>NC_040083.1:82719322-83020809 GCF_003369695.1 Bos indicus x Bos taurus | reverse complement strand
TACCTGTCAGAGACAGGTAAATTAGCAGAAGGATATGAGGTTCAGCTGGGGCATGGGAGTATCTCTTAGGAAGGGTGAATGTTCACCCCATAACATCCACAATGGCCACCTGGAAATGTGCTGACTCAGAAAGTTGCCAGACACACAACTTGAAGTTCATGTAAGAAACGAGGTGTGCTGGGCAAAACCCTTGTCCAGCGTGGCCTCTGGCCTCTCCCACAGATGCCCACCTCACCCCCCGCACCAGTAGCCAGGATTAACCCTCATTAATCCTGTTGTTGCTAGGCTGGGGTGGTGTTTACAGCCCCCTACACCTGCCACCACAGCAGACGTTTGCCTACCATACGACAGTATTTCTGCATTTAACAGCATGGTTGTGGTGCACACTGGTTGAGCCTCAGTGCCCCTTGTGCCCGCTGGGGGTTTGAATGACTTCAGAAGGCTGCAGACTCCTGGGGACTCCTGGGGTGAATATCAGGGCTTCTTGTTCCTTCTCAGAGCTATACTTTCTCCCTTTTCTGATTTCTTTCTCAGAACAGGGGAATAGTGGACTGGCTTAGTAGCAATGTCCCCAGGGGTAAACATCCATTTCCATGTGTTTATATTGAAGACTTCCAAGAAACAGCAGTTTTAATATAGGAGTCTCAGTTTGTGAACCTGGGCCTCATTGTTAATTCAGAATATTGGAAGTTAAAGCAAGCACCCCAAGCGTCTTTATTAATAATGAACAAGGGCAGAATATCTAAAAACACAGTACTTATTTTTTAGTTACCTTCAATTAAACCAATTTAGTGCCAGCAGCCTTACATAAACAAGATGAAATTATGAGCCCTCAATGAAGTAGTCCTATTGGCTTGCCTCATTTCATTATTATAAAAAGGAGTTTTTCTTTTGAGTCTCTGGAATTTATCTCTTCTGAGATTCTGATGCTTTATAGATTTTCAGATATATATTTATTTCTAAAGTATAAATCTAGAAACTCTTAGAACACTTGATTGAAACTAAAAGTTTGTTTCACCATAGAAACAATGTTATGAATGGCATAGTGACCAGAAACTGAATTTTAGGTACCTTTTGAAAATAGACTACATGTATTATGTTAATAATTTATAACAGTATTTCAATAGGAATATGTATTTCTACATTCAAGTTATTGACTTACAAACTTATAGCATGGTGCTTTCAGAAGTTGCCACCTGCTGTAATTATTATTATGCAGAATTATTATACTTTCTCATGTAATAATAAAAATAGTTAATAATTATCGAGGAATCATTCTATCAGACATTGTTTGAAACAGTGTACATGACCTATCTCATTACATTGCCACAATAGCCTGAGGAGAAGGTATTATTAATTATTCCCATTTTATATACAAGGAATCTAGGGCACAATATTCAAATAACTTTCCAAGGAAAGTAGGTGATGGATCCAAGAGGCTGTCTTGCTCTAGAAACACACCCTCTGCTGTAATCTCAGTTTTTAAATTTGTATATTGAAAGTGTTTGTTTCTTTCCTTCATATATGAAAAAGCATGACCTATCACTATAGCTTAGAAAGTATAAGAGACCTTAGATTTTCTTCAGCTTACTCAATTCTAGTGTTCTGGGAGAATATTGTATTCCTATTCTGACTTTCAGCTTACTCAATTCTAGTGTTCTAGGAGAATATTGTATTCCTATTCTGACTTTCAGCTTACTCAATTCTAGTGTTCTGGGAGAATATTGTATTCTTATTCTGACTTTCAGCTTACTCAATTCTAGTGTTCTAGGAGAATATTGTATTTCTATTCTGACTTTCCATGCTGGAGTATCTCAGTATTTACCCTATCTAGCCTCTTCCATTTGATCAGTCTCTTAAGATTTCAAACAGAAGTTCCTATAGTTACCTTAGAGCCCAAGCAATAATAACTATTCTCTGAAATTCCAGATGCTGCTAAGTCACTTTAGTTGTGTCCGACTCTGTGCGACTCCATAGACGGTAGCCCACCAGGCTCCCCTGTCCCTGGGATTCTCCAGGCAAGAACACTGGAGTGGGTTGCCATTTCCTTCTCCAATACATGAAAGTGAAAAGTGAAAAGTGAAAGTGAAGTCGCTCAGTCGTGTCCAACTGCTAGCGACCCCATGGACTGCAGCCTACCAAGCTCCTCTGTCCATGGGATTTGCCAGGCAAGAGTACTGGAGTGGGGTGCCATTGCCTTCTCTGAGGCCTCTATAAGATGACAAAAATACAAAAATCATTAAGTTAAAAATTTGACTAACTTAAACGTGTTATATGGTAAAAGATGCCAAAAGAGATGAGATACTGTAATCAATAATTTTAAAAAACTCTGTAGGAAAAATAGTAAGATTCTCATTTCTTTCACTTCATTGTTCTGCCCTGTGTTCACTGAATCATCATGAATTTCTTCCAGCTGGTCACTTTTAACCATGGCTGAATCCATTTTAGACTGTGAACAAAATATAAGAAGAGCTTATATAATTAGGTGTGTTAGTCTGCCATATAAAATTGTGTTTTATTACCAAGTTTGGTTTGATTGTATTGAAAGTTGATTGATGAATTTGAGTGAAAGGTTAACTTCTCTTATTAATGGAAGGAGTACTTTGATGAGTCATTTTTTCCCAGCTGACCGAAGGGTCAGAGATTCTGTTGAGACTCACGTGTGTGACTCACTGTACTCCTGGACCTTGGACTTCCACAGTCTGCAGATCTGGTAATAGCACCCTGATTCTGTTTGTGATTAACAAAGTCAGTAATGCCAGCTCCTCTTGTTAACAAATTAGGCTCCTGGAAAATAATGTGTAAACTTTCTTTAGTTAATCAAATCACTGCAATAAGTTCAAAGTACAGTTAATGTATTGCAGTTGATGAATAGAAATAAATAATAGGACTTTTTTCTGATTTAAAAAAATAATGAAAAATGAAAAAGATTCACACTCCAACGTACTTTCACAGAAATAGTAAGTTTAAAGCAGGAAGTGCTTTATTGTTACTCACTTAAAATTATTTTCTGTTTTCAAATAAGTATCATTCTATGTGATTTTTTAAAATGCCACCAACACAGCTCATCATTATTAAAGGAACAGAATAAAATTAAAATCTATCAAAATTGAAGTTGGCAATGAATCCAAATATTTTTAATGAAAATTACCACATAGCACTCAATTGCTTATGTGGTATCAACAACATACAGTTTTTATTTATTGTTTTTATAAATACTCCCAGTTCTTTGAGTAGATAAATGTTTCCTATCTTTGGTTTGAAGTTTGGGCCATGTGGCTTTCTCTTATTCCCAATTTTATTTAATTTTTCAGACACAGAATGTTTTCCAGAAGTTTCTGTTTTGTTTTGATTTTTGACAATCTTGGCATAAAATGTCCTGGATGTTTTCTGACCCTTTGATTGGCTTGGGGCTTGCCTGCAAGACAGATTTATATTGACTATGTTTTTTGTTTCAAAAGTAAGTGTTAAAAAGAAAAGTTTTATTATGAAAACGTGCAAACCTATTCAGAAGGAAAGAGAATAGTATGCAGGTCCCATGTACCCATCAACCAGGTTTGGTGGTTATCAACATTTAATGTGTATTTTTTTCATAAGAAAGGTGGGCAAAGTATTACTGATGAAACAGGTACAGTAAAGTGTGACAAGGTTGTACTAGTCAGAGAAGAGAATTCCACTTTAATTGGTTTAAAAATTTGAATTATAAACTTAAGGAGGATTTAGTGTTAAATCTATAAAGTTACTAAAACTTGGCTAACAAAGTGTTGTTAAATAGAAAGTGCGTAGAAGTCATTTAATCATGTTATTAAGCACATTCTTACATAGAGTCTTGAGTCACTGTGAAATCATTTTTGGATTCAGGCAAGGGAAAAATCATGAATAAAATACTCCTTTTTATTGTTACCTATCTTTTCAAAAGGGTTAATTTTATTTTCTCACCTAGGGACTAAGAGGAGAAGGCAGTGGCACCCCACTCCAGTACTCTTGCCTGGAAAATCCCATGGACGGAGGAGCCTGGTAGGCTGCAGTCCATGGAGTCGCAAAGAGTCGGACACAACTGAGTGACTTCACTTTCACTTTTCACTTTCCTGCACTGGAGAAGGAAATGGCAACCCACTCCAGTGTTCTTGCCTGGAGAATCCCAGGGACAGGGGAGCCTGGTGGGCTGCCGTCTATGGGATCGCACAGAGTCAGACATGACTGAGGCGGCTTGGCAGTAGCAGGGACTAAGAGAAGAAGCTGAGCATTAAACTTCTCTACCAGCTCCTTTACCCCAGTTACTTGATTGGTTTGTAAATAGGAAACAATAGTTTATTTGTTCATGATACTTTTAAGCATCTATAAATTCTTTTTTTTTTTGCCTGCTCTTAGTTCCCTGACCAGGAATGGAACTTGGGCCCCAGCAGTGAAAGTGCTGAGTCCTGGCTACTGGACCATCAGGGAATTCTCCTTCCACCCTTTTCCTTTTGTGCAAATTCTTAAAAATAGTTTGTGAACTGAAAAGTTTTCTTAGTCTTGCCAATATCATTAATTTTATAATAAACTTTCTTTTAAGATTATTAAAAAGTGAACACAACCTTGATTTTATGACTAGAAATTAGTAAAAATTTAAAAATAACCACAGCAATAATAGCTGTCATTTTGTTCTTGCCACCTGCCAGGTTCTAAACAGTTTAATTAAATCCTCACATTGACCTTTGAGGCAGTTTTTAAAATAATAATTCCCATTTTGTGAAATGAGCCTCAGGTTCGGAGAAGAAAAGTAATTTGCCCCATTTCTCACAGCTGATATTACCCAGGAGTTTTGAAACTGTATTTTTCTGTTTGTGAAAGTGGAATTTGTACTAGAATGTTTAGATTGATAAAACCAGTATTATTATTCTAACCATTAGTTTTCTTTGCTTTTTTTAACAATAGGCTACTGAGTTCAATCAATGGAAGAATGTTCTGTTTATCATACAGTTTCTTCTTTCCTGTTTTTTGGGGTAAGAAATCACAGATAAGAAGCTTTGGTCTGTTGTATCTCTTGATAAGTCAAATCAAAATATACATTCTCTCTGCTTTGTCAAAATCCCTTAGTCTGTGCTTCTCCAGCTTTTTCTGAGAAGTAGCCCTGTAGCAGCCCTGGAGAAGGAAATGGCAACCCACTCCAGTACTTTTGCCTGGAAAATCCCATGGATAGAGGAGCCTGGCAGGCTACAGTCCACGGGGTCACAAAGAGTTGGACATGACTGAGCAATTTCACAAAGCTCTGTAGCAGAGGAGTGGATCGGGACCCATGACCTCCAAAATATGATGTTGCCTATTGATTTCTGCAAGTTAGTTTGAAATAAAGTCAGCTGCCGTATCACATTCAAATGTGTTTTTTGTCTTTGTCCCAATGTCCCAAGTTTCCCAAGATTCTCACCTCACATAGATATGTGGAAATAACCATTTTCTGTAGTGCTGTATCTGTTATATTCAGGGTGTTTTCTGAGGAGATTTGCCCAGGCCATTGTCCAATAATTTTAGGCTTTTGTTCTTAAAATTTTCCTCAGGTGTATCATTCTGTTGAGGGGCCTTGCAGCTTGTATTTTTTTATATGTTCCCCAAACTTGAAAATTTCCTTTCATAAGTAGATAATACATACAACTAGTAAATAATTCAAAAGCTGCAAAAGGATGCACGGGGGAACATAAGCTACCCTCTGTTCTTCCCTGCCTTGTGGCACTTACTGAAGTTTTCCTCTTTAGAAGTTTTGAAGAGACTTCCTCTCCACTGCTTGAAGTCTTTGAAGTATCCTTCCTGGGCTGGGCTCCATGTACACGCAAGCACCCGTGTCTTAGCCCATGAGAAAGGGTCTTTGAATGACTGTCTTGGAATTACTTGTCGAAAGATTTTTCCTGTGAAGAAAGATGAATTTCCCCTTATTATTATTATTATTATTATTTTCATTGTTGTGTAGATGGACTGAGACAACTCATGATCTCTTTGGTCAATAGTCTTCAATTCTTAAACTTGATCTTCCTTGCAGTAATGTAGTCTCATATACAGTAAAAGTGTTTATGTATATTCTCCAGCTCAGTAATTCTTTCTTTAGCTGTGTCTGATTTAATATTTAACCTATTTCTTGGAGTTTTAAAAAAATTTATAGTTTATTGAGCTTTAGTTGATGTACAATAATATATAATGGCAACCCATTATATATTAGAATACTCCAGTATTCTAATAAGTATATATAAGAATACTCCAGTATTCTTGCCAAGAGAATCCCATGGACAGAGGAGCCTGGTGGGCTATATAGTCCATGAGGTTGCAAAGAGTCAGACATGACTTAGTGACTAAACAACAGCAATTATATATGTTTCAGGTATACAGCATAGTGATTCACAGTTTTTAAAGGTTATAGTCCTTTATAGTTATTATGAAGTATTGGACATATTCCCTGTGTTATACTATATATCCCTATAGATTATTTTATACATAGCAGCTTGTACGTCTTAATCCCCTATTCCTTTCTCGCTCCTCCCCACTGGAGTTTTTTATTTTAACAATTTTATTTGTAAAAGTTCCAGTTTTTTTTAAAATGTAATCTGTTCATTCATGACATTCTTTTGTTGGTTATCTTTGTGACTGTATCTTTTATTTCTTTAAATATTACACACATAGCTATTCTGTATCTGATGATCCCAATATCTGCAGTTCTTGAAAATCTAAATATATAGGTTGTCCACTCAATATGTGTTTGTGAGTGTCATTATGGTTTATTTTCTTATGTATTTGGTGACCTGTGATTTGCAAGCATGTGATTCAATCTTAATCGTTAGGATTAATCTTAATTAATCATAATTTTGTGGACCAAAATTAGGAATTTGAGAAACTTTCCTGTATGGACAAATTGTTTTTAGTCTTGTTGGTAGCCAGGTGTGCTCCTGACTTGGACCATTCTGGCCTTTTTGAGGGTCTGGGCTCAGTGGGCTAGTGTCTCTTCTCATTTGAGGTTTGGCCCAGGGCTCAGGCCCAGAGACTGTTGTTTTGCAATGGCCTCTGCCCTGACGTACTCTGATCCTGTACCCAGTTTCTCCTGTTTTCAAAGGAGGGATTTTGGGCAACCTCTTGCGCCTCTTTCAAAACCAGTAATCTCTCAAATAATGTGTTCTTTCCAGGCGTTGATTGTTTGACAATGGTGAGTACTAAGTGCTCCCAGTACTTAGGCTGCCATTGTTGAATGCCTAACCATAGTAAGATATTTATATCCCAGTTGCTGACTGAGAACAAATAATTTTGAAAAAAATCTGCTAACCTGTGTGAGTTACTCTTTGTCAATTACCTTCCCCCCATTCCAGTTAATAAAAAATTCAACTTATATCACAGACTCAGACTAGTACCTTTCCTTGCCTAAGCCTGTGTTCACCTATATGTAAACAGCAGAGTCAAGTTTTAGTTCTATCTTATGTCATTAGAAACTTAATGAGATACAAGTGCTTTTTTTTTTCACTTGCACTTTATATATATATATATTTTTTCACTTGCTCTTGTAGCCATGACATTCAGAAAATCAAGAAACAAACCCTTTGATGTCAGCTGTCTTCATTGAGTGGTGGGGTAGGCAGTGCCTAGATGTGAGTTGGCAGCTTCTGGGGCTCTTTGTCAAAATCTTGACCCCATCTGTCTACAACTCTATACATTTTTTTCCAGTTAACAGTGTGCTTCCTAGAAAACAAAGACGCTCTTGATAAATGTTCTTAATTGTTATTTTATGAGTAGTCATTTTGCAAGTAAAATCTAATAAAGGCTTTACCATCTGAGCCACCAGGGAAGCTCAATAAAGGCATAGTAATTAAAAATAAATCAGTAAGTAATAAAAACAATATTTCAGATTCTACAACTTTAAAGATGAAAATTAGGTGAGTCCCAGTTTTTTGGAGAAGAATACTGCAACCCACTGCAGTATTCTTGCCTGGGAAATCCAATGGACAGAAGAGCCTGGCAGGCTACCGTCCATGGGGTTGCAAAAGAGTCAGACAAGATTTGGTGACTAAGCAACAGTTTTTAAAGGGGGTCTTTTGAGGACATTAATTCATGGCATCAATCTAACAGTTCGGTGCCTCTCCCCTGGAATCAGATGGATTTGAATCCTGGCTTTGCCGCTTTTTAGTTCTGAGTCTGTGGACTAGTTATTTACTCTCTTTGAGCCTCAATTTCCTTATCTTTAAAACAAGAACAATGAGGTTACATAGCTGATTTATAAAGTTCTGTGAATTGTGGATTGCTCAAACTCATGTCCATTGAGTTGGTGCTGCCATCCAACCATCTCATCCTCTGTTGGCTCCTTCTCCTCCTGCCCTCAGTCTTTCCCAGCACCAAGTTCTTTTCCAGTGAGTCAGCTCTTCACATCAGGTGGCCAAAGTATTGGAGCTTCAGCTTTAGTGTTAGTCCTTCCAGTGAATATTCAAGATTGACTTCCTTTAGGATTGATTGGTTTGATCTCCTTGTTGTCCAGGGAAACTCTCAAGAGTCTTCTCTAGCACCACAGTTTGAAAGCATCAGTTCTTTGATGCTCAGCTTTCTTTATGGTCCAACTTTCACATCTGTATATGACTACTGAAAAAAAACTATGTTTTGACTATATGGACCTTTCTCAGCAAAGTGATGTCTCTGCTTTTTAATATGCTGTCTGGGTTTATCATAGCTTTTCTTCCAAGGAGAAAGCGTCTTTTAATTCTGTGTATACAGTCATAGTCTGCAGTGACTTTGAATGCCAAGAAAATAAAACCTGTCATGTTTCCATTTTTTCCCCATCTATTTTCCATGAAGTGGTGGGAACAGAGGCCATGATCTTCATTTTTTGAATGTGGAGTTTTAAGCCAGCTTTTTCACTCTCCTCTTTCATGTTTATCAAGAGGCTCTTTAGTTCCTTTTTGCTTTCTGCCATTAGAGTGGTATCATCTGCATATCTAAGGTTATTGATATTTCTCCTGGCATCCTGATTCCAGCTTGTGATTCATCCAGCATGATGTACTCTGCATTTTGTTGTTGTCGTTCAGTCACTCAGTTGTGTCCAACTCTTTATGACCCATGGACTGCAGCATGCCAGGTTTCCCCTGTCCATCACCAACTTGTGGACCTTGCTCAAACTCATATCTGATGAGTCGGTGATGCCATGGAACCATCTTGGCCTCTGTCATTCCCCTTCTCCTCCTGCCATCAAGATTTCCCAGCATCAGTGTCTTTTCTAATGAGTTAGCTCTTCACATCAGGTGACCAAAGATTTGGAGCTTCAGCTTCAGTATCAGTCCTTCCAGTGAATATACGATTTCCTTTAGGATTGACTGGTTTGATCTCCTTGCAGTCCAAGGGACTCTCAAGAGTCTTCTCCAACATTACAGTTCAAAAGCATCAAGTCTTTGGTGCTCAGCTTTCTTTATGGTCCAACTCTCATATCCATACATGACTACTTGAAAAACCATAGCTTTGACTATACAGATCTTTGTTGGCAAAGTAATGTCTCTGCCTTTTAATATGCTGTCTAAGTTTGTCATAGCTTTTCTTCCAAGGAGCAAGCATCTTTTAATTTCATGGCTGCAGTCACCTGCAGTGATTTTGTAACCCAAGAAAATAAAGTCTGTCACTGTTTCCATTGTTTCCCCATCTATTTGCCATGAAGTGATGGGACCAGATGCCATGATCTTAGTTTTTTGAGTCTTGAGTTTTAAGTCAGCTTTTCCACTCTTCTCTTTCACTTTCATCAGGAGGCTCTTTAGTTCCTCTTCGCTTTCTGCCATAAGGGTGGTGTCATCTGCATATCTGAGGTTATTGATGTTTCTCCCAGCAATTCTGATTCTAGCTTGTGCCTCATCCATCCTGGCATTTCATAGAAGTTAAATACGCAGAGTTACAATATACAGCTTTGATGTACTCCTTTCCCAATTTGGAACCAGTCTGTTGTTCCATGTCTGGTTCTAACTGTTGCTTCTTGACCTGCATACAGGTTTCTCAGGAGGCAGGTCAGGTGATCTGGTATTCTCATCTCTTTAAGAATTTTCCATGGTTTGTTGTAATCCACACAATCAAAGGCTTTAACATAGAAAGCGAGGCAGAAGTAGATGTTTTTCTGGAATTTGCTTCCTTTTCCTATGATCCAACAGATGTTGGCAATTTGATCTCTGGTTCCTCTGCCTTTTCTAAATCCAGCTTGAGCATTTGGAAGTTCTTAGTTCACATACTGTTGAAACCTAGCTTGAAGGATTTTTAGCATTACCTTGCTAGCAGGCGAGAACAGTGCAATTGTGCGGTAGTTTGAACATTCTTTGGCAGTACCTTTCTTTCGGATTGGAGTGAAAACGGATGTTTTCCAGTTGTATGACTACTACCGAGTTTTCCAAATTTGCTGGCATATTGGGTGCAGCATTTTAACAGCATTATCTTTTAGAATTGAAATAACTCAGCTGGAATTCCATCACCTTCATTGGCTTTGTTCGTAGTAATGCTTCCTAAGGCCCACTTGACTTCACACTCCAGGATGTTGGCTCTAGGTGAGTGCCAACTGGATAACCACACCATCATGGTTATTGTGAACCTCCATCCATAGTTCTTCAGGTACTCTATCAAATCTAATCAAACCACTAGGCAATTCACGTATGACCTAAATCAAATCACTTATGATTCAGTTCAGTTCAGTCGCTCAGTCGTGTCCGACTCTGGGACCCCATGAACCACAGCACGCCAGGCCTCCCTGTCCATCACCAACTCCCGGAGTCCACCCAAACCCATGTCCACCGAGTCGGTGATGCCATCCAACCATCTTATCCTCTGTTGTACCCTTCTCCTCCTGCCCTCAATCTTTCCCAGCATCAGGGTCTTTTCACATGAGTCAGCTCTTCACATCAGGTGGCCAAAGTATTGGAGTTTCAGCTTCAACATCAGTCCTTCCAATGAACACCCAGGACTGATCTCCTTTAGAATGGAGAGTCTTCTCCAACACCACAGCTCAAAAGCATCAATTCTTTGGTGCTTAGCCTTCTTTATAGTCCAACTGTTATATCCATGCATGACTACTGGAAAAACCATAGCCTTGACTAGACGGACCTTTGTTGGCAAAGTAATATCTCTGCTTTTTAATATGCTGTCTAGGTTGGTCATAACTTTCCTTTCAAGGAGTAAGCATCTTTTAATTTCATGGCTGCAATCACCATCTGCAGTGATTTTGGAGCCCAGAAAAATAAAGTCAGCCACTGTTTCCACTGTTGCCCTGTCTATTTGCCTTGAAGTGATGGGACTGGATGCCATGATCTTAGTTTTCTGAATGTTGAGCTTTAAGCCAGCTTTTTTACTCTCCTCTTTTACTTTCATCAAGAGGCTCTTTAGCTCTTCTTCACTTTCTGCCATAAGGGTGGTGTCATCTGCATATCTGAGGTTATTGATATTTCTCCTGGCAATCTTGATTCCAGCTTGTGCTTCTTCCAGCCCAGCACATCTCATGATGTACTCTGCATATAAGTTAAATAAACAGGGTGACGATATACAGCCTTGATGTACTCCTTTTCCTATCTGGAACCAGTCTGTTGTTCCATGTCCAGTTCTAACTGTTGCTTCCTGACCTGCATACAGATTTCTCAAGAGGCAGGTCAGGTGGTCTGGTATTCCCATCTCTTTCAGAATTTTCCACAGTTTATTGTGATCCACACAGTGAAAGGCTTTGGCATAGTCAATAAAGCAGAGATAGATGTTTTTCTGAAATTCTCTTGGTTTTTCGATGATCCAGTGGATGTTGGCAATTTGATCTCTGGTTCCTCTGCCTTTTTATTATTTCTTCTATTATGTGTACTTCATCTTCAGTCAGTTTTAAGTCTGAAACTGATTTAGAAGAAATCTATTTTTTCATGGTGCATTTTTCAGAATGCTGCTTTCTTACAGTTTCTCACTCAGAAGACACTGTGATCAGATCATTTCCTTCTTGGCAGTAATACAAACCTTTGTAAGCTTCTGAGCACATCCTTGGTTTTCAGAGCAGCTGGGACTGGGCTCGGACTGTCCCTTCGCTTTGGTTCAAGCTCAAGGAGCCACAGGATTAATGTGTGCACATTCCAACCCTGACTCCAGAAAACTCTCTGTCAGTTTCTCTCTTATTTTCACTGCTTTCAAGTTTGCATTTCCAACTTGCTTTTTCTGACCACCCAACCTCTATCCAGAGTTGAAAATGTAATTTAAAAACTTTTTAACACTTTGAAAATGTACATTAAGAAGCCAACAGAATGATGAAAAGGGCAGATTTTTCTTTTGAGCTAGGGTTAAGGATTCAGCTTTAAGGAATGCTATTTGTAACCAAGAATTTGTAAATAAAGCTTATGATGAAATTGCATCAGGCAGGTAAACCGGATTGTGGCAGCCACGATAATTTAACACAGGCAAAGGTAAAATAAGACTGAAATTCAAGTAGACAAACTAGATTTTAAAAAGCTAGCTCTGCCGGTCTTTTTAATCTTGCCCAGAAGTGACAGGTTCTGGTTCGTTCACACCAGCAGCTGGCACCAGCCCCCAGGCCCTGGAGGCAATTATTTGACTCTGTTTCTGCCCCAGTAGCAGCCTCTTTGATGGGCTTCCCTGGTGGCTGAGTCAGTAAAGACCTAAATGTCCCTGTGTCCGCCTGCAACACAGGAGACACAGGTTTGATCCCTGGGTTGGGAAGATCCCCTGGAGGAGGGCATGGCAACCCACTCCAGTATTCTTGCCTCGAGAATCTCATGGACAGAGGAGCCTGGCAGGCTACAGTCCATAGGCTCACACAGAGTCAGACACGACTGAAGCAACTGAGCATGCACACAGCAGCCTCTTTGATCTCACTGAAGCAGTAATATGTTCCTTAATAGAAATACAAGTGTATCTGTTTTCCCTGCTGACAGTATAAAGAATGTTCTATTCTTTGAAACTTCACTGATACTGCCAAGATGTAGGGTACAAGACAAAACAATTCTGCTGGTTGCTTGGGCACTGGAGTGACAGAACCTTCAAAGAGTTTAGATATCCCCATCATTGCCCAACAAAGTACATCCTAGTGTGAACTCAATGCTCCAGGAAAATGGGCCATATTTATCCCATGGCTTTGGCTTCCTTGGCACACCACTGTGGTCTGGGGTAAGAGTGAGTTCTTACTAGAGTTGGGCAAGATGAGAGTACTTGAAGTTCTTTGAAATTTGGAATAAGAGAGTAATGTGCTTGGGTATCATTGTGATTGGTGGAAGGAGTGTGAAAGTGGCCTTTTATTACTCAAACATTTGTGTTGGATTTCTATATATGCTTGTACGTGGAATAGCAATCAACAACAAGATGTAAACAAGGCCATTTAGGTTCTGCTTGTGACTGCCAGGAGTGTGCCATCCAACTTTGGGTTAATCAGTTATTTTTTGTGTTATTTTTCAGAAACAGGAAGAAACCTTTGAGCAGGGGTTCTGGTCCAGGGGTTTCCACATGAGCACCTCCATCCCTCGGGGCCCTATAAACACCAGCTGGTATCTGTTGTCTGAATAAATGTATCTTGTATCTGTGCCATCATTTTTCAGATGTACACAGATGATAAGTATGATTTTAAAAGTATGGAATGGCAGAAAGCTACTGAGAATTCAGCAGTGCTTTTAAATGTCTTTTCATTTTATTAATTCATAGATGCTAAAATCAAAACTATCATGTGAAGATTGACATTTTTGGTTTTAAAAGTGGTTTCCTTTGCACTGAGCTAATGGAGGATCTTTTAGTTCAGAATCTTGGTCTTAGCCAAAGGACTGTATAGGTCCTTTGCATATAGAAAACTATTATATTACTTAGAAACTTTTAATATACTCCTTTGGGCCTAGTCATTTTATATAATAGTTACTCTCTCTGCCAACATTTGTTGGATCATAGAAAAAGCAAGAGAATTCTAGAAAAACATCTGCTTCACTGACTATCCTAAAGCCTTTCACTGTGTTGATCACAACAAACTGTGGAAAACTCTTAAAGAGATGGGAATACCAGACCACCTTATCTGTCTCCTGAGAAACCTGTATGCAGGTCAAGAAGGAACAGTTATAATTGGACATGGAACAACAGACTGGTTCCAAATTGGGAAAGGGGTACATCAAAGCTGAATATTGTCACCCTGCTCATTTAACTTCTATGCAGAGTACATCATGTGAAATGCTGGGCTACATGAATCAGAAGTGGGAATCAAGATTGCCGGGAGAAAGATCAACAACCTCAGATATGCAGATGATACTGCTCTAATGGCAGAAAGCAAAGAGGAACTCTTTAAAGAGCCTCTTGATGAAGATGAAAGAGGAGAGTGAAAAGCTGTCTTAAAACTCAACATTCAGAAAACTAAGATCATGGCATCTGGTCCCATAACTTCATGGCAAATAGATGGGGAAACAATGGAAACAGAGACAGACTTTGTTTCCTTGGGCTCCAAAATCACTGTGGATGGTGACTGCAGCCATGAAATGAAAAGACGCTTGCTCCGTGGAAGAAAAGTTACGACAAACCTAGACAGTGTATTAGAAAGCAGAGATATCACTTTGGTGACAAAGGTCTGTCTAATCAAAGCTATGGTTTTTCCAGTAGTCATATATGGATGTGAGAGTTGGACCGTAAAGAAGGCTGAGTGCTGAAGAACAGATGCTTTTGAACTGTGGTGCTGGAGAAGATTCTTGAGAGTCCCTTGAACTGCAAGGAGATCAAACCAGTCAATCCTAAAGGAAATAAACCCTGAATAGTCACTGGAAGGACTGATACTGAAGCTGAAGCTCCATTACTTTGGCCACCAGATATGAAGCTAGAAAAGGACCCTGATACTGGGGAAGATTGAGGGCAGGAGGAGAAGGGGGCGACAGGATGAGATGATTAGATGACATTACGGACTCAATGGACATGAGTTTGAGTAAACTTCGGGAGATAGTGAAAGACAGGGAACCTGGCGTGCTGCACTCCGTGGGGTCACAAGGAATCAGGCAGGACTTAACGACTGAACAACAGCAACAAAAGAAATGCAGCCTGTCTGTCTGTAGAAAGTGGCTGTTCCTGTATCAGACGCCATCTGGCACTTAGGAGAACTGCTGCTAATTCGGATTCCCCCAGGAGGCTGGAGACAGGGACTCCTCCCCTCACTCAGCCCAGCTGGTGGGTGAGTGTCCTGGTGGCCCACATTCATGGTAGATGGAAATTGGCCAAGGTGGTTTCACTAAAATTTGGAATGAAGAAAACATTGCACGTTTGGAACCCTGGATTAGGAAATTTAAACAAAACTGGAACATAAAGAACATCTTTGTTGTCTTGGGTATAACGCTGTGGTCCAGGTTAGGAAGTCTACAGGAAGCTTTACTATGTCCTGGAAACTGGGTTGGGTCCCTCCCAGGAGTTGTGATTTCTGCTATTTTATTAGACTCTTAGCTCCTCCAGGGCAGATGCTGTGGCTTATGTGCTCTTACTACCCAGGCCCAGAAAAGCAGGCAACAATCAACATTGGGTTGATTTTTTAATCTTTTTATTATGCATGCTTTGGATTATTTATAGCTGCCTGGGTCTATAAATTAATGTTGAATTTATTAAAACTGTAAAAAAAACTTGTATTTTCTTAAGCCAATTTATAAATACTCTTGCTTTATTTATAAAATTAGTAACTTTTGTATTAATATAAGAATACTTTCATTATTTGGTTAATGGTTTAAGTGAAGTTTAAGTGATTGAAATCTCCTAAACAACTTACTGTAAATCAGTCTCATAACTTAGTGAATTAAAAAAAAATTAAACATCTTAAATGTAATTTACAAATGTAATTTACCTGATATTTTCCTAGCAATTCCAAGGTGTTATGAAACCCTAGAGAAGCTGATGGGCCAGGTTGTTTTATAAACCTAGAAACTCTTTGAAATCTAGTAAACCAAACTTGGCAATGTGGTAAATCACCTTTTAAACATCAGAATACTGTGTACAGACTTAGATTTTTGTATTCTTTTCAAGTGAAAATTGCAAATTTAATATAGATTTCAGATACAAACAACCAAAGTCAAGATGTTGGATTCTCTCACTTGTAAAATTGTTGTAATTACCTTAATAACAAAGACATACATTATTCTGAAGATTACAAAATTTATTTGTAATTGAGTTTATTCCTTAACTTAGTATAAAAACTTGATATATATTATCTCTAATATTTTTTCTCTATCATTCCTGGTAATGAACATATTCAGGCCAAAAATGGTTATTGTGTTGCATATTAGTGATCTAGATTCTATTGTTAACAATCAGAAATTTGGACCTGGACCTGAAACTGGTAGGTACATTGCCCCAGGGGGAGTCTCCCTAATGCCTGGGGCCTGAGCCCTTTCTTAGAGTACAGTTCCCAAGCTAGGATTTAGCTTTAAAATCCAACACATCTTATGTTCTCTGTATCTTTCCAGTTTCATTCTTAACCAGTTTTGATGGTAACCTCTTTCAACATTTAATCTCTGATTCCAGTGGATGAAATTTTGCACCCCACTTGGGTTACACCTAATTTTGTTTACTACTTGAATGAAATGAATGTATTTCTTTACTTTTGATTGGATTCTTCATTCTTTTCTGTGTATGTGAATATATATTTTCTTCTCTGATGCCTGGTCATGATTCTGTAATCATTTTGTTGGCCAGTGTCGGACATACTGGTCAATGCTGAATACCTGTTGAATTAACTTTGGTAGTAGAGTACAGGAGTATTTAGGCATGTGGAACCCATTATCTAAATCTTCTTAGTCCAAAGCTAGCAATCGTTCAGCAGCTTTCCCTGCTAACACCAGTGTTTCTCAAAACTAGCTGCACATTATAATCATCCACAGATCTTTGATACAGCACATGTCTGGGGCCCCACCTCAAACCAGATGAAGGAGACTGTCTGTCAGGCATCATGGTGTTAAAAGTGCATCAAGCGATTCTGATCCACAGAGAGGATTGAAAACCATTGTTGTAACATAGCTGTTAAGTGAAAGAGTTCAGATCATTTAAAAAAATCTTATTGTCTTTATGCCCTTTTTGTGGAAACACTGATGGGAAATGCACAGATAAAATGAAAAGGACACCTAAGGTAGAAAGTTTGGCTAATGCACGACTAGACCATTTTCCTGTAAAAAGTTGAAGTTAATAAGGAGGTGTTTTAAAATGTAGGTTTTAAAATCTTCATAGTATGTTTTTCTTTTTTATTTGTTTAAAACAGCTGACTCTCCACTTAGGTGTTTGCTTCCTTGTCCCAGGTTTCTGCTGATGTACTCCACAGTTTTGTGCAGCTACTACAATTCAGCCCTGACAACGGCGGTGGTTGGAGCCATCAAGGTAAGTGGTTGAAGCCTTGAAATAAACAACCAAATTGGGGGATTGACTGTTTGATTTTATTGTTGTTATTATCCATGGTATAGTAAGAATGGAGGCTTGTGATATTTTCAGCTATGGCTGGGTAATCCCTTCTTACATTTTCTAATCTTTTAATCCACAAGACAGAGGGAAGGCCTGCTAACTTAAAGGTTGTTGTTCTGTTGCTCAGTTGGGTCTGACTCTTTGCAACGCCATGGACTACAGCACACCAGGCTTCCCTGTCCTTCACTGTCTCCTGGAGTTTGCTCAAACTCATGTCCATTGAGTTGATGATGCTATCCAACCATCTCATCCTTTATAACTTTTAAACTGGGAATGGAAGGAAGGGATGGTATGGGAAAACCAAGTAAAATAGCTGAAAAAATTACAAATTTCTGCGACAAGATACAGAGTGATCTACATTTTGATTTTCTGGGAGAATACTGCTGACTAAGGGAATCCTTATGAAGAACTGTTTTCAGTCTAGATCTGCACACAGTTATAAGGTGATTAATGCTGGGATTGGTGTATATGCTGTGTGTGTACAGCATTTGAGTACACACACTAATGAATCGGAGGGTGAGGTATTCTAAATTCTGTTCTGCAGTTGCTTTGTGTTTCTGTTCACATGAGCTTCTATGATGAATAAGTGCTTCATCAGTAGACTTATCTTTTGGCTACCCAAAGACCATTGAGAATATACTGGACCGAGTACTGCTTAGAATTTGTCAGCTGTCTTAATCAGTTTACATTTAGGACTAATATGATTAAAATTCCCTACCCAGTGATGATAAAGAGATGAGATCTGAAAAGCTGATTACAACCCAACTCTTACATCTTTTTTCTGGTATAGTATGTGGAAGAAGGTATGGATGATGCAGTTCTGTGATTATAGTGTTATAGTTTACTTCATTTTCTTTATAAAGCCATATGTTATAGTTTTTATTCACATATTCAATATTCCATGAATTCCTATTATATGCAAATCTCTTTCAAAAGTAACTAAAATATTTTGTTTCAGATTTCACCATATATATGTGTTTTCCCCCCAAATCCTTTACTTCTAAGATCACTAATCCTCTCTTTTTGCAGAATGTATCCGTGGCCTACATTGGAATGTTAGTAGGTGGAGACTACATTTTCTCTGTGTTAAACTTTGTAGGGTTAAATATTTGGTAAGTGGGATTTTTAAATGAATTCATTTTAGTAACATGAATTTTAAAAGCCTGATTAATATGTTATAAGTGAAAGAATAGGAGGTGTTTTGATGTTACAATTCCTAGAATAAGTTTTACTTGAAATATTCAGTTCATCTCTTTATGACATACTTGCTCATGTGGTTCATGGGGATGTGTGTAATGAAAATTCAGAGTCGAGAGATGAATTTAATTCATGTGTCCTCCTCACAGAAAAGACCCTACACGTGGCCTTCCTTTTGTGAATGGGCCTCACTAAATCTGTGCTCCATCAAAGCACATGTGTTAAAGATGTTGGGAGATACTTTTGAAAGGCATTTTGGGGTCTCAGAGGTAGGACACCATTTTAGGATAATCAGTTCAGTTCAGTCGCTCAGTCATGTCCAAACTTTGCGACCCCATGAATCACAGTACCCCAGGCCACCCTGTCCATCACCAACTCCCGGAGTTCACTCAGACTCACATCCATTGAGTCAGTGATGCCATCCAGCCATCTCATCCTCTCCTTCTCCTCCTGCCCCCAAACCCTCCCAGCATCAGAGTCTTTTCTAATGAGTCAACTCTTCGCATGAGGTGGCCAAAGTACTGGAGTTTCAGCTTTAGCATCATTCCTTCCAAAGAAATCCCAGGGCTGATCTCCTTCAGAATGGACTGGTTGGATCTCTTTGCAGTCCAAGGGACTCTCAAGAGTCTTCCCCAACACCACAGTTCAAAAGCATCAATTCTTTGGTGCTCAGCCTTCTTCACAGTCCAACTCTCAAATCCATACATGACCACTGGAAAAACCATAGCCTTGACTAGCCGGACCTTTGTTGGCAAAGTAATGTCTCTGCATTAGGCCAACTGCATTGTAAATCAATTATACTTCAACAAAATTTGAAAAAAGAAATAAGTAGCCAAAGTATCAAAAAAATTAGGCTGATTATCTTTATCAAGAGTATAACTGTTGATGGTACCACCTATGGAATTTATTTTTACTGTTGTTTTTTTCCTTCTTTCAGCATGGCAGGAGGCTTGAGATATTCCTTTTTAACTCTAGGCAGCCAGTTAAAGCCTAAACAACCTGTGGATGAAGAAAACATCTCTCAAGATTTGAAGGTCTAGAACCTGGGGCAGAATTGCAGAGTTGCTTGCAGACTGTGGGGAGGGGGGGATATTCCCAGCTGTTTTGGCTGTGGCACTTGCCCTTCTGGTTAAGGCACAACAGGAATGTCTGCAAAATGCAAAGCGAATCTACCTCATGTGCTGCACAAGGAGTCATCATCAACCCTGAGAAACGTACCCGGGCAAAGCCTTACCAGCTGAAAGTGAATCTTTTCAAACAGTTGGTGAAAGGGATCGTTTCCAAGGCACTTGCGGGGCCCACACACCTGTGTACTCTTCCAGGTATCCAAAGTGCTTCAGGGGCGGTCAAAGGCCAATGCTGGTGAGCGTGCTTATCAGCACCTTGGCCTTAATTTCAAAGATCCCAGCCAAAGCAAAGTGCCAATGAGAACATTTTTTTGGTTTAAGCAGACATGTCTTCATTTTAGTAAAATCAACCACTTAACTGCCAGTAAAGTTGTTAGCTTTGATTTGATCTTATATGTTGGTATCTTCACAACCATCAAAGTAAAATAAAAAATAATTTATATGCATGCCTCATACTGTTATGTTATTGTAGGCAGGCAATAAACAGTAAGTCATTTTATTCAGTCTGCCTTGAAGGGTAATAAATGACTCATGTTGGGAAAAATTACAAAATAACTCAATGGAAAAACAATACTCAGCGTGCTCTGTCAACATTTAAGTAGGTTATATTATTTAAGTAGGTTATATTTCTCTCCTGTTCTCCTCCCAGGTTTGTTCAGGGGACTCTGAAATTCAGATCACATCAACTTTAACCAAGGTATATTTTTTTTTCCTGGGCTTGCCTGACTTCCCAGACCAATGGTGCATGGGAAGCAACCTCGGATTGGATGACAGTTCTTATCATCTCCTCCGAGGTGTCTCAGTGGTAAAGAATTCACCTGCCAAGGCAGGAGGCATAGGAGATGTGCGTTCGATCCCTGGGTTAGAAGGATCCTCTGAGGAGGAAATGGTAACCCACTCCAGTATTCCTGCCTGTGAAATCCCATGGACAGAGGAGTCCACTGGGTTGCAGAGTCTGACATGACTGAGCACGCACGCACTATACGGCACCATTTAGAAATGGACTGTCCTCACAGGGGTTGTGGCGCAAGGTAAGGCCCCACTCTGGGAATCAGGGGCCCTTCTTTTCAGTCTTGTCTTCACTGCTGACTCACTGAGAGCTCCACAAGTCACCTTGCCATGGTTGCCTCCATTTTTTAATCTGTACAATGGAACAATATTCCCAAATCCCTGCCAGCTCTGACTTTCTAAGTTTATAGAAGCTGAACCAGATGGACAGGGCAGCAAATGAAGGAATGATTGTGTTGACATGTTTAATTAAAAAAATTAATTATAAAATACACATAACATACAATTATCAGCATAACCATTTCTAAGTGTACAGTTTAGTAGTGTTAAGTATATTGACAGTGTTGTGTAGCCAATCTCCAGAACCTTCTCATCTTGCAAAACCAAAACTCTATACCCATTAGACAATGACTCCCCATTCCTCCCTTTCCCCAGCCCTTGGCAACCACCATTCTGTTTTCTGTCTCTATGAATTTGACTACTATAGATACCACATAAAAGTAGAATCACACAGTATTTATCTCTCAGCTAGCTTATTTCACTTAGGATAATGTCCTCAAGGTTCATCCATGTTGCAGCATATGTCAGAATTTCCTTTCTTCTTAAGACTGAGTAATGTTCCCTCATATGGATATACCACATTTTGTTTATCTATTCATCTGTCAGTGGACTCTTGGGCTGCTTCTACCTCTTGGCTATTTGTGTATAATGCTGCTATTAACGTGGGTGTACAAATATTTCTTTGAGACCCTGCATTCAGCTCTTGGATGGTAAAAGGAAACCTGTTTCTTCTACACATAAAACACTTCTGACACCAAATGTGTAGGGACTTTCCCTCACATTAAGCAATTCTTCAACTCTCTGGATGCCAACAAGGGGTCCTACAGTTAAATTCTGTCTCCACCCAGATTTCGCACAGACCCCCCAGGTTAAGGGCCCAGTCCCCCAAGATTCCCCCTACTTCAGATGCCAGTCCCAAGTCTCAGGTTGTGACTAGTGCTTCTGACCAACTGACCAGAAAGCTGGAGTCTTCATACCCGCTTCCTTGGGTTCAGTAATTTGCTGGAATGGCTCACAGAGCTCAGGGAAGTGCTTTACTCTCTATTGCCAGTTTATTATAAAGCATTTGACTCAGGAATAGCCAAAGGAAAGAAGTACATAGGACAAGGTATATTGGAAATGGTTTGGAGCTTTCATAACCCCTCCTGGCACATGAATGTGTTCATCGAGTGGAAGCTCTCCAAGCCTCATCATTTTTCACAGTAACACAGAGACCATTTTGTATTCCCACCAACAGTGAGGGGGTTCCTGTTTATCCACATCCTCACTTGTTATTTGCTCTTTTTGGTAGCAGTAGTAGGAGGTGGTGGTGGTTTAGTCGCTAAGTCGTGTCTGACTCTTGTGAACCCATGGACTGTAGCCTGCCGGGCTCCTCTGTTCAATGGGTGTGAAGTGATACTGTAGGTTTGATTTGCATTTCCCTGGTGATTAGTGATGTGGAGTGTCTTCTCGTGTGCTGGTTGGCCCTTTGTACATATTCTTTGGAGAAATGTCTGTTCAAATCCTTTGCCCATTTTGAATTGGGTTGTTTGGGTTTTGTTTGTGTTTTTGAATTGTAGGAGTTCCTTATTGTTTCAATTTACTTTTAAAGGCTTCTCGAATATTACCTTGGGGCTCCCAAACAGGGTAACCACCTTTTCTTGCATCATCATCAAATGAAATCCAGGGACCAAAAGTACTAAGACTTGAAAAATGTTAACTTCAACACTTTTTTTTTTTTTCAATGTTAAGCTTAAACAAGGTTTATTTTCTTCCAAAATTGTTTTTTCTAATTTTCATTTTTAGAATTCTTAAAGGAAGATGCTTTTGTGTTTTTCTAGTCTTACTATGGTTGGTCTTTTGTTTCAATAGCCAGGATGCCTCAGGATGGGGTCCTTTTATTTATTTATTTAATTGAAGGATAATTGCTTTACAGAATTTTGTTATCTTCTGTCAAACATCAAAATGAAGCAGCCATAGGTATACATATTCTCCTCCGTCTTGAACATCCCTCCCGGAATGGGGTTCTTATTTAAATATTTTTCTTTTGCAATCACCTCAAATGCTTGGTCTTACATGACCTGCCCCCGCCTTTTTTTAAATCAGTGTGGAAAGCTTTCCTTCCCTTGTTTCCATATGTGGCCAGCAGAGGGCACCCTATGAGCAGTCCAGCAGTCCTGTGTGTTGTGGCTAGCTTCCTCCTGTCCGACTCAGTGTGATCGCATGGACTGTGGCCCGCCAGGCTGCTCTGTCCATGGGATTCTCCAGGCAAGAATACTGGAGTGGGTTGCAATTTCCTTCTCCAGGAGATATTCCTGACCCAGGGATTGAACCTGGGTCTTCGACAGTGCAGGCAGATTTTTGTAGCTGGGTTGAAACGTGCAAGTTCTGCTCTCCTCTACAGAACTAGGGTGGGTTGATGGGAATGCCAATCTGGGTTTTGAATTAAGTTTAGCTGAGAATGCTGGATGCAGAGAGGTGGTGCAAAAGGGATCCACGAACTTCAGAGAGGCTGAAGAAGAATAGCCCAGTGCATCAGGTCTCCAGATTTCTTTTTTCTTAAAAAAAAAAAAAAAGTAATAAAAACCATTCTAGTGGAACAAGGAAAACTAGTTTAATATACTTGCTACTTTGCTTACTTTTGGCTATTTTACTGCTAATAGCAGTGACGTTTGTTAACTTGTACTTTTTCCTGTTGTTTTAGTATTTTTAAAATATATTCCATATATAAGTAAAAGTACAGGGGCACTAGAAGTTAGTGAAAGCTGAGTTTGCCTAAAGAATAAAACCTAGTTTAGAGAAGAGTTATATATTATATGTGTATAATTGTTAGTATATGTTTATATATTTTACATATTTTTAATTTATATATATTTTCTGTGCTCTCGGGAAAATGGCAAAGATACATATGTCAATACTTTCAGAGACTTTAGTGAGTTTTTTCCTTTTGCATGATCACTTAAGCTTTGCAGTCTTGTTGAGTCATGTTTACAACTTGTGAGTACTTTTTGTTTTCTGTGAATGGGTGTGTGTGCTTGTGCATATATTTTGAGGACTGGGACTTGTCAAGGGTCAGTGGTTTAGCTGATCAGTAGCTGCCACTCTGTACTTTGGGAAACTGAGGGCGCCCAGCAACTCAGGATCTCTAAGTTCCCTTTCTGTCACTAGATACTGAAACATGTGGTAAAACAAAACATGTCCCTTTAGGATGAAGCCATCCCTGGGACCTCCCAGGGTCACGGAACACCATCTGTGTGTCTCTGATTCTTACCTCCATTCCAGGCTGAGGTCTCCCATAATAAGCCTCAGAACCTTTTCTCTGCAATGTGTGGTTCCTGGATCAGAATATCAGCATTACCTGGGGCTTGTTAGAAATGCAGAATATCAGGTGCACACACACACTGAATAGGAATCTGCATTTTAACCCTGGTAATCTGAGGAGCACTGCTGCTGCTGCTGCTAAGTCACTTCAGTCGTGTCCGACTCTGTGCGACCCCATAGACGGCAGCCCACCAGGCTCCCCCGTCCCTGGGATTCTCCAGGCAAGAACACTGGAGTGGGTTGCCATTTCCTTCTCCAATGCATGCAAGTGAAAAATGAAAGGGAAGTCGCTCAGTCGTGTCGGACTCTAGCGACCCCATGGACTGCAGCCCACCAGGCTCCTCCGTCCATGAGATTTTCCAAGCAAGAGCACTTGAGTGGGGAGCCACACTACCCCAGACTTTTGGTCCAGATCATCTTTTTAGTATCAAGGGTTCATAGCCTGAGGTTCACAGAATTTAGAGGGCTGATGAACTTGAATGGAGAAAGAAAACATCTTCATTTTTTCTAATGAAAATGCAGCATTTCTTTTCATTTGAATGTAGGCAAGACCATAGTTAATACTGGCTGTACTTGTGACTTAGTTATCGATAGAAGTTGAAATATTTTCGTATCACCTTAGAGTTTTTGTAGAAAATCATTGGTGCATTGCTCAGTATTCTTATAGTTCTTAGTGCCTCCACTAGTTCTTATTGTTTAATATGTTCATAAAGAAGAATACATCAGATTTAGATGTATTTTAATGTTATAGTACATCATATTTAGAAAATATTGCTGTAACTTTATGACAATTGGTTTTCATTATAATTTTATGTGTTTTATTTCTTGCATTTAAAAACATTATTTGGAGAAGGAGGCTGTAGCCATCTATAGACTGCCATTGTAGTTCATGGCACTGAAAAAAGTAAGGATCCCTGCTTTAGAGGAAAATAAAAAGTTCAAGATTAATATGTTTCCTCAAGAAGTTGTCCCATTTTTGGCCTCAGGAGGCTTGCTCCTGGATGAGCCCAGGGGTAATTTTTATATCTGCTACCTGGTGGGAAGGCATCTTCCTCCAGCCAGTGTGGTCAGCTGGCTGCAGTCAGAGGGAGAGAGAGAGGCAAAAGGAAAGGAAGGGGAGGAAAAAGGGGGGAAAGGGTAGGGAAGGGAGAGACCAGGAGACAGGACAGCTAGGCTTCACTGCCACATCCTTCTCACTCACAGCTCAGAACAGAGATGTGCCTCGTAATTGTGTCACAGTACTTGAACCTTGTTCTTCAAATTCTGCTTACTTGAAGTGTGACATTCTGTCTAGGGAAGGTGGGACAGCAGCGTGAGATGCTCTGTGGGCCCACTCTCCAGGAATACAAGGGGAAGTAGAGAAGACTGTAAAACCATTTAAGATCCCTGGAAATTGTCCAAAGGAAGATTAGAGATTGCATTATTTAGTCTCAGTTCAATTCAGTTCAGTCGCCCAGTCGTTGTCTGACTCTTCGAGACCCAATAGACTGCAGCACGCCAGGCTTCCCTATCCATCACCAATTGCCAGAGCCTGCTCAAACTCATGTCCATCGAGTCGGTGATGCCATCCAACCATCTCATCCTCTGTCATCCCCTTCTCCTCTGGCCTTCAATCTTTCCCAGCATCAGGGTCTTTTCCAATGAGTCAGTTCTTCGCATCAGGTGGCCACAGTATTGGAGTTTCAGCTTCAGCATTAGTCCTTCCAATGACTATTTAGGACTGATTTCCTTTAGGATTAATTAGTCTATGCTTTGTTAAAATGCTTTTTGAGTTAGTGGCTTTATTTTCTAGCTGTCATTCAAATAAATTTTTTTCTAATAAAAATTGAGAAATTTCACATTAGAAACTGGATTTCTTGCAATAGTTGAAAAAAAAATCACAACTTGCCAGGTGGGCCAGAATCTCCATAGGGTAACAGTCAGCTGGAGCTGAGGTCGGGGGTAGTTGTTATTTTGTCATGTTCTCCACCATTTTCTGTGTCTCCAGTCGTGTGACTGAGTGTCTGCCTTTCATTAGTGTGCTTGTAGTGTTGTTTTCCTTGAACCAAAGTCGAAGGACTTTTATGGTGGTCCAGAGGCTAAGACTCTGAGCTCCCAGTTCAGGGGGCCCAGGTTCAATTCCTGGTTAGGGAACTATTGATAGATCTCGCGTGTCACACCTAAAGATCCGGCACAGCCAAACAAATAAAAATAAATGTTAAAAAACCTCCAAACAACAGAGTTGAGAGCATAGGAGGAAAATAAAAGCTGAATCAAGAGAGCCAAAGGTTCAAGAGTGTATTTGTGGAAATAGAAATTACACCTACTATGTGCTTGTTTTGAAACAATACAGATTAAGGTGCCTGGCCTACTTCATTAATTTATATTACTTGTCTGCCTTGGGGCTCCCCAGGTGGTGCTAGTGGTAAAGAACCTACCTGCCAATATAGATGATATGAGACATGAGTTTGATCCCTGGGTCGGGAAGATCCCCTGGAGGAGGGCATGGCGACCCACTCCAATATTCTTGCCTGGAGAATCCCCATGGACAGAAGAGCCTGGCGGGTGAAGTCCACAGGGCTGTAGAGTTGGACGTGACTAAAGTGACTTAACATGCACACTAATCTGCCTTGACTGTAGGCATTTCGGTCTTTGATTCCAGTTTCAGAGGCCCAGTTCTCAAACTATTCTGTCTCCATCCTATGTAGAGTTACTAGACATGTATCATAAGGACACTTTTTTGTTACCATTTATTGAATTTAGGCTTCCCTGGTGGCAGTAGTAAAGAATCTGCCTGCAGAAATGGAGATCTGGGTTCGATCCCTGGGTTGGGAAGATCCACTGGAGGAGGAAATGGCAACCCACTCCGGTATTCTTTCCTGGTAAATCCCATGGACAGAGGAGCCTGGTGGGCTGCAGTCCATGGGGTTGCTAAGAGTTGGAAACAACTAAGCATGCAATGTATTTACAGATAAACAATATATTGGTGGTTGCCAAAGGGGCGGGGCAGCAGTGGGTGAACTAGATGTAGGGTGATCAGGTCAAAAGGTAAAAACATCTAGCTATAAATAAGTTATGGGGATATAATACACAGCCTGGTGACTATAGTTAATAATACTGTATTGCCTATTTGAAAGTTGCTAAGACAGTAGATCTCACCATAAATATTTAAAAAAAATTTTGTAACATATATGGTGATGGATATTAACTAGACTTACAGTGGTGATTATTTTGCAACATGTACAAATATTAAACCATTATGTTGTGTACCTGAAACTAATATAATGTCATATGTCAATTATACCTCAATAAAAAACTCAAACATTTAAAAAATTTGCTGATATAAGTATACTTAACAGTGACTTTCCCGGAGAAGGCAATGGCACCCCACTCCAGTACTCTTGCCTGGAAAATCCCGTGGACGGAGGAGCCTGGTAGGCTGCAGTCCATGGGGTCGCTGAGTCAGATACAACTGAGCGACTTAACTTTCACTTTTCACTTTCATGCATTGGAGAAGAAAATGGCAACCCACTCCAGTGTTCTTGCCTGGAGAATCCCAGGGATAGGGGTTAGGGTTAGGGTTAAATAAATCAATGTTCTGATTTATTTTACTGAAGATTAGATTTGCCCTAAATGGCAAATAGATGGGGAAACAGTGGCTGACTTTATTTTATGGGGCTCCAAAATCACTGCAGATGGTGACTGCAGCCATGAAATTAAAAGACGCTTACTCCTTGGAGGGAAAGTTATGACCAACCTAGACAGCATATTAAAAAGCAGAGACATTGCTATGCCAACAAAGGTTCGTCTAGTCAAGCCTATGGTTTTTCCAGTAGTCATGTATGGATGTGAGAGTTGGACTAAAAAGAAAGCTGAGCACCAAAGAATTGATGCTTTTGAACTGTGGTGTTGGAGAAGACTCTTGAGAGTCCTTTGGACTGCAAGGAGGTCCAACCAGTCCAACCTAAAGGTGATCAGTCCTGAGTGTTCATTGGGAGGATTGATGTTGAAGCTGAAACTCCAATACTTTGGCCACTGATGCAAGGAGCTGACTCATTTGAAAAGACCCTGATGCTGGGAAAGATTGAGGGCAGGAGGAGAAGGAGACAACAGAGGATGAGATGGTTGGATGGCATCACCGACTCAATGGACATGAGTTTGGGTAAACTCTGGGAGTTGGTGATGGACAGGGAAGTTTGGTGTGCTGTGGTCCATGGGGTCGCAAAGAGTCAAACACAACTGAGTGACTGAACGGAACTGAACTGAAATGGCATCGTATAGTAAATACATGTTGTGGGTAGCTTCTGAAATGGATCACAATGCCTGCCTCCTCATATTCACTTCCTTGTATAATCTCCTCCCTTTGAATATGGGCTGGACCTAGAATGTGCACTAATTTCTCATTATAGAATACAGCAAAAGTAATGGGTGGTTCTTTCCAAGATTAGGTTGCAAAAGAGTGTGGCTTCTCTCTTTCATCTGACTCCTCATTTGCTTGATCTGATGAAGCAAGGTGCCATTTTGCAAGTTGCTTTCCAAAGAGACTTGTGTGTCAAGGAACATCTAGCTGTATGTGTGTGTGGGGCGGGACGGGGGTGGTGGTGGTGCGGGGGGCGGGGTAAGGTTGAAAGTGGAAGTCGCTCAGTTCAGTTCAGTCGCTCAGTCATGTCCAAACTTTGCGACCCCATGAATCGCAGCACGCCAGGCCTCCCTGTCCATCACCAACTCCCGGAGTTCACTCAGACTCACATCCATCGAGTCAGTGATGCCATCCAGCCATCTCATCCTCTGTCGTCCCCTTCTCCTCCTGCCCCCAATCCCTCCCAGCATCAGAGTCTTTTCCAATGAGTCAACTCTTCACATGAGGTGGCCAAAGTACTAGAGTTTCAGCTTTAGCATCATTCCTTCCAAAGAAATCCCAGGGCTGATCTCCTTCAGAATGGACTGGTTGGATCTCCTTGCAGTCCAAGGGACTCTCAAGAGTCTTCTCCAACACCACAGTTCAAAAGCATCAATTCTTTGGCGCTCAGCCTTCTTCACAATCCAACTCTCACATCCATACATGACCACTGGAAAAACCATAGCCTTGACTAGACAGACCTTAGTTGGCAAAGTAATGTCTCTGCTTTTGAATATGCTATCTAGGTTGGTCATAACTTTCCTTCCAAGGAGTAAGCGTCTTTTAATTTCATGGCTGCAGTCACCATCTGCAGTGATTTTGGAGCCCCCCAAAATAAAGTCTGACACTGTTTCCACTGTTTCCCCATCTATTTCTCATGAAGTGATGGGACCGGATGCCATGATCTTCGTTTTCTGAATGTTGAGCTTTAAGCCAACTTTTTCACTCTGCACTTTCACTTTCATCAAGAGGCTTTTTAGTTCCTCTTCACTTTCTGCCATAAGGGTGGTGTCATCTGCATATCTTAGTTGTGTCCAACTCTTTGTGACCCCATGGACTATAGAGTCCATGGAATTCTCCAGGCCAGAATACTGGAGTGGGTAGCCTTTCTCTACTCCAGAGGTCTTCCCAACCCAGGGATCGAACCTAGGTCTCCCACATTGCAGGTGGATTCTTTACCAGTTGAGCCACCAGGGAAGCCCAAGGATACTGGAATGGGTAGCCTATCCCTTCTCCAGCAGATCTTCCCGACCCTGGAATCAAACTGGGGTCTCCTGCATTGCACACGGATTCTTTACCAACTGAGCTATCAGAGAAACCTTTGTGAAAGCCGCTATCCATTTCTGGATGACGTTTGATGACACACATCATTAGAAAAAATTAGTTTTGTTCTCTTTTACTGAAAACTTGGCGACAAAGTCACATTCTCTTCAGGTCTCTCTGGTGTGAAACTTCTTATAATTTTTTCCCCTAATGCATACCACAGCTTACTTACACAGATGCTTCAGGCGGAAGGCCACGCCCTTACAAATATCTTACAGCCTTCTTCAGGCCTATTTCTTTCTCTGAATTTCTCCAGTTTCCCACCCCCTTGGCTCTCCCCTCCACATCTTATCACATTAAGTCCAACCATTGTGTCCTCTGGGACAGGTAAACCCCAAACAAATATTGATAAATGGGTCAGTTGTGAAGGAATCCATTCCCTTCTTTGCTTTGTTCGTTCTTTTGCATTTCCTCGTCACTTAACTGCACAGGCTTCCAGTCGAGATCCAGCCCTCCTCCCTGAGGCTCTGCAGCTTGCCCCTGACCTGTACCAGTGTCTGTCACCTGTCTACCAAAGACTTCTTTAACAGGACAAACTTCATTGCACCCACACAAAACAAAGGCTCATTTTTCCTTTTTCCTTAAAGAGTGAATATTCATTGAGTGGGCTTCCCTGGTGGCTCAGACGGTAAAGAATCTGCCCGCAATGCAGGAGACCCAGGTTTGATCCCTGAGTTGGGAAGATCCTCTGGAGAATAAAATGGTAATCCACTCCAGTATTCTTGCCTGGAGAATCCCATGGACAGAGGAGCCTTGTGAACTATAGTCCTTGGGGTCGAAAAGAGTCAGACACAACTGAGTGACTGACAACAACATTTATTGAGTCAGTTCAGTTCAGTTGCTCAGACGTGTCCGACTCTTTGCGACCCCATGAACCGCAGCACGCCAGGCCTCCCTGTCCATCACCAACCCCCGGAATCCACCCAAACCCATGTCCATTGAGTCAGCGATGCCATCCAACCATCTTATCCTCTGTCGTCCCCTTCTCCTCCTGCCCTCAATCTTTCCCAGCATCAGGGTCTTTTCAAATGAGTCAGCTCTTTGCATCAGGTGGCCAAAGTATTGGAGTTTCAGCTTCAACGTCAGTCCTTCCAATGAGCACCCAGGAGTGATCTCCTTTAGGATGGACTGGTTGGATCTCCTTGCAGTCCAAGGGACTCTCAAGAATCTTCTCCAACACCACAGCTCAAAAGCATCAATTCTTTGGCACTCAGCTTTCTTTATAATCCAACTGTCACATCCATACATGACCACTGGAAAAACCATCACCCGACTAGACGGACCTTTGTTGACAAAGTAATATCTCTGCTTTTTAATATGCTGTCTAGGCTGCTCATAACTTTCCTTCCAAGGAGTAAGTGTCTTTTAATTTCATGACTGCAATCACCATCTGCAGTGATTTTGGAGCCCAGAAAAATAAAGTCAGCCACTGTTTCCACTGTTTCCCCATCTATTTGCCAGAAGTGACGGGACTGGATGCCATGATCTTCGTTTTCTGAATGTTGAGCTTTAAGCCAACTTTTTCAGTCTCCTCTTTCACTTTCATCAAGAGTTCCTCCTCACTTTCTGCCATAAGGGTAGTGTCATCTGCATATCTGAGGTTATTGATATTTCTCCTGGCAATCTTGATTCCAGCTTGTGCTTCCTCCAGCCCAGCATTTCTCATGATGTACTCTGCATATAAGTTAAATAAGCAGGGTGACAATATACAACCTTGACTACTTGCTTTTTTTTAACCATATAATTATATTTTATTTAATTTTCATGTTTGAAATCATCATGAATATTCAGGTTTTTCACTGTACATTTTAGTATAGTATAATTATTGCAAGCAAAAGATTATGTGTGAAATGTATATAAGTTATAAAACATTGTATTATATTGTGTAAACACTCATGTACATACTGCTAAGTTCAAGAAGCACATGATACCAGTAGCTTATACCTGCCTATAGGACCTCTCCATCATATCATTTTTCCCCAGATGAAACCACTATATTGAATTTTGTGTTTATCATTCCATTGTTTGTAACAACAATTTTATCACATTTTAACATAAGCAATATATTTCTTTATATTGCTTTTTTGAGTTTATAAAATATCAGACTTAATGTAATATTCTGGCATTTGCTTTTTTTGACTCAACATTGTGTCTGAATGTCACATATTGTTCTGTTTGGCTATCATTCATTCATTTGCACTACTGTATAATATTCCACTGTGAGAATAAACTCATTGGGATAGTTCTCAGTTTTCCCTATTGAAACAATGCTCTTTTGAATATTCTTCTATTCTGTGGGTCAGAGTACTTTTGTTCTACAAAGCAAAGTCCCAATCCAAAGGAATTTACTTGTCGTGGCAGGAGACCCAACCACAAGCAATAAATAAGATAAGCCAATAAAAAATATGCTCAGAATAAAACTAAACCAGAGTCACAGGACAGACTGCTGGACATTGGCCTGGCTTTTCCCAGACCTTAGTAAAAACAATAATTGTTGTCTTCATGTTTATCAAACACCTCAGCCTCTCACTCCTTTGGGAACATTTGTGGATGAGCTGAGATGGTTGATCTACACTATCTGCTTCTGCCAACTAACCATCAGTGGAAAGAGTAATAATTAACCAAGACAGGTAATCCTTGTAATGTGCTTAGTACAGAGTTGGGTACACAAGACATAGTAAATAAGGGGCAGTCGGAAAAATGGGAAGAAATGGGGAGCCGCTGTTGGCAAAGGCCATCTCATTTGCTCTAATTATAGTTTAATCTCCATATTACTTGTACTTTTTTCAGGTAGCCCATAGCTTCATGAACAAGTGACAATTGGAACTGAGAAGCTGCTCCAGATAAGGACCTTAGTTGAAAGTGCCAGGGTAAATACATGCCATGGTTTAGAGAACGATGCAGGCTGAACTTGGCAGTAACTTGTACCTCTCACTTTCCTTCCTGGGTCTCCTCCTCACTGAAAGGATTTTGCTCATCACCTGACATACAGGCAAACCTGTCTCCAAGGTTTTTAATCTGAACAACTGGAACATAAGAGCTGCCATGTTCTGGTATAGGGAAATTGGCAAGGGAAATAAGTTTTGACATTTGAAGATAATATCAGAAGCCATTATTAGACTTAAGCTTGAGATGACTATTAAGCATTCAAATGGAGGTGTTAATGTTACTTGCATTCAAATGGAAATGCAAGTATGGATGAGCAGCCTGGTTACCGTTGAAGTTATACATTTAGGGGTTCTCAGTGCACAAAGTCCTTAAAGTCAAGAGATTAGGTAATGCCATCAAATGACTAAGTGTGGACACCAAAGAGAAGAGGGCCAAGAGCTGAACATGAGGACACTATTCTTGGATGATGTCAGAGTCTCTTCATTCCCCTGTTTCTATGTCGTGACCATTCTCCATCTCTACCTCCAAAAGGTCACCTTTTCTCAGCATCAAGTGACTCAGATTATGTAATGCTATTGTCTTGGAAGAAAAGCTATGACAAAGGCAGAGACATTACTTTGCCAACAAAGGTCCATATTGTCAAAGCTATGTTTTTTCAGTAGTCATGTATGGATGTGAGAGCTGGACCATAAAGAAGGCTGAGAACCAAAGAACTGATGCTTTTGAATGGTGGGGTTGGAGAAGACTCTTGAGAATCTCTTGGACTGCAAGGAGATCAAACCAGTCGATTCTAAAGGAAATCAACCCTGAATATTCACTGGAAGGACTGATGCTGAAGCTGAAGCTCCAATACTTTGGTCACCTGCTGAGAAGAGCTGACTCATGGGAAAAGTCTCTAATGCTCGGAAAGACAGGGCAGGAGGAGAAGGGGATGACAGAGAACGAGATGGTTGGATGGCATCACTGACTCAATGGACATGAGTCTGAGCAAACTCCAGGAGATAGTGAAGGACAGGGAAGCCTGGCATGCTGCAGTCCATGGAGTCACAGAGTCAGACACGACTGAGTGACTGAACAACGAAAACAACAATTATCTGAGTGTCTTTGGTGGCTTCCTCTCACTTAAGTCCAAACTCCTCACCAGGAGTATCTGGCTCCTCCGCATGCCTCCATCTTACTTTATTCTTTTCTTTTGTTCTGTACACACCAGATCCTCTGTGTAGTGCTATTTACTCCTCAAATACATGCATCTTTCTCATTTCAGGTCACTTGTACTAGCTGTTCCCTCAGCCTGGAGGAAGAAACTTATCTTTGTAGGGCTATCTCCTTTCCACTCAAATTTCAGCTCAAAATACCACCTCTTCACAGAATTTTTTCCTGTCACTCCACAGCACTTTTTTATGGCACTGATATGTGACATTATCTTTTTATTTGCATATTGACTCTGAATCTCAGCTCCCCCTGGCAGTGACTGCCCGTGTTTACTATTCTCTATTCCCAAGGCTTCAAACAGTGATTGCCACCTGGTAGGCAGTCAATAGATAGTTGTTGACTAAGTGAATGAATGACTTCTAGAATTTTGCATAGTTTTTAGTATCTTTTTTAGCTTCCAGATTTAGGGAGGGAATGCTGGGCTGCCATTTTTCTTTGTCCGGTCTTTATCTTTATGTTCACCTTTGACTTCTTCAACACTCCCCTGCCTCACAAAAGCCCAACTGTGCTATAAAAATATTAGAAAGAATATTTTATTTTAAAGCTTGTGAATCAGAGGATTGTGTAAAGAAGTTACTCTAATCTGAATGCCTTGACACAGTGACTCATTGAAATGTTCCCAGTGACTCCAGAAGGGGACCGATGCTCCTGCAGAGCAGCCACGCTCACTTCGAAGGCTGTGAGGGACTGGACCAGGTCTGAAACAGCATCTGCCATGGTGCCATCATGAAGGAGGCTCTGGAGCAGTTCTTCATTTTTGTAGGGTTGCTGGTTTGCCTGGTCTACCTGATGAAATGCGTGAGATTCTCTAAATGTATTTTCCTGCACTTCTGGAAAGTTTTGCCAAGGTCTTTCTTGAAGTCAATGGGAGAATGGGCAGGTAAAGAAAGCTTTTCATCTTTTGTTCTTGTTGTTTTTATTATTACTTAGGTCTCAATGATATATTGCATCTTTTCCTTTTGAGAGCAAAGATGTAATTCCTTTGGGTTAATTTGCGGGGTTGGAAAGTACAAATGAACTTGACTGAAAAACGTGATGTGAGGCATCAGGAGAATCATTCAGGAAGAATGTGACTCAGTTCTTTCCTGTGTGCTTTTCCTCTCATCCTCACTAGTTGGTTTTTCTTATTTTTGGAGTTTCTGATGATACAAATCATGGATGAGGCAGAAAATTATGTATCATCTTCCCCAGATTTTCAAAAACCCAGAGTGCTTTCATTTCCTTAAACAGAGCTTCAAAATTCTGAAATCCAATAATAATTTAAATCCATTTTATTATACTAATTTCTCAGAGACCTGTCACCAAGTGAGGGTAATGCAAAATCAAGGCAATAAAGATCTCTGTGGAGACATGTTTTTAAATGGTTATATTCAGAATCTGGGTCTGGTTTATGTCCCAAGTAGATTGATTAATCACTGCCTCTCAATAGAATTTGGCTCCTGAAACTGTCATGCAGAATTTCAGCCCTATGCTGAGTTTAAGGTGAAGAACAGGAGGCTATGGTTTCAGCATCTCCTTGAATGAAGTGCTAGGTTTGCATTTCAAAGTTGGTATTATGCGTTGGTGTCAGTCTATCAATAACCAATGCTGTGACCTGGCCTGCCCTTGTAGGTCTTACTATGATTGCAAAATGCCTTTCAGCACCATCAGGAAACTTAAGAAAAAATAAAGGTTTATTACCTACAGGACCTGTAAATTATACAGCGCACCTGGTGCCACAACAAGGTCATGTGTAGAAAGAGAGGGAGAGAGTGAACGGGCCTGGGGTTCTGCATTTATTTTATTCCGGACTGGGGGCCTAGGGTTTCAAGAACTCTTTCTTTAATAGTGAATTTAAAACATAAGAGAGGGAAGTTAAAGCACGGGAAGAGAAAAAACAAGTGGTCAAAATGGTCAGTTATTGAAACCAACCAAGATTTTTAAAAGATGCTTGCTCCTTGGAAGAAAAGCTATGACAAACCTAGACAGCGTATTAAAAAGCAGAGACGTCAGGTTTTTTTTACAAAGGTCCGTATAGTCAAAGCTATGGTTTTTCTAGTCATGTACAGATGTGAGAATTGGACTATAAAGAAGGCTGAATGCCAAAGAATCGATACTTTTGAATTGTGGTGCTGGAGAAGACTCTTGAGAGTCCCCTGGACAGCAAGGAGATCAAACCAGTCAATCCTAAAGAAATCAACCCTGAATTTTCATTGGAAGGACTGATGCTGAAGCTCCAATACTTTGGGCACCTGATGCGAAAAGCTGACTCATCAGAAAAGACCCTGATGCTGGGAAAGACTGAGGGCAAGAGGAGAAGTGGGTGGCAGAGGGTGAGATAGCATCACTGACTCAATGGACATGAGTTTGAGCAAACTCTGGGAGATAGTGAAGAACAAGGAAGCCTGATGTGCTTCAGTTTTGTGGGGTTGCAAGGAATTGGACACGATTTAGCAACTGAATAACAAAATTTTTAAAAAAGAGACCTCGTTTGGGGGAGATTATCTGGCTCTTTACGTTATCCTGTGGCCAAAATAACTTATATTAGCAATCACCGTTTTTAAAGTAGGTGCCTCTTTGAAACTGATACCTAACTGGCAATCAAAGCATAAGCCAAGACCTTGCATTATGAAAAAGAAAAAAACAAAAACAAAAACCCAGCTGTCAGGTTTTATGCTACAATAGGGTTGTAAGAAATCCAGTGACTTAAAAAAAATAAAAAAGATTTTAAGTGGCTTTAGGAATACAATCCCAGGCTAAATAGGAGAGATTGTAAACAACCTTATAGGAATGCCAGATAAAATACAGGATACTCAAGTTATATTTGAATTTCTTATTTAGTGATAAATAAATAATTTTTAATACATGATACTCTAGTTATTACATGGGACATTCTTATACTAAAAAATTATTTGCTGTTTACCTGAAATTAAAATTTAACTGGGCATCCTGTGTCCTTATTTGCAAGAGCTGGCAACCTTATACCCTCAGCATTGGAAATTAAAAAATTATTATATGGAAATTGTTTGGCATGAAAAAAATGTGTTTTTAACTGTTGCTTGTTATATCTGGAGAGAGAGAGAGAGAGGATATGTATGTGTGAGAACTCCTTCCTCTCAGGTCAGTAGGAAGTTCCCAAAGTACTTGCTGAGCATTCTGAACTTGAGTGTTCTGGATCCTTTAAGCCCAGCTCCACACAGATTTAAATGCCATGCTCTGAGGGGTTAGAACTTGGCCCTTCTAAGAACAAGCATTCCAAAAGAAATTCATATGCAGCTATATGTGGCCGATTTCCCAATTTTGTCACTGGTATCCTTTATAGAGTTTTGGGGCCAAGATCAAAGCCTGGGTTCAGATCCTGCTGCCATCATCTTTAGCACTGCGGCCTTGATTGGGTTAAGAACTTTCCCTTAGCTTCCTCATTTATAAGGGAAATGATGGTCCCCGCATTACAGGCTTGTTTTGAAGGTTAGATGAAATGGTGGCTGTGGGGCTGCCCAGCCACATGCGCTTTCTGTGTTTCTGTAAGCCTGACAAGGAAGAGCTTTACTGGACCTATGATGCCTGTTCCACCTTCTCCCTAAATTCAAACAGCCTCATCTGTCACCCTCACCCCCAACTCCCGTGAAGAAGCTGCTAGTGGGAACCCAGGTGGCTGTGGAGTGACAGAGCCTGGACCTAATTTAACCTGTGTCCCAGGCCCGGTCCGGGAACTGGGACGGAGGCGGCACTGAGAACTTCACCGCTAACGCACAGGAGCAGGAGGGGAGGCAGCCAGGAACCTCAGATGCCAGCCGCCTCCTCTCTTCTGTCTCCTGTCCATCTCACGCTGTGTAAAGCTGCTGTGTAATTTAGTTGGTAAATAATTAGGTCTAAGTGAATGACAAACAAACGCCCCAAATAAAGTGCATGGCAGAAAGTAAGCACTCAGTAGATGCCAGCCACTTAGCGACAGGATCTTGCCTATGTAGTTCAGGCTTGGTACTTGGTGATTTGGAGGACGCCTGTAAGGAAGGGGAAGATGGAGCGGAAGACAACAGAACCCTGAGCATAGTACCTCTACCAAGTGAAATAGGTCATATGCATGGAGTCACTTAAAAGTATCCAAATAAACACATAAAATAATTGGTAATTATTAAAATGAGGGTGCTTCTGCCAGTGTGCTGCTTGCTTGGTCCGCTTTCCCTCTCAAGTAAACTAAATGCACACACAGCTTTCGTACACACTTTTGGAAAGCATATCCTTCGATTTTGCTGCAAAGGTAAATTGCAGATAGGTATATACTGAATTGTAGTTTATTTTGAAGCTATGACATTCACACAATTGAGTTTTACTCTAGAGCTCAGTCATTAAATATGTATGTGCTGTTATACAGTGGAAAAGTACTCAGTTCTACAAGGAAAAAATTGAGTCAGTTGCAGTGAGGTAGATGAACCTAGAGCCTGTTACACTGAGTGAAGTAAGTCAGAAAGAGAAAAGTATATATTAACATACATATATATATATATATACACACACACATATATATATATATAGTATCTAGCGGAGAAGGCAATGGCACCCCACTCCAGTACTCTTGCCTGGAAAATCCCATGGATGGAGGAGCCTGGAAGGCTGCAGTCCATGGGGTCGCTAAGAGTCAGACACGACTGAGCGACTTCACTTTCACTTTTCACTTTCATGCATTGGAGAAGGAAATGGCAACCCACTCCAGTGTTCTTGCCTGGAGAATCCCAGGGACGGGCGAGCCTGGTAGGCTACTGTCTATGGGGTCACACAGAGTCGGACACGACTGAAGTGACTTAGCATAGCATAGCATAGCATGGTATCTAGAAAAATGGTGCTGATGAACCTATTTGCAGGGAGGGAATGGAGATGCTGATGTAGAGAATGGACTTGTGGACTCAGTGAAGGAAGGAGAGGGTGGCAAGAGTTGCAGAAAGTAGAATTCACATATATACACTCTTATGTGTAAAATAGATAGCTAGTGGGGAGCTGCTATATAACACAGGGAGCCGAGCCTGGTGCTCTGTGATGACCTAGAGGGATGGGATGGGGGCAGGGAATATATAATTATGACCAATTTCCATTGTTATATAGCAGAAACCAACACACCACTGTAAAGCAATATTCTACCAATTAAAAAAAATTTTTAATGTATGTGCTATGGACTATAAAAGGACTAGATAGCACATCTCACTGTCATCTATTAATCAGTTGATCTAGTGAACACAAATTCTTTAGGTTCCTTCATGTCACTCCATATTCTTTTTGCATTTCTGTATTTTCCTCCTTGTTAAAAGTTCTCTATCTTCCATGGGTTTTGATTTCTGCTGTCCTATGAGGGTGAGGATAGGAAATGGGGAGAACTTGACTTTCACTAGGAACCTTGAAACATCCTTACAGTGACAACTGGGTGTGTGGGTAGAGAGAGAATAGAGTACACTGCTTGTCCTTGATGAATTAAGGCTTAGAACTGTAAACCCTTATGGGGTTTGAATAAAGTGTTTTCTGGCTAAGGCACTTTGTTTCATTTTGGACCATGTTTTCCATAGCCTCACCAACTCTTCCCCCAACCTCATCCAAAAAAAAGTTTCATTTTGAAGTTTAGTGAAGGAAGTCAAGGCTGGAACATTCCCAGTTAAGCAAAGTTGGTCACAGTTGAGCAGAGTTGGGTTAGAGAGTAGGAGGGCATTGCTTTGGAATATTATATTGTATCTTAGAGAGTAGGCCTGCAGTCAAATGTAGCCAGCAAGAAAGAAGATTTTAAAGATTAATTAATTCTATCCTTTAAAACCATTTCTGCTTTTTTCAGTGATCACCGGAGCAGGAGATGGGATTGGGAAAGCTTACTCATTCGAGGTAGGTTGTGTTCTTGGGGACTTTCTCCTCTCCTTGTATTAAACATACCATGGTCATGTGTCACCACAAACACTACTTTTCTGATTAGAAAAGCAAGAGACATTCCTTTACGAAAAAAACTATTTTCTATTGAAAAGGAAATTTAAAAATCACAATCTCACCCCCTCGCTACCTTAAAAAAATACAATGATATTCAAAGGTGGCAGTATCTCTCCTTAGGAATTGTTTTAGAATTTATGGGGGCACTGTTATTTTCTAGGGTAATTGTACCATAAGCATTTATTATACTTAAAACAATAAAAAATTATCAACTACTTTCCTTGTGTTTATCCTTTACATCATAGCCAGGGTATATGTTAATTTAAAAATCATTTGTATAGGTAGCATATATATATAAAACTTTCATTTCAAGAAGATTAATGAACATTAAAAAATAATATAAAGAGAATCTGATAGGGTTGAGGGTCACTGGTGTATGATGTCTTTGAGTGTTTTCTTCCAGGGTTTTTGTTTCTCTGTAGACAGATAGATAGCAGGTAGTAACGCTTTTCTAAAAATGCGTTTACAGGATATGTAGTTTGGTAAGCTATTACTGGGCTTCCATGTGGTTCAGTGGTAAAGAATCTGCCTGCCAATTCAGGAGACACAGCAGACGTGGGTTTGATCCCTGGGAAGATACTCTGGAGTAGGAAATAGCAACCCACTCCAGTATTCTTGCCTGGAAAATTCCTTGGGTAGAGGAGTCTGACAGGCTACAGTCAATGGGGATCACAAAAAGTCAGACACAACTTAGCGACTAGGCAGTGGTCTAAGGGTCAGGAGCTATGTACTCTAGTCCTCACTCAGACACGGTCTGCAGATTTTGGATGAATTATATATCCTTTCTGGGCTTCCAGGTCTTTATTAGCACAAAAGATACCACCTAAGAACTTTCAAATTCTGTTTCTGTTCTAGACTAATTCTTGTCTTGCTCTTGTAGAATCTTATTCTTTGTTTCCTTTCATTCTTTTCTAAGGCTGTATTAAACAATTTTCTGTGATCTTTCTTTCATGCAAGATTTTCTCTCTTCCAGAGAACCTGTTCTTGTCTCCCTGCTAAATGCTGCTTCAAGGAAAGCAGTTCAGAGTCTGGAATACTATGGATTGTAATAGCTAAGAATTTGAGGTTGAAAATTAATTAGATCACTGTCTGTTCAAACTCTGCCTCAATATGCTTACTGCAGAATTTCCACATCAATAAACTGGAGGAGATGCTAATTCCATCTGGGCTTTTGTAAAAGTTATATGGATGAGGTGGGCAAAATGCTTTGCAGAGAGTAAGCTCTCCAAGTTTAGCCACTGTTATTATTGAATGTATAAGCTGCCTTTTCTCTCCCATATATTGCTTTTTTTTTTTTTTGAGAAAGAAAATGTGTGGTATTTACCATATTTTTACTCTTTTTATTGTTTATTCTTCCCTGATGTTCCAAGATTTTTTCTTTTCTAATTTCCTATCTATTTAGAGAAGTTCCTGTAGCTATTCTTTTATAGTAGTTCTGCTGGTGGCACATTCTCATTGTTTTTCTTCATCATAGAATGTATCAATTTCCCCTTCATTCCAGAAGGATAATTTCGCTGAATATAGGATTTATAGTTGACAATCCTTTCCTTTCAGCACTTGGAAAATGTTGTGCCTCTTCCTTCTGGCCTGTATGGTTTCTGGTGAGTTTCATGTCATTCAAATAATTTTTCTCATAGGTCAAGTGTTGTTTCTCTTTCATTGTCTTCAACACATTTTTCTTTGTGTTCAGTTTTCAGGAGTTTAGTTATGTTTCTTGGTGCGGGTTTATTTGAGTTTATCTTCTTTGAGATTCAGTTAGCCTCTTGAATCTGTAAGTTTATACATTTTCACAGATTTGAGAATTTTTCATTTATACTTTCTGCAAATATTCCTTCTGCCTTTTTTTCTTCTGGGACTCCGGTGACACAATGTGAGATTTTTCTTATAGTCCTTCCTTGTAGGTCTCTGAGATGCTGTGCATTTTTTTCAGTGTATTTTTTCTCTCTTTAGATTGCAGTTTAGTTGCTCAGTCATGTCTGAGTCTTGTGACCCCATGTACTATAGCCCGCCAGGCTCCTCTGTCCATGGGATTCTCCAGGCAAGAATACTGGAGTGGATTGCCATTTCCTTCTCCACTGTTTAGATTGGATAATTCCTATTGTTTTATCTTTAAGTTCATGGATTCTTTCCTTGGTCTCTCCATTCTGCTATTGAGCCCATTGATTTTTTAATTTCACTTCCTGTACTTTTCAGTTCTAAAATTTCCATTTGATTCTTTTTATCTTTATTTGCTGAAACATTCTATTTTTCTTTTGTTTTACTTAGGTTTGTGATTGCTCTCTGAAGTGTTTTTATGGCAGCTTTTTAGAAATTCTAACCAGATAATTCTAATATCTATGTCATCTCAATGTTGGTATTTGTTGATTGCTTTTATCTTACTCAAACCGAGATCTTCTTGGTGTGTTTTTTTGTTTTTTTTTTATTGAATCTTGGATATTTTTGGTTTTAAGTTGTGAGACTCTGGATCATATTTAAACTTTCCTATTTAGATGTGTATGGCCATTGCTTCAGAATGGGGAGGAGAGGGTGCTGACATTTTTCTATCAGGTGAAATAGGAGCCCAGGTTTTCCACTTGGCCTCCACTGGCAGTTGCTGGATATGGGTAGGAGTTCTGGCTCCTCAAAGGCCACTCTGGATTTTGGGGGGAAAGAGTGCGTCCTTACTGCTCTCCACAAGTGGTGCTTGGAGGCAGTGGTCTCACTGTTACTGCGGTGATGGTATAAGTCCTGAATATCCACTAGGCTTCCTCTGTCATCATTCCAGGGGAAGGAAGAGGGGAGAGAGCTGAGGGGGTGCTCTGGCACTATCAGGTAGAAGTGGAAGCTCAAGTCTCAGCTGACATGAGGGGTAGGATGGCTGGGATGAAAGTCCTGGCATCCTGCTCAGACTTATCTGATGCCAACATGGCAGGGGTTGGAATCCTTGTTAGGGCAGCCTTCCCAGGGTGGAAGTGTCAGCTCCCCCCTCAACCTTTGGAGGCGAGGGTGGCAGTAGAAGCTTATATGCATATATATATATATATATATATATTTGAGTTGTTTGCCTGCAGTAAAGCAGTTATTTTCTAAAGTTTTCAGCCTTGCTAGCGTGCCCGTTTTCTAGTCTTTTTGTTAGAGACAGCAGACTCTTGTTGGGACTTTTTATGTCCATATCTGTTGGTGTTTCTGAATATCCAGCTTATCCAGCAATAAGTCTGGGATATATGAGGCAAAAATAAAACCCAGGAAACTCATGGCTGGTTTCCTCAGGTCTCAAGGCCCATAGCTACTCTTCTCACTCTCTTTTGGAGTCTTCTTATATTTATTTTATGTATTATGTCCACATTGCCTGTTTTAGTTGCATTTCATAGTAGAGATAGGGAAAAGTATTTTCACTCCATCTTTCTGGAAGCATTCTAACCTAGTCTGTATTTGTAACTGGAGAAGCAAAAGAGACTTTGTCTCCTTTTAAAGGAATGTCAACCATTACTGGAAGCAGGTGAAAAAAGTTGTTGAGAGGGATGGCATGGAGGAAGGAGGACAAGAATGAGCCTGCTCTTCACACCTCTGAAGCCTCTGCTTCACTCTGTATTTCACACCATTTCTGTTCCTTTGGCACCTGAATTCAAGCTTTTCTATTTACTGCCTCACAGAAGAAGCCCTGTCTTCCCTGGTGTTCCCACCACCTGTTACAGATTAGCGGTGACAAGCACCTTCCTTGAACCAGGCCCTAACACACAGCAGAAGGAAAACGGCCCATTTATCACAGCAGCAGCCATTCTTCTTTAGTACAGTGCCCAGCGGGGAATTCTGGGAAAGTGAGTGCTTCAGGGGCTTAACTCCCTGAAGCAGGGGGCAGTAAAACCCATATATGGAGCCTGTCAGCCTGGACATTCTAGAAATAAGATTGAGCCCTGCTCAAATGGACAAAGGAAACAATGCTGGCCCAGACAATCAAGTGTTTTCCATGCCCCCCTCCTGACTCTGACCACTTCACAGGGAACCTTTACAAAGTCTATGGCTCGTAAGAGAAATGGCACAATTCAGGAGAGGCTGGAAGCCCACAAGGCAGAGAGTCCTTTGTGCTGAAAATGCAAATTGTTTTCCATTTAATGAACAGTTTCCTTTCCAGGAGGCTGATGAAGTGAATTGTGAGACGAAGGTGCTTAATTTTTAGCCATGCTTTGCTAGATTCCCAGACTGAAAATGAGGGCTGGTGGAGGGTGGGAGGTGGGGGATTTTCCAGGAGAGAAAGAGAAGACTTCACGATATCACTAGCCTTAAAATTGGACAGTTCTTACTTTTAATTTTTTTATCTTTTAATTTTCTATTTATTTTGAGAGTTTTAAAGTAGACAACTTTTTCGAGCAGTTCTAGACTGACCACAGAATCTTGCAGAAGGTGCAGCGAGTTCACATATACGCCCTGTCCCCATATATACTCCAGAGTGGCAAGTTTGCTACAATCAGTGAACATACACTGATACATCATTATCACCCAGTTTACCTTGGGGTTCACTCTTCTTGGTTTAGTTTTTCCATGGTGGTTGTTTTTCAGAGGGAAGTGTGGTATGGGCACAGCTGAAAATGTGTTTCTCTTAGGGACCCTCTTCCTACCCTCTCCTCTGTTCAGTCTGGTCTGAATGAAGCTTTCTCTATCTCAAGTCAGTCAAAATTGATACAAAAGTCTTTGAGAGATTTTCTGTGGCTTATTTCCTTTCCATAGCTATGTTCCAGCCAAACTGCCTGTGAGTAAATTTCTTTGCATGTCATTTAAAAATATACTAGGAAATCAACTATTTAAAGAAACGACAGATGCAGAATGAAAAAAAAAAGGGAAGGTGTTAGTCACTCAGTCATGTCTGACTTTTCGACCCCATGGACTATAGCCTGCCAGTCTCCTCTGTCCATGGAATTATCCTGGCAAGAATACTGGAGCGATAGCCTTTCCCTTCTCCAGGGGTTCTTCCTGGCTCAGGGATTGAACCCAGAATATCACCCCTAATTATATATACATATATATATATATATATATATATATATATGTCTTTTTACAAAGTGAAACCTCACTATACAGATTCCAGGCCAGGGGTGGGACTTGTAATAATACTTTATGACTGAAGATCAGCGTTATACTGAGTATAATTTGCTTTAAAATACTTCAGCATGCATAATATGATATATATGTGAGTCTGTAAGTTTAAAAAGTTTCTTGAGGTATAATTCACATACCATAAAATTTACCTAAATGTACAGTACAATAACTTTTAGTAAATTGGCCAAAGAGTTCACCATCATCACTATCCAGTTTTAGCATATGTCCATCATCCTAATGACCCTAGTGAGATCACTGACAACTGGCCATGGTTAATCCCCCATTCCTACCCCTAGTCCTAGGCTGCTGCTCATCTTTTCTGAACATTTCATACAAATACCACCACACACTATGCAGTCGTTTGGGTCTGATTTCCTTCAGAGTATTTTTGAGGTTCATCCATGTTGTAGCACTTGTCAGTGGTTCTTCAGTTTTTATTGCAGAATAATATTCTATCATATGGATACACCACAGTTTGTTTATTCATTTATTAACTGATGAATATGTGGGTTGTTCCCTCTTGGGAGGTATATAATATGCTGCTGCGAATACTCTTATGTGCTGTTTTGCATGGACATATATTTCCATTTCTCTTGGGTAGATTACCTAGGAATGGAATCACTGGGTTGTACGGTAAACTTGTATATAAGATTAGTGAGTGCACGTTTCTGCTGTGCGTTAACAGTTGAAGATAATGTCCAAGGTGGTGTGTGTTGAGTTTCTTCTACTTGCCCCCTCAGGATTCACTCTCTGCTCTTCTTCACCCTCCTCTGTGCCCCAGGAGGCTGACCTGCACCAAGCACCTCAGTTGATCTCTGGTTTCAGCAGGGTTTGTGGGGGTTGGGAGACACTGGCAACAGGTAAGAGGGAGTCAGGAACATGAAGCTGGGTTTCTTTCTGCTCTCTTTCTGTGGGTCAGGGAAGGTTGTGTCCCTCTGCTGAAGGCCGTAGCTCTGTTGAGCAGCCCTCTCCACCCTCTGGTTCTGGTATCCGTTCATCCCCCAACCCTTTCAGGTTCACAGCTGCTGTTGTTAATAGCTCCAGAATATCGTGGGTTTTCCACACACTACTCACACTTTGTAAATCAGCCTTTTATTAAACTGTCTGCAAGTTACCCAGAGAGTGTGCTGTTTTTGCCAAGACTTTGGCAAATTAGGTTTCAGCTAATTTTTAAAGATGCTAAATCAGACTTCATCAACATCTGTGCATCAGCTAACCTGACTTTCATTACAGAGTTTGCCCCTTAGCCTAAGAAAGGTTATCGATAGTTTTCCTGAGGAAGTATCTTCCAAGATGTGTGGATTTGCTAGAAGTGTTGCACAGGCACTTTCGCCCTCCTGTGAACAAGGATGTGGTGTCTATGAGCAGGGCAGAGTGGTGTTCTTGACCTTGAATGGATTTGGCCCCGTGTCCTGAGAGTGGAGGATTCGGTCACCTAACCCTGCCAGAAGTTTGACTGCACCCTGCCCCCAGAACATGATCGTATCTACCTGGGATGAGCCTTCACAGAGTGCCTAAGGGACAGATGGCTGGGACTCCACTAAGCTATGAGAACAGGTTCATAATTGCTTTGATGGCTGCTTACTGACAGAATTCGTTATTGGTAGGATTTGGTCTTAGACTTGTTTGCATTTTGCAACACATCATCTGCTGGGTAGTTGTTGGGCAGCAGGGAGATCTGTAGCCAAAATCTACCTCTAATCACTGGAGACTACAAGAAAACCCAGTGATTGTGAACAATCAAGTAGGTTAGGTCAATAGGCATATTTAATGCCTCCCAGGGTTCCAGTCTGGAGAAGGCAATGGCACCCCACTCCAGTACTCTTGCCTGGAAAATCCCACGGACAGAGGAGCCTGGTAGACTGCAGTCCATGGGGTCTCTGGGAGTCAGACACGACTGAGTGACTTCACTTTCACTTTTCACTTTCATGCATTGGAGAAGGAAATGGCAACCCACTCCAGTGTTCTTGCCTGGAGAATCCCAGGGACGGGGGAGCCTGGTAGGCTGCTGTCTATGGGGTCACACAGAGTCGGACACGACTGAAGTGACTTAGCAGCAGCAGCAGTAGCAGCAGCAGGGTTCCAGTCATTCAGAGTTCTAGTCAGCTCTGCCCAGTGCTTAGGGAGCATATGCACTGTTACCTAATTTTCCTGTATTTATTTAGTTCTCCTTTAACTTTTTTTTTTAAACTAACCTTTTGCTGCTAAGTCACTTCAGTCGTGTCCGATTCTGTGCGACCCCATAGACGGTAGCCCACCAGGCTCCCCCATCCCTGGGATTCTCCAGGCAACAACACTGGAGTGGGTTGCCATTTCCTTCTCCAATGCATGAAAGTGAAGTCACTCAGTCATGTCTGAGTCTTCGCGACCCCATGGACTGCAGCCCACCAGGCATTTTGAGATATTTATAGACTCATAAGTAGCTGTAAGAAAGAATACAAAGAGATCCCATGTACCCTTTACCCAATCTTGCAAAGTTATCATATAAGTCACGGTATCAACATCAATACAGTCAAGATACAGAATATTTCCATCATCATAAGGAGCCCTTGTGTGGCTGTTTTATAAATACCCCCACCTCCCCTCTTTCTTTCTCCTTCCTTCCTTCCTTCTTTCATTATTTCTTTCTTTAAGTATAATTGATTTATGATGTGTTAATTTTTGCTGCATAGTAAAATGATCAGTTATATATATTCTTTTTCATATTCTTTTCATTATGGCTTATAACAGGATATTGAATATAGTTTCCTGTGCTACAATAGGACCTTGTTGTTTATCCAGCTGATAACAAAATAGTTTGTATCTGCTAATCCCAAACTCCAAATCCTTTCCTCCCCCACCTCTCCACCCCGCTGGCAATCATGAATATGTTCTCTGTGTCTCTTACTTCCTTCTTAACCTGTGGCAAATGCTTATCTGGTCTCCAGTTCTATAACATGGTCTTTTAAAGAATGCTATATAAATGGAATCATATGCTTTGTAGCCTTTTTGAATTGGTTTTTTTCTGCCCAGCATAATTTTCTACAGATTAATCCAGGGTGTCCCAATATTCTGTTCCTTTTCAGTACTAAGTAGAATTCCATGGTATGGAGGTTACACAGTCTGTTTAACCATTCATCCATTGAAGGACATTTAAGTTGTTTCTGTATTTTGGCAACACAAATAAAGCTTCTATAAACATTTATGTGTAAGTTTTGTGTGAACATAAGGCTATTTTTTTTCTGAAATAAACACTCAGGAGTGCAATTGCCAGCTGGTATGGTAGAATCCCCATGGACAGAGGAGCCTGGCCAGCTACAGCCTGTGGGGTCATAAAGAGTGGGATACAACCGAGTGATTAAGGACAGCACAGCATGGTAGCTGCATGTTTAGTTTTTTAAGAAATTGCCAAACTATTTCCCAGATTGATTGTACCATTCTCAACAGCACTGTGTGAGTGGTCCATTTTCTCAGCATTCTCAGCAGCATTTGGTGTTGTTATTTTTTTCTTTATTTTAGCCGTTCTGAGAGCTGTGCAGTAACATATCATCGTGCTTTAGAGTTGCACTTTCCTGATGGCCGATCATGTTTATGTCAGTTCAGTTCAGTCATTCAGTCGTTTCTGACTCTTTGCAACCCCATGGACTGCAGCATGCCAGGCTTCCCTGTCTATTGCCAATAACTGGAGTTTACTCAAATTCATGGCCATTGAGTCAGTGATGCCATCCAGTCATCTCATCCTCTGTCGTACATTTCTCCTCCTGCCTTCAATCTTTCTCAACATCAGGGTCTTTTCAAATGAGTCAGTTCTTCACATCAGGTGGCCAAAGTTTTGGAGCTTCAGCTTCAACATCAGCCCTTTCAATGAACATTCAGGACTGATTTCCTTTAGGATGGACTGGTTGGATCTCCATGCTGTCCAAGGGACTCTCAAGAGTCTTCTCCAACTCCACAGTTCAAAAGCATCAATTATTTGGTGCTCAGCTTTCTTTATAGTCCAATTCTCACATCCGTACATGACTACTGGAAAAACCATAGCCTTGACTAGATGGACCTTTGTTGGCAAAGTTATGTTTCTGCTTTTTAATATGCTGCCTAGGTTGGTCATAACTTTCTTTCTAAGGAGCAAGCATCTTTTAATTTCATGGCTGCAGTCACCATCTGCAGTGATTTTGGAGCCCCCCAAAATAAAGTCTGTCACTGTTTCCACTGTTTCCCCATCTATTTGCCATGAAGTGATAGGACCAGATGCCATGATCTTAGTCTTCTGAATGTTGAGCATTAAGCCAACTTTTTCAATCTCCTCTTTCACTTTCATCAAGAGGCTCTTTAATTCATCTTTACTTTCTGCCATAAGGGTGGTGTCATCTGCATATCTGAGGTTACTGATGTTTTTCCTGGCAATCTTGATTCCAACTAGTTCTTCATCTAGCCCAGCGTTTCTCATGATGTACTCTGCATATAAGTTAAATAAGCAGGGTGACAAAATACAGCCTTGATGTACTCCTTTCCCTATTTGGAACCAGTCTGTTGTTCCATGTCCAGTTCTCACTCTTGCTTCCTGACCTGCATACAGATTTCTCAAGAGGCAGATCAGGTGCTCTGGTATTCCCATCTCTTGAAGAATTTTCCACAGTTGTGGTGATCCACATAGTCAAAGGCTTTTGGCATAGTCAATAAACAGAAGTAGATGATTTTCTGGAACTCTCTTGCTTTTTCAATGTTCCAATGGATGTTGGCAATTCGATCTCTGGTTCCTCTGCCTTTTCTAAATCCAGCTTGAACATCTGAAAGTTCATGGTTCATATACTGTTGAAACCTGGCTTGGAGAATTTTGAGCATTACTTTACTAGCATGTGAGATGAGGGCAATTATGTGGTAGTTTGAGCATTTTCTGGCATTGCCTTTCTTTGGAATTGGAATGAAAACTGACCTTTTAGAATCTTGTGGCCACTGCTCAGTTTTCCAAATTTGCTGGCATATTGAGTGCAGCACTTTCACAGCATCATCTTTTAGGATTTAAAATAGATCAATTGGAATTCCATCTCTTTCACTAGCTTTGTTCATAGTGATGCTTCCTAAGGCCCACTTGACTTCACATTCCAGGATGTCTGGCTCTAGGTTGGTGATCACACCATCGTGATTATCTGGGTCATGAAGATCTTCTTTTTTGTGTAGTTCTTCTGTGTATTGTTTCCACCTCTTCTTAATATCTCCTGCTTCTGTTTTAGGTCCATACTGTTTCTGTCCTTTATTGAGCCCATCTTTGCATGAAATGTTCCCTTGGTAGCTCTAATTTTCTTGAAGAGATCTCTAGTCTTTCCCATTCTATCATTTTCCTCTATTTCTTTGCATTGATCATTGAGGAAGGCTTTCTTATCTCTCCTTGCTATTCTTTGGAACTCTGCATTCAGATGTTTATATCTTTCCTTTTCTCCTTTGCCTTTTGCTTCTCTTCTATTCACAGCTATTTGTAAGGCCTCCTCAGACAACCATTTTGCCTTTTTGCGTTTGTTTTCCCTGGGGATGGTCTCGATCCCTGCCTCCTGTACAGTGTCACAAACCTCCATCCATAGTCCTTCAGGCTCTCTTTCTATCAGATCTAATCCCTCCAATCTATTTGTCACTTCTACTGTATAATCATAAGGGATTGATTTAGGTCATACCTGAATGGTCTAGTGGTTTTCCCTACTTTCTTCAATTTAAGCCTGAATTTGGCAATAAGGAGTTCATGATCTGTGCCACAGTCATCTCTCGGTCTTGTTTTTGCTGACTGTATGAAGCGTTTCCATCTTTGGCTGCAAAGAATATAATCAATCTGATTTTGGTGTTGACCATCTGTTGATGTCCATGTGTAGAGTCTTCTCTTGTGTTGTTGGAAGACGGTGTTTGCTCTGACCAGTGCATTCTCTTGGCAAAACTCTATTAGCCTTTCCCCTGCTTCATTCTGTATTCCAAGGCCAAATTTGCCTGCTAATCCAGGTATTTCTTGACTTCCTACTTTTGCATTCCAGTCCCCTGTAATGAAAAGGACATCTTTTTTGGGTGTTAGTTCTAGAAGGTCTTGTAGGTCTTCATAGAATGTTTTTGTTTTTAATTCAAAGAAGTGTAAGGAAGAAAAGAGAGAAAAGGTCGTTATCTATTTGCCCAGATAATTCCTATTAAAGATAAAGTAATACTGGTATAAAATTAGAAAACTCAAGCAGCACAGAAAGGCATAGAACGAGAAATAAAGGACTCTCCTCACTCCTGCCCTTACCTGGCCCTTCTCTGTACAGGTCACCAGCGTTCACAATATCTTGAGGTTCCTTTCAGAAAAGGTAAAGGAAAACCATGGCTATATCCATACTTACATGTTGATATGGAGGTTGATAGTACAGAGTAATTTCAGCATAACAATCCAGAGACTTTCCTGAGTGGCAAGTGGCTCTGTCTAGTTCCTTCTGTCTTGCCTCTTCATCTATCCTGTAAGCCTCTGTGCTACTCTTCAAGATTGGAGCTGGGTCATAAGCATGTCTGTGTCCTGGAGCCCATTGACAGTACTCAGTCCTGTAACCAGAAGAAAGACCAGGAGTGTCATCTAGTCACATACCTGGGAAGAAGAGGGGGGCAAGTTTTACTGGCCCCCTAGCAGTCTCTTAGCAGAAATTACACCTATATGTTTACCTTTTTTCCACATGAGCACAATTGGGATCCTGTGTCCCACAACCATAAACCCTTGTTTAAACTTTGCTTGTTCATTTAATAATGTAACAGGGAGATCTTGCCATAGCAAAGGCAAACAGATGGCCTTCATTCCTTTTAATCATTTCAGGTTATCCTATCCCAGCAATGTACTATGTTTCTTTTATTGGGATGGGCTTGTCTTTTATTTTTGTATTTGCAATAATGTTTCAAGACACATCTTTGAAAATAAACCTACATATATCCAAGAATACATCCCTATCAGAAAGATTGCTGGATCAATGGGTGTGTGCACTCAAGTACTGGATATGAGTGCCAGATTGTCCTCTATACTATTGAACCAATTTTAACTGACCCTCTACTACTATAAATTTTAATATTTATATACGTATAATATATGTAATATATATTTAAACATTATAAGATTTACTTTTCATCACTCTAATATATGTAAACATGCATTCTTGGCTATTAATGTGCACAGAGTGCTAGAAGCAAAATACATGACTAAAGATTGTCTGGTTAATTTCTTCATACCTGGGCAGTTCTAGTGCCACCCCCCAACATCTGGGATGATGAAAATGCTACAAGCTCCAGTATGTCAGACAAGCTGTTAGAATTCTTCTCAGGACAGTGATCCCGGCAGATACAGGTAATGGCACAGAGTTGCCTCTTCGATTAAAATCCCTTGGCTCAGCCCAACCCAAGAAAAACAACTGCTTTTCTCTATTCTTGAATATTATCCTACATGTACTGGCAATATATGATGGTGTCTTATGCTGTTTCAGCAAGGAATTTCTTCTTCCTAATGTCTAAATTATTCTAGTCTAAATTACTCCAGCTGCACTGTAAGCGTATTTGCTTTCATCTTGCCTTAAATGAAAGCAGCAGCTTTTAATTATCTTTATATTTTCTTGGCTTCATTTCTCTGTTCCTGTGTGGCTTGACTTCAACCCTATAATTTCTGATTCAGGCTTTGAATATCCTAAATTCACTGTATGTTGAATAGTGTGCAATTATGTTGTGGCTGTGTGTGTGTGTGGAAGGAGGTGTACCAGACAAGAATGTATATAATGAATAAGCAAAAGTCGCTCAGTTGTGTCTGACTCTTTGTGACCCCATGGACTGTAGCTTGCCAGGCTCCTCAGTCCATGGAATTCTCCAGGCAAGAATACTGGGGTGGGTGGGTTGCCATTTCCTTCTTCATATAATGTCTGAATGTGATTACAAAAATAAAAATTAAAATGAGTGCAGTATCCCTTATCACCGAGCTTAAGAAATACAGCCTCCCCAGTTCCCTTGAAGCTTGTCATACAGGCACATGTCATGCCTTTGTGTTTCCCCTCCCTCACCCCCATAGATGTAACACTATCATGAACATTGTGTTAATAATTCCCTTACTCTAAAAAAGTTCTGTAGCATGTGTGTGTCTCCCAGTACATTTGGCTGCATTACTTAATTTGAACTTAATGTAAATTGATTCATATGTCTTTTGGAATCTGTTTCTGCTTCTGATCAATACTGTGCTTTTTGAAATTCATTCATGCTTGTGTGTGTGGAACTTGGTTCATTCATTTTCAGTATTGTATGGTATTCCATTATATAAATTGACCCAATTTAGTTATTCATAATAATTTAATTCACAATGGCCACATAAGATATTGATGGCTGGAACAGCTAAGTGTCCCCCAGTTCCCTATTCTTCCATTGTATAAAGGTGTAGCTGGAAGGCAGCTATCCAGCCAGGGAATTTCCCAGACTCCCTTACATCTAGCTGGAGTTTTGTGACATTTGGCCAGTGAAATCAAGTAGAAACGATGTGTGTCACTTGGTCAAGGAGGTTAAGGGAAGAGTTGTGTCTTCTCTACCCTCTTTCAATCCTCTCACTGGCTGGATGTCAACAGCCAGGGCAACCTTGGAAACCTAAAGTTAAAGGTGGCAATGCCTTTCTCAGTTGTGGGTCCTAAAGAATTATGTGTAATAGAATCTGTTATATAAGATAAAAACCAAACTGCATTGTGTGAAGCCACTGAAATTTTGGAGTTATTTGTTATAGAAGCTTAAGTTATCCTAACTAATGCAAACTAACAAGAAATGCCCAAGATTTTTATGAAGAAACTTCTAAAAGTTTTAGAAGAATGCAGAAGATCTGAATAAATAGCATGTTATGGACGAGATAACTGATTTCTAACAAGATATAACGTTCTCCTTCAGTTCAGTTCAGTTCCGTCACTCAGTTGTGTCCGAGCTTTGCGACCCCATGAATTGCAGCACACCAGGCCTCCCTGTCCATCACCAACTCCCAGAGTTCACCCAAACTCATGTCTATCGAGTCGGTGATGCATCCAGCCATCTCATCCTCTGTCGTCCCCTTCTCCTCCTGCCCCCAATCCCTCCCAGCATCAGAGTCTTTTCAAATGAGTCAACTCTTCGCATGAGGTGGCCAAAGTATTGGAGTTTCAGCTTCAGCATCAGTCCTTCCAATGAACACCCAGGACTGATCTCCTTTAGGATGAACTGGTTGGATCTCCTTGCAGTCCAAGGGACTCTCAAGAGTCTTCTCCAACACCACAGTTCAAAAGCATCAATTCTTCGGCGCTCAGCTTTCTTCACAGTCCAACTCTCACACCCATACATGACCACTGGAAAAACCATAGCCTTGACTAGACGGACCTTTGTTGGCAAAGTAATGTCTCTGCTTTTGAATATGCTATCTAGGTTGGTCATAACTTTCCTTCCAAGGAGTAAGCGTCTTTTAATTTCATGGCTGCAATCACCATCTAATTTCAATATAATACATAAAAAATACAATTTTATCATTTACTTGGTAAATTAAACAAAGAAGAAAACACAATAACATTTTGAAAGAAAATAACAAATTGTAGAGACTTCCTCTGGAGGAGGCAATGGCACCCCACTCCAGCACTCTTGCCTGGAAAATCCCATGGAAGGAGGAGCCTGGTGGGCTGTAGTCCATGGGGTCTCTAAGAGTCGGGCACGACTGAGCGACTTCACTTTCAGTTTTCACTTTCATACATTGGAGAAGGAAATGGCAATCCACTTCCTTGATATCAGACACCAGGTATCAAAGCCTATTATAAGATGATCAGAAGTGACACTGACATAGGAAGTAAGAAACAGTCCAGTGCAACAGAACAAACAGGTCAAAGACAGACCCACATACATATGAGAACTGGGCATACAACTAAGTATTTCAAATCAGGAAAAAAATGGATGAATAGAAAAATGTTGCCAAGGCAATTAGCCACCCATTTTGAAAAAAAATAATACTGGATGATTTCAACCTCACACTATTCTCAAAAAATAAACAACAGCAACAAAAATCAACAAACTACAAAGGGTTATAAGAAAATGTATTTATATCCTTGAGATTAGGCGAATAATTAATACCAAGAATATATAAAAATAAAACTCCTACAAATTGATAAGAAAATGAAAACTGAAAGAGTAGAATGGGCAAAAGGTATGTTCTGGTTATATCTAGACAAACCTGTAATTCAAAAAGATAAATGTACGCCTATGTTCATAGCAGTGCTATTCACAATACCCAATGTATGGAAGCAACCTAAATGTCCATTGACAGATGAACGGATAAAGAAGATGTGTGCATACACACAGTGGAATACTACTCAGCCAGAAAAAGAACTAGATAATGCCATTTGCAGCAACATAGATGAAACTAGAGATTATCATACCAAGTGAAGTAAGTCAATATGACATAAATGAAACTATCTACGAAACACAACAGGCTGGACATTGGCAAGGGGGAGAGGATTAGAAAGGGATGCACTAGGAGGTTGGGGTTAGCAGATATTAGCTTTTATATAGAGAGTGGATAAACAAGAAGGTCCCACTGTATAGTACAGAGAGCTACATTCAGTGTTCTCTGATGTGTACCACATCTTCCTTATCCATTCCTCTGTTGATGGGGACATACGCAACAGAATATTACTCAACTATAAAACAGAATGAAATAATGCCATTTGCAGCAACATGGATGAACCTAGAAATTGTCATGCTGAGTGAAGTCAGACAGAAAGACAAATATCGTATGATATCGATTATATGCGGAATCTAGAAGAAATGGTACACACGAACTTATTTACGAAACAGAAATAGTGTCACAGTTGTAGAAAACAAACTTATGGTTACAAGGGAGATTGGGATTGACATATACACAATAATATATATAAAATCGAGAACTAATAAGAACCTGCTATATTGCACAGGGAAGTCTACTTAACACTCTGTCATGACCTATATGGGAAAAGAATCTAAAAAAGGAATGGATAACTCATCCACTCTGCTGTACAGCAGAAACTAACACACATTGTAAATCAACTATACCCCAATAAAAATTAAAAATATAAACACAGTGGGAAAATTTTTCAAAAAAGGTGCACTTAAAAGTTCATTGATGATGGGCGAATAAACAAAATGTGATATAGGCATATAACACAGTACTTTTGAGCCTTGAAAAGGAAGGAAATTCTGACATACTCTACAATGTGGATGAATCTTGAAGACATGCTTAGTAAAATAAACCAGTCACAAAAAGAGAAAAACAAATAAAATATTCTGTGATAAACCATAATGGAAAATAACATTTAAAAAGGAATGTATATATATATATAACTGAATAACTTCATTGTACAGGAGAAATTCCCTGGAGAAGGACATGGCAACCCACTCCAGTATTCTTGCCTGGGAAATCCCATGGACAGAGAAGCCTGGTGGGCAACAGTCCATAAGGTCGCAAAGAGTCAGACACGACTAAAGTGACTTAGCACATACACATAGAATGCCACTTATAAAGTGTGAAAAAAAGAAACCCCACAAAACAAACTTCTATTTCTGTATGTATGTATGGGAACATGTATATGGAGAAAGTTAGAGAGGAGGATCAACAGCAAACTAAAGATAGCAGGAGCCCACCTTCGGACTCATGAAGTGCCAGGAGCACCATGGAGGCCGGCAGGGCTAGAACTGCTGCATGAAAGAAAGTGAAAGTGAAAGTCGTTCAGTAGTGTCTGACTCTTTGTGACCTCATGGAGTATACAGTCCATGGCATTCTCCAGGCCAGAGACTGGTGTGGGTAGCTGTTCCATTCTCCAGGGGATCTTCCCAACCCAGTGGTCGAACCCAGGTCTCCCACATTGCAGGCAGATTTTTATCAACTGAGCCACCAGGGAAGCCCAAGAATACTGGAGTGAGTAGCCTATCCTTTCTCCAGTGGATCGTCCCAATCCAGGAATCGAACCAGGGTCTCCTGCATTGCAGGTGGATTCTTTACCAGCTGAGCTACCAGGGAAGCTCCAGTGAAGCATCTATAATGAGGTAACACTTGGTTCTTGGGAAGGTGGAGAACAAGTTCCAAGACCACGAGCACCATGAACTCAAACCCAGTTAGATTGCATCTGTTGAATTGAAACCTTTCTTTTAACTTGTTGATGAGCTGCTCCATGTCACACTTGAGGAGGTCGCTGCTGGTCTGGGTGCAGAGCCTGCAGTTCTGCTTGTTGAGCTCACCCTGCAAGACCAACTACTCCAAGTACAGGTAGACATGGACACCGTCATGGCTCCAAACCACACTTCCTGGACAGGTTCTGCATTTCTGGTTTTAAAGTTCTAATTTTGCTTAGCGTTAGCTTGATGTGCAGGGACTTCTCTGGGAAAGTTTTGCTCATGTCCTTCTTGAGGTTGGGGGGCTTCACGTACCCTATCACTGTGGTGATGTAGCAGATGGACATGAAGACGGCACTTGTGCTTGCCACAGGGCCCAAGAGTCATCCAGGAGGTTGGGGTTGTCCTCCAGGGCATCCCCGAGTTGTCCCCTAGATCTGAGCTGGCAGAGTGAGGGGACGCTGGACCAGGGCTGTCTGTCTTGAGTGTGACTAGGGTGTTGGTGGAGTACAGGAACTTGACGTAAGGCACAACCTCTCCATTTGCCCCCAACTGGAAGACTGTCTCAGAAGAGCCGCTGGAGGGATGCGTCTGCTCCTGGCTGCCCACCCTCAGGTCACTGACCCGCAGCCTTCTCTGTAGGGTGGGCCTGAGAAGGCTGCACACTGGGACCACTTGGCACAGATCAGCGCAGTCCTGTGGTTCTTGGAGTCATACTGCCTTATGTCCTTGATGAAGTGAGTCTCCTCCATGCCTTTGGGTCTGGGGATCTAGATATGTTTGGTTCTTTGAAAGAGGCACATCCCACTGCGTCTTTCGAGGGCAGGCCACACTCAGCCTGCCTGTCCAGGCTCTGGCCCAGTCTGAGGGCTGAGCAGTCCCTGGGGTCTCAAGGCCCTGCCAGGGGGTTCCAGCAACAGATGGCTGCGGCAGGGGCAGCAGGTGCTTCTTGCTGCGCAGGCCCAGACTCTGGGGCTGCCCGTCGAGGGGAGAAGATTGCAGCCTGGTTGCATCTCCAGTCCCCTTGCTTCTTCAGCACCTGCTGGGTGGCCCTGGCAGCATGGCTGGGTATGGGCCTGGGAATGAGCAGGGTGCTGCACATGCTTTGGCCACTGCCCTCAGAGATTGTTAACTGGATGGTTTTGGTGGGAATTGTGTTGTTTGTTTGTTTGTTTGATGTCTTCCTAGGTGATTCTGAGACCACAGGCTTGAATATTGGCTATTGGAGACTATATGGTAAAGTCCTCAATTCAGCTTAAGTGTTTTTATAGTATAACTTGTTAAAATTTGGCATAGTGTTTGCTTTGGCAGCACACACGCTAACACTGAGCGATGCAGAGAAGATTAGCATGGGCCCTGTGCAAGGATGACAGGCAAATTTGTGAAACATTCCATATAGTTGTTAGGACGGCAAGTTTTATGTCGTGTGTATTTTACCAAGGTTTAAAATTGTAACAGTTTTGTTTAATTAAAAACATTAAGAAGGATTTCAGTTCATTGAGCCATGTCTCCATAGTCTGAGCTTGGGTTGGAAAAGAATTTCCAGACAGTATTTCAGAAAGGAGTGAGTTTGTTAAGAACAAAGAGTAGAGATAATGAAGGTGCTGCAAGCACAGAGAGCTGACCTCCTAACAGACCTGGGGAGAGTCCACAGGAAGTTATTAGACCAGTGGATTGGCTCAAGGGAGAGCCCACAGAAGTAATAGATACTTCTGAACAGATAGTTCTGAATGAATTGATACTTCTGAATAGATAGTTCTGAGTGAATAGATACTTCTGAATAGATAGTGAGGGAGGCTGCGATGAGTGAATAGATACTTCTGAATAGATAGTGAGGGAGGCTGCGAATACACCAGGCCGAGTTCCTGACAGACCAGGGAAAGTGACTCTTCATGGGTTAGTAGCCAATTTTTGGAGCCTCAAGACAAAGAAAATTCTTGCTGGAAGGGTAGCATTAAGTGATTTATTAGGGCACTATAGGGTGAGCAGCGGGGTGGGCATTTTTGCCTAATACGGGGTCAGGAACTGGCTAATAAGGATCGGGGGCTTTTGGCAGCGGTTACAAAGGGGCTCAGTCATTTCTGGAAATGACCTTGGTTCTGGGCTCTGCCTCTGTGGCCTTCGTGTGCAGCCTTGCACCTGTGGGCTTGAGATAGGACTCCGTAAGTCCTTTGTCACTAACTCAGATGTTGTCTGTTTCACTCCAGATGAACGTTGGTTTTCCTGTTTTTCTTCAGGCAAAACTCTGTCTTTCCTCACCTGTAGCATTTTTTACGTGTGAGGAGTCTGGGCCTGTCTGTGGCTGCCCAGCACAGGTGTCCTCTGGGCCATATTAATGTACGCTGCTTCTGCACATTGTTGCTCTGCCCCTGTGAGTCGAGGCACTGTCCATTCTGAAGAGAGTTCCTTGTGATCTCAGGAAAACATCCATTTACTCTCCAGTTCCCTATTTCATTTTCTATCCTGTTGGGAGCCAGAGAGCAGAAAGAGAGGGCTCAGGTCCATGACTGTGCCTGAGTGAGGAGAACCACAAAAGAACATCCTTGTGAATAGAAGCCAGCTCAAAAGTTGCTGCAGAATTTTTTTTAAATTATAGGTTGCTGCCCTAGACCTTGTTACATAAATTATAGTATGAAATCCTCCAGCCCTAGACCTTGTTACATAAATTATAGTATAAAATCCTCCAAATTCTGAATTCCAACACACATCTGATCATAAATGCTTCAGGTAGAGGGCATTCAGATTGTGGATCTGTACAGAAAAGCACTTAGAATAATAGTTCCTGGCATGTAATGTGTGCTCAGTTGCTTCCGTCTTGTCCGACTCTTTGAGACCCTGTGGTCTGTAGCCCTCCAGGCTCCTCTGTCCGTGGGATTCTCCAGGCAAGAATACTCGAGTAGGTTGCCATGTCCTGCTCCAGGGCATCTTCCCAACTCAGGGACTGAACCTATGTCTCCTGCATTGTAGGTGGATTCTTACTGCTGACCATGAGGGAAGCCCTGGTGTATAATAAACGTACACAAAGAAACTACTGGTATTACGTCACGTTTAGCCTGGCCCAGTGTGGCTGTTTTACTTAGCCTAGAAGCCATTGTCACATTGTGCACATTTAAACTTAGGAAGATCAAGCATATCACCCTATGACCAAATGGGTGATGCCCCAACTCACTTTAATATAACAAGCCTTCCTTGTCTGCTTATCATCTCTCTTTTGGTTTTCCCATCCCTACCTTCAGTTAGCAAGACAGGGATTCAATGTCGTGCTTATCAGCCGGACACTGGAAAAACTACAGGCCATTGCTGCGGAGATTGGTGAGTGACTCCAAGAAATAAGGGAGATGTTTGTGGAGCCTACTAGCCAGGTCTGCTCACATCCTGCCTGCAGAGGCATCTGTCAGCATCCCTACATTTGCTCTCTGGTGCCTGGGGTACAAGCCTCCTTTGGGGAGCCCAGTTTACAAAGTTAAGTGCAGGACATAAGTGGCTTGAGCTCACTTTAGTTCATCAGTGATTCTTTGGGCTTCATGAAGCAGAAACACGTTCACCCCACAAATAGGTCCACTCCTTTCTTGTGTCTAGGGTCTGTCTCTAGAATCAGATCCCCTCATCCAGAGGCCTCAGCTGTCTGAATGCTTCAGTTACTTCCTTCAAAAGCAGGGACTTCCTATGTCTGTGCGGTGCTCCTTGCAGAGGGATGAGAGACAATGCTCACTGCTAGTTGTTAGATTAAAAAAAAAAAAAGATTTAATTCAGGGCTGCTATGTATGGTGTGAGGGTTGTCACTATACAACCCTAAAAGGTAGGATTTATATTATAATATTTTATTTTGATGATCCACTCTGAAGTGTTTTTAGTCAATAATGATCATCATATCCCCTTCTGAGCATTTGAATTTGAATAATTAACTATTAACTTAGTGATTAATAAACTCAATGCAAAGGAATGAGTCTTTAACTATGAAGACTCATGAAGACCATAGCAGGCTGTCTGCAGACAGTCTTATTTCCCTGGGACAAATTTGAATAAGAGAAGACCGTGGGGGAGTATGTGTCTGAACACTCACAATGAGGAGGCTCAGTGCCCTTGAACCAGTGAATTCTGCTTTTGTTCTCTGACTGGATATCTGAAATAACTTTGACCAGGACTAGGACATTCTTCAGTATTTTCCTTAATGTGCACTTTTTATTGTCTTTTTGAAAAACAAGTAGTGTCTTTGAAGTGTCCCCAGGCTATGCCTTAAGATCACTTGCCCCAGAAATATTGGGTCTAACTCCAAAGCTGAGTGGGCAGCAGCTAGTGAAATCTGCCTGCAGTTTTTATATCTAAGAAAAAGCTCCAGCAGAAGGCAAGTTCACATAGACCAGTGGAAAGAAGATTGAACTTGGACGGAGCAGGGTGTGGGTGCCCTTGGTCAAGCTAGTAAGCTTCTTAGAGCCTTAATTTTCTCCTGCAGAAAGTGGAGACAATGCCTACCTCATTCTTGAGAATATTAAAAAAATATACTGTGCGTGTAAATGTTTTGTAAATGCTAAAGTGTTGGACAAATGCGAAGGGTTTCTGAGTGTACGTGGAGAGGACCGGATACTCACTGAGGACAAGGCTCACACTTTGCTCTAACAGCCCTCAGCCCACGGGTCTGAAACTTGAGCATGCACCACAGTCACCCTCAGTGCATGTGAAAACAGATCACCAGGCCCACTCCCAGGGTTTCCTGGTTCAGCAGGTCTGGGTGGAGCCTGAGATTTTATTTCTAACAAGTTACCAGTGATGCTGATGCTATGGTCTGCGGGCCTTGCTTTGAGAACTATTGTATTAAATCTGTTATAATGCCTTTACTTGTCACTGCAGTGACTCTTAGAATCACACAGAAACCATCATTCACAAATCCTTTAACACATTCCAGCATTTATCTGAGGTTATTTCTTGTTTCTAATTAAGATGATGGGCTTGTGTTCTTAAGAGTCTGTTCTGTTTAGGTAATACTCAGGGAATATTAGGGGAATAAGGACAAGAGGGGGATTTAGACACCTGTTCATTGAAAAATAACTATTGTCTCTGATGCAGAGCTGACGATAGGAAGTACTGTGAAGATAATACAAGCAGATTTTGCCAAAGATGACATCTATGACTATATTAAAGAAAAACTTAAAGGCTTAGAAATTGGAATTTTAGGTAAGTAAATTGCAATAATGCAAAGCTTGTTGAAATAAGTCAGTGAAATAATGATCTTAGTGAGACTTGATTATTCAGTAGTAGCTTAAATTTAACCCATGACTGTAAGCTGTAGCATTAAACCAAATATTAAAGTTCAGTTCTACAAAAGGCATTACTGGATTAACTAATTTGTATATGGTTTTGGAATGTAGCAAACCTACATAATTTCAATCTTCCCAACCATATTTCCTAGTATTAAAATATTTTTCTTTCACTGAAGGTTGACATTTGACAGGAAGAGGGAAACTTTGGTCTAATGGAATTAGTTTAGTAAACCAACATTGCCGTGATTGATTCATGAAGTAGTGAGTCAGTATGGTTATATGAGGATAGAGTTTCTCATCTGGGAAATAAGAGCCAATTTTCTTTTCTGTGATAATTTATAGATGATCTGTTTTGTGAGCGCATACACAGTACAATGTATTGTAGAGAGAAGGAGGACTTGATTTTCAAAATAATTACATGTTTACTAATAATAATGTAAAATGTACTCTAGGAAAACTAGAAAGAGCAGATGAACACATAAAAGAATTATGAGTTCCTTAAAATCTTTAACAGCCTGAGATGGCATCTTGGTACATATTTTTCCAGATACATACATGCATATTTTCAAAATGAGGATTAAACTTACATACGGTTTTGCAACATTTAAAAAAATTATACATTACAAATGTTCTCCCAGGTTTTTAAAACTCTGAGCAGTCATAGTTTTGAATGACTGCATTGCATCCCACCATATGGCTGTACCATGGTTCATTTTATCTGCATTATATTATTGGACCACAATTTTTTCCCTTCCAGTTTCCTCACTGTTATTGAATTATGTTGCAGTGAACAGCCTTTTATATAGTCTTTTTGTACATGCTTTCTTGGAAAACTTCTCAAGAGAAGAATTTCTGGGTTGAATATGACAATTTTTAAGGCTTTCAATAGACATTTGACATGGACTCTTCTGATATCTTTTCGTTTTGCCTTTCTTGGTCAGTCAACAATGTTGGAATGCTTCCAAACCTTCTCCCAAGCCATTTCCTTAACACGTCAGATGACATCCAGGTAGGCTTGTACTGTTCTGTGGATGTTTTCCTCTCCCCCAGTCCTGAGCCCCCAGCTGGGTAATACCAGGGCTGGGAAGGGGTGATGGGAGTGTGGTCAAAATTCTGCAATGCAGGTGGATGACTGGAGGTGTCCCTTTCAAGTACTCACGTGAGTACTTGATACATAGTGAAGGGTATCACTGTTCTGGACTATCTCTAGGAAAAGAACATCTTCCCTCTTCTCCACACATCAAAATTCACTTGTCCCAGTCTTTTGGGGGCTCTATACTGTGCTTTATAAGGGAAGTAATGCTGCCTAACAAATTCATAGCTCTGGATTCATTGGGAGAAAGCCAGCTCTTTGGCTTTCTTTGCCTTTCAAGGTCATAAGATTCACTCAACTTTCAGTGTGAGGGAAGTCCATAATACAGACTTTGTGGCTGAGGGTGTTGTAAGTTCAACAAGCTTAACTCAGACCCATGACTGTCATTGTTGGTCTTGAGTAAATTTATTATGCATTAACAGTCTTTGAAGGCAGTGTATTTTGACTCTTCTCCAGGCTTTGCCCTTTGAAATCAAAGGGTTAGACCAATTTTGAACAGGCTATGATGCTTCTATTCCCCAATCTTGCAAGTATTCCTAAAGGTTCCATGTAAGCCCCAGTGTACTGCATGGACGAATAATGCCAGATTGCTTGGACACTGCTGAACCTCCTCACCAAACCTCTTCTGGCCACATGTCTAACTCCATGTTCCTGTTTCTGGCATAAGTCTGTGTGTCTTTTCATTAAGCTCACTCCATTCCTGCTTTTCTTTATTTATGTCTACATTTGTACTTGTCTATGTGTCTGTCCCTCTTTCCTTCTTTGTGTGTCTTGGGTGATTCTGGTAGTTTCTTTATCTGGCTTCTGGAGCCCAGAACCTCTACCTTATATTATACAACCATTCATCTTAATAATCTTTATGTTGCTACTGCTAAGTCGCTTCAGTCGTGTCCAACTCTGTGTGACCCCATGGACGGCAGCCCACCAGGCTCCTCCGTCCCTGGGATTCTCCAGGCAAGAACACTGGAGTGGGTTGCCATTTCCTTCTCCAATGCCTGAAAGTGAACAGTGAAAGTGAAGTCGCTTAGTCGTGTCCGACTCTAGCGACCCCATGGACTGAAGCCTACCAGGCTCCTCCGTCCATGGGATTTTCTAGGCAAGAGTACTGGAGTGGGGTGCCATGGCCTTCTCCAAATCTTTATGTTAGTGTCTTCTAGACCCACATTTACCAACCTCCCTTTCTTTAGCTGGAAATTGACCATCTCCCTTTGAGAAACAGTGTCCATATTCCTCCCTAAATTTTCAAGGAAACTCTTAATTGACTTCTATTCAAGATCATGTTCTTGGAGACGCATAGTATAGTTGTCAGATTTTCCCCAGTTCTAGTGCATTGTTGCTGAATATCAACTTGGAGTGTAGTTTGCAGACTAAATGATACAACAATTTAGGCACACACTTTTGTCCACTTTGTGGTTCTTTAGCATTGAATATTTCTCAAGAGAATTTCTCAAATGATCCAGCTAAATCATGATTGTGATTATTTATTACAGAGCCTCATCCACTGTAACATCACCTCCGTTGTGAAGGTATGTGATCAATGTATGTGCTCAGCGCGTTAAAATGTAGTAGCTGTTGGAATTTGGCAACTCAGGAGAACTGGCCCCTTCCCTGTAAATGTAGAATTCTTTAAAATTGAACTGTACTTGATTGAAAGACTATGTAGTAGCCTTTTAATTGTCTCATTCATTTTTCATTAAGAAAATACAGTGAATTCACTCTCCCTAGCATCTGAATCTTATTTCTGCATTCAGTTTTGTCATATGTCAGAACATATGCGGCTTGATGATGATGAATTCAGGATTCCAAAGCAACTTATAAAAATGAGTACCCTCCTCTGAATTTAGTCTTTGTAAATAGAGGAAAGCTCACTCTGTTTGGAAAAAGGACAGAGACTGTGGTTTAAATTTTATAGACTTGTTAAAAAAATTTTTTTTGTTGAATTGAAGTTCAAGTGCATGTGTGTTCTGATTCCAGATCAGTTACTAGTTAAGTAGACAGCATTGGGCATGCCATTTAGCTCCCTTGAACTTCATATTCTTCATCTGCTATTAATGTATTGAGGGTTGAACTAAATGGTGTGTCAAGTGCCATTCAGCACTCAGGTCCTTTTATTAGAATTTACTGCATAAGCATTTATAGGCTATCCTATGCTGTACCTTTGTATGAATAAAAAAAAGGTAGACAGATTGGGCAGACAGTTTGGAGAAAGGTACTGCCTGAGAGTGGACATAGCCCTATGCTTGATGAGTAGATGATGCTTTTGTGTGGAAACAAAAAAAGCCTTTAATCTTTCCCAGCATCAGGGTCTTTACCTCTGAATGATGAAAGCCATCTAAATGGCTTGAGTGAACCCTGGACTTTTAGCCCACACTCACTCCCACAGCTGGGCATCTTGTATGGTATACGCAGTTCCCAACTGTGCATGGAAGCCCTCATAACTGCTCTGGATGGTTCAGTGAAACATCAGCAATGAATCAGGCATGACTGATTTTATTAAACTGGGACCCTTGTTGTAGAGCAGTGGGAAGTGCAGACTCATCTTCACAACATGCACTGGCAGCAGAAGACTGCTTTCCAGAGGAAAGGGGGGTAGATGCTGAGCAGACCAAAACTCTCTCTCTATATATATATACCATTGGTTTTTTTGTTTGTTTTGGTAAATATACATTCTTTTTATGTTGAGCAATTAATGGCTTTTTAAAATCCCCAGGCCATATAACTGAAAGTTTTATATGTCCCACTGTTGTCTGCAGCCTTACCACTAAAACCTTTCCATTAATGTATACATTGCTCTTTTAGTCTTGGTCTGTTTGATCACAGGGTTTCCCAAATGTATTTGACAACCTTCTGATTCTTTTAGCAGAAAAATGCTTTGATTTTCTAAAAAATATATATATTTTTTACACACTGGTAGACACTAACTTCCTTAAGTAACAAAGAAAACAAATTGAAGGTTAGCTTCTAAGTATGTCATGCCCAAGATGGCCATGCTGGTTGGAAACATGACTCAGTTCAGTTCAGCTCAGTTGCTCAGTTGTGTCCAACAATTCGTGACCCCGTGGACTGCAGCATGCCAGACCTCCCTGTCCATCACCAACTTCTAGAGCTTGCTCAAACTCATGTCCATCGAGTTGGTGATGCCATCCACCCATCTCATCCTCTGTTGTCCCCTTCTCCTCCTGCCTTCAATCTTTCCCAGAATCAGGGTCTTTTCCAATGAGTCAGTTCTTTGCATCAGGTGGCCAAAATATTGGAGTTTCAGCTTCAGCATCAGTCCTTCCAATGAATATTCAGGACTGATTTCTGTAAAGATGGACTGGTTGGGTCTCCTTGCAGTCCAAGGGACTCTCAAGAGTCTTCTCCAACACCACAGTTCAAAAGCATCAATTCTTCGGTGCTCAGCTTTCTTTATAATCCAACTCTCACATCCATACATGACAACTGGAAAAACCATAGCTTTGACTAGATGGACATTTGTTGGCAAAGTAATATCTCTGCTTTTTAATAACGCTGTCTAGGTTGGTTATAACTTTTCTTCCAAGGAGCAAGCATCTTTTAATTTCATGGCTGCAGTCACCATTTGCAGTGATTTTGGAGCCCAAAAAGATAAAGTCTGTCACTGTTTCCATTGTTTCACCATCTATCTGCCATGGAGTGATGAGACCAGATCCATGATCTTAGTTTTCTGAATGTTGACTAGTATCATTTAGTTATTCCAAAGGAACCATCTGGAAACACTAGAGTTCTCTATCAAGGGCAAAATTGGAGAATGAGTTTGAGGGCAAAGGGAAGGTAGGATAAGAGACTAAATACTGGAATGTTTGAGACAGGGACCCACAAAGTCCGGTGTTGTCTGTCTAATTGGGATCATTCACCCAATCAGGCTTTTGGGAGACTATGAGAAATGCTGTCCAACAGTGCTCCACCTTAATGAAGTTGGGAGAATCAAGGCAAGGGTGTTGCTCCAGAACTGACAGGGAGGACCTCTCCCGGGGGCAGTAAATTGGACTGGGGAAGGGATTTTTCAATCCTGTTGTAACTCCAGCAGACCAGCAGACATGTATCTAGGGAGCTATTTCATAGACCGCATGCAGGCTAACAAGGCTGCTGTTGAATTGAAGAGATGTCCTTCTTTATCTCGTACCTTGTATGTGAGATGGACACTTGTTAGGTTTCCTGACGGTTCCCTAATTCTAACTCCTGTGGGGTTTTATAATGGCCAACCTACTTTTAGCTCTCTGCCAGAATGAAGGGAGTCTGGGAGCCTCATTGTTGGTCCCATAGCCATATGTCAGTTCCATAGCTTTTCACTCCGTTTTCCACAAAGACTTCAGTTTTAGGAAGAAGAAACTAGAGGCCTCTGAACTGTTTGCCATTTGTTTAAGATGCCTTGGGTAGGTTCCAGCAGACTCTAATGTTGCCAAAATTACCTCCAATGAGTGTCAGCAGATTTTCAAGGCCATTTGAGAAGCTGAAGTTCTTTCTCCAGTTTCTTCCAGCACCTATTTCCCAAATTCCCACTGCCCATTGCTACTTTGTTTCTTTAATGTCAGGGCTTTGGTCTTCTCTTATAGATGACACAGCTGATTCTGAAACACATGGAATCAAGGTAAGTTCTTTCCTTGAAAAGGCTTGGAGCAGCCTGTGCTGCCTGGCCTGGCAGTCAGCTGAGCTGGGGATCAGGGGGACAAGGTTCATCTGCTGCTGCTTTAACAAATGATAAAACTGCGGTGAAAGTTCATGGAGATTGTGGTTGAAAGCCTAACATTCTGGACCAGGCCAGCTTTGCCAACAGATAAGCATATATGAAGGTCAAATGTAGCATATACTGGAGGGAGGAAGAAAACAGCAATTCCAGCAGACCTTGTATTAAAAAAAACTAACTCACAATGAGCTTAAAAGAAACTTCAGAAGTTGGGCTGAGACCATTTCTTTGTTATTATGTATTTCAACTCTTGTCAGAATGAATACTCCAACTTAGGGGTAAAAATCACTATCCCATCAGTGTCTCTATTTATTCCACATTTTAAATCACCCTAGTACAATGCCCTGGAGAAGGCAAGGGCACCCCACTCCAGTACTCTTGCCTAGAAAATCCCACGGACGGAGGAGCCTGGTAGGCTGCAGTCCATGGGGTTGCTAAGAGTCAGACACGACTGAGCGACTTCACTTTCACTTTTCACTTTCATGCATTGGAGAAGGAAATGGCAACCCACTCCAGTGTTCTTGCCTGGAGAATCCCAGGGACGGGCGAGCCTGGTGAGCTGACGTCTATGGGGTCACACAGAGTCGAACACGACTGAAGTGACTTAGCAGCAGCAGCAGCAGTACAATACCCATTTGGGAACTGGTTTTGCTCAGGTGGTATTCATTAAAGCAAATGGTTGATAGTTTTATCTTCCCTAGAGAAAGAAGGGGCTTGGCCCTGGTATTCAAATGTGAAGCTTCTTGGTTTTTCTGGATTGAATCCATCTATTAGGGAAGGGTTAAAGATACTGAACTTCCAAAGGGTAAGAACCTCAGAGACTTGTGTAGAAGTGCCTGTGTAAGCTGATGATGGACTGTCAAATTCCACCCAGGGAAGGATTCTACATATGACATCTTTCCTGTTGTGGGTCATTTTTATGAGTCAGAAGGGACTTTGAGCTCATGTGGTCACACTTGAGAGAGAGGCCTCCCTTCCCCCTTGAGTCTTGTCTGAGCTGAGTTCTCTGCATTTTCATGGGGGATCTTTGCTGGAGCTGAGCCCCTGTTTCCTGTCACCAGCCCTTGAGGTCAACTGGCTACCAACTGACATCATTGTATGGTAGTATTGTTCATGATGGAGGTGAAGTTGGACTCAGTTCTTGGAAGCAAAATGCTTAGCACACACACAGAAACCTAGAGAGGATGGAAGTTTCCTAGTGTTCACATGAGTCCCTTTGTTTTCTCCCTTCTCAAGGTGTAATCAAGTATCAAAGTAACTGAAACTTTGTTTCATTGCCTATTAGGCAGAAAGGTCTCATCTTGAACATATCTTCTGGGGTGGCCCTCTTTCCCTGGCCTCTGTACTCCATGTATTCAGCTTCCAAGGTGAGTGACAGATGTAGCCCAAGTCTCCTTCTCCTTCCTTTGGTTTTCCCATTTAGCTCTTTCCTTCAGATCATCTGGCAAGCTGATAGGCAGATTTGCCTAGAGGCACTCTTCTAGGTACAGGGAGCTAGTCCACCAGTATCTGGGTGCAAATTTGAAAAAGATGTGCCCTTGGGCTGATGAAGCCTTGGGGTAGCACAGCCAGGCTCTGCAGCCACCTTAGAATTCCAGCCCCCTTTCACTTCCTTGCCTGGGAGCCGGTGCACTTTTCCTGCCAGCAAGTAACATTGTATTGATAGTTTCTTTCCATCCCAGAGACCTCCCTGGGTATGGCATCTACACATGTGGCAGCCCTAAGTAGGTATTTATTACAAAATGTATATTTCTGCTTTGAGGAAGCTCTTCCCAGACCAGGAAATGAAGTTCTAACTAACTCCCATCAAGGCAAGCTCTCTTGGTGTCCTTTGAAATCTGAGCAAGTTGGCTCCAAGAGAGAATCAAGTCCTTAGGTGTTTCTTCTTTTTGTTCCAGGCTTTGTGTGCACATTTTCCAAGGCACTGCAAGCAGAATATAAGGACAAGGGAATCATCATCCAGGTGAGGTCAATAGTTCTGTGTCCTTGGGAATGGGGACTCTGGACCCCATGGAGCCAGGGCCACTCCTTCTGGCAGAATGGGCTGAGCATGTGTGACTGGGAGAGAGGGTCTGTATGACACCACGTGGGTTCCTGTGATCCTTGAGGTGGCAGTGGGGCCACCATCATTCTGCCTGTTGCTGCCCTCATCCGTGCCCTGAGTGCCGGAGAAGGAAATGGGGTGGGGTGAGTGGGTGCTCAGAAATGCTTGCTGCCTGATGCTGCCATCAGGACAGAAATTAGGATCTTGTCTAACCATCCTTTACTCTCTGACCTAGATCCAGAAGATAGGCTCATGTGGGAGGAACTATGTGTGGGGAACAAGCAACAGAAAACCGGGTACTTGGTCTATGTTGGAAGAGGGGAGAGAATGCTGTGTTTGGTTGCTGTTCATCTGTGATGGGCTACAGAGATTCCACAGTCTGGTTCTTGAGCAGTAGGGGAAGAGGTGCTCTGCTTCCTCTTGAGTCATGGAGTTGACCTTGTTTGAACTGTAAACAGAAAATTGTATCATCACTGCGGTCTTTAGCCTGAACAATATGCCATGTGCTTTCTTTGGCAACACAGTTAACTCTCAAGTGGTTTCTGGAACTTGGAATAAACAGTTTAGAGAGGTTTTTTGTGTTAATTGTTTGTGGAGAAGTTTGATGACATGCTATTATATATGAATAGGGCTTCCCATGCAGTTCAGTCAGTAAAGAATCTGCCTGCGATCCAGGAGACCTGAGTTCAACTCCTGGGTCGGGAAGATCCTCTGGAGAAGGAAATGGCAACCCACTCCATATTCTTGCCTGGAGAATCCCATGAATAGAAGAGCCTGGCAGGCTACAGTCCATGGGGTCACAAGGACACCACTTAGCAACTAAACCACCACCATTATATATGAAAAAGTCACACTCATAGTTTTATTTTTAAAATTAGTGCTATACATACCAATTTTCAATTAAAACACTCAGGTGGACATTCCTATGAATTAACAAGTTATAGGATGAAGCTTATTCAATAGGCAGGTGTGAGTTAATAGTAGGAACTGTGTAAATAAAAGCATCTTTCCAGTTATAGTGAGTACAATCCCATTCTCAGCCTTGCTGAACTGAAGTCTTACTTATCAAAGATTTTTCCCTTCTATCCATTCTGCAGCTCCTAGCTGAGGACAGATTCCTTTTGCAACAGTGTTACTCTGCGTAAGCTAATTTTGCTGCAGTAAAAACCAATTCCTAAAATTTCATTAATTTAAAACCACAAAGATATATTTCTCATTCATGCTACATATTCACTGTGAACTGTCAGAGGGGATTAATTCATTGTAGTGACTGGGTGCCTGGCTGATGGAGCAGCCTCCATCTTGAATACTGTCAGTTGGCATGTCAAAGAAAAAACAGAACAAGTTCAAGAGAACTTCCTTTGATAATTAAGGGCTCTGGGTCAGATAGGTCACCTGTCACTTTTACTCATTCTCATTGGTTAGATCTGATTACATGGTCCCATCCAACTATAGGGACCCAGGAAGTGCAAGTCTATCATGTGTTTGGAAGAAAGAAGAACTAGAAATACTTGGTGAGCAGTGCTAATGATTACCAGAGCCACTTACACTTAGAGATCTTTGGAAGAAAAGTATTATACAAATGAATAACTGTGTCAATTTCCGTGAGAACAAATTGAATTGAACTGACTGACACACACTGGATTCAACTGTGAAACAATGTAATTTCAAGTGTGATTAGAAAAAAAAGTGATGTGACAAAAATTTCAAAAGTAATGTGAAGAAAAAGAAAACAAGGTTTTTTTCCCTAAAGATGCCAAGGTCTCTATGTCAGGGAATAAAGTAAGAAACCCCATCATGAAACCTCACGCCAGGCCACATGTGGTGAGACCACCGGTGGAAGCATGGTGGGGTTTTCAGAGTCCAGTGTGCTGCTGGTTTTTTTTTCTTACCAGAATAGGAAAGATTATGAGGTATCTGCTGTTCCTGGCTCCTAACTAAAGTGTGAAAGTGGGAATCTAAAGTACTTGAAAGTGCTCTAACTTTGGTCACGTGTGTTAGAAATAAACTTCTGTGATATCTCTGCCAGATGAAACATAGAACATCCAGTTAAATTTGAATTTCAGGTAACAGATAATATTTTGAGAATAAGTATATCCCATCAATACTTGATATATAATTAAACTAAACATTTAGCCACTTCCTAGCCATGTGACAGTCTCAGTATCATCTTGAGCTTGATAGCTGTGGGCCAGAGATACTGTAGCTGCTAAGTCAGTGGATTCTGTGGAGCAGAAGATGTGGGGGAGGTGGGGTAGAGGAAGGGAGCTCCTTCTCTCATGCAGAAGCCTTGGAGCTGCTACAAGTCCTGGCAAAGACTCTATGATGTTTTGAAAACTAACTGGTCTCTCCAAACACACATGTAATTGGTACTCAATGAATATTTGTAAAATTCCTGAGGCAGTGTGCACTGTACCCTTGGGTTTGATTTTCAAATCCCAGTGCTGCCGTTTATCCTCTGAGTGATTTTGAACAGCCTGCTTAAACTCTCTGGGTTTGTATCCCCATCTGTAAAAAGGGGTTTATAATAGCTGCTTACTTCTCTGGGTTACTGTGAAGATGTAGTGAATAAGTAATTATGCAAATTTTTACCAATGTTTATTGAGCCCTTGTTTTGTACAGAAAGGTGTTTTGTCAACCAAAACTCACTGTGGGAATAGAAACACTTTTATTATTTCCCTATCTGAAAACTGAGTTTGAAAAAAGATACTTCTTATATTTCTCTAACAGTACACTTAGAGATCTTTGGAAGAAAAGTATTATACAAATGAATAACTGTGTCAATTTCCGTGAGAACAAATTGAATTGAATTGACTGAAACACACTGGATTCAACTGTGAAACAATGTAATTTCAAGTGTGATTAGAAAAAAAAGTGATGTGACAAAAATTTCAAAAGTAATGTGAAGAAAAAAAAAACATGGATTTTTTTCCCTGAAGATGCCAAGGTCTCTATGTCAGGGAATAAAGTAAGAAACCCCATCATGAAACCTCACGCCAGGCCACATGTGGTGAGACCACTGGTGGAAGCATGGTGGGGTTTTCAGAGTCCAGTGTGCTGCTGGTTTTTTTTTTTTCTTACCAGAATAGGAAAGATTATGAGGTATGTGCCGTTCCTGGCTCCTAACTAAAGTGTGAAAGTGGGAATCTAAAGTACTTGAAAGGGCTCCAACTTTGGTAACGTGTGTTAGAAATAAACTTCTGTGATATCTCTGCCAGATGAAACATAGAACATCCAGTTAAATTTGAATTTCAGGTAACAGATAATATTTTGAGAATAAGTATATCCCATCAACTTGATATATAATTAAACATTTTTCCATTGTTTGTCTGAACTTCAAATATAACTGGATGTCCTGCATTTTCACTTTCCAAGTGGGGGAACTGGGTTCTAAGAGTTCATGTTCTCACTCACATTGTGTCTACTTGAACCACCTGATGTAGTGTGACTAAGGCCTCATCCGGAGTTGCTTGCTAAATTAAGCCAGAAATCAACCTTTCTGATCCCAGCTCTGTGCTGGTTCCACACCTTTAACTATTCTATGATCATATATTGTCCTGAGACTTTTTAAGGGAAGAATAGAGTTCGAACACGAAGGGATGGTAACATGGGTGTTAATTTCTCAGGGCTGGGCAGATTGCTCCTGTGTCATGGTTTTCATTTCCCGTTGTAGGTATTGACCCCATATGCCATTTCAACTCCAATGACCAAGTATCTAAGTACCAACATGATAACCAAGACTGCGGATGAGTTTGTTAAAGAATCACTGAATTATGTCACGATTGGAGACGAAACCTGTGGCTGCCTCACCCATGAAATCTTGGTAATTGATAACTTCTCCTTTCTTGAAGCAAGGGAGGACAGGCATGCGTGTGGCCGCAGCAGGGATTAGTCAGCTTTTCCTTGCTGTCGGAGCTTTCAGTAGTTCTCTGTCACACAAGGGTGGTGGTGCCAGAGGTATGCTGCTGAGGGTAATCCAGCCCATGAAAAGGCATATTTAGCCAGGGCAAGGAGAAGCTGGAGGGCTGGATGTCCAGCTGTAGATGACTCCGAAGTTGGCTTATCTCATCCTTGGGTGCCTCACCTCTCCCCTCAGAAAGTAAAGTGATTCCCAGAGCTTTGTGGAGGTCAGACCAAAACTCAAGGTGCTTCTTCCCTGTAGGGGCTGTCTATGTTTTTGGCCTTCTGTGCCAGTAAATGTTTAACTTTCCAGGGAAAAAAAAACCAAAAAAACAAAATACCTTGAAAGTGAAAGAAAGTGAAAGTGAAGTTGCTCAGTCGTGTCCGACTCTTTGCGACCCCGTGGACTGTAGTCTATCAGGCTCCTCCTTCCATGGGATTTTCCAGGCAAGAGTGCTGGAGTGGACTGCCATTGTGTAGCATTTACTGATTGATTACCATGATTGATGTGAAGCTACCACTGTGTTGTCACTGCACATGAACTCAGGAGGAAGCTCACAATTGGCTCTCGTGAGCAAGTACAAGACGGTTCCTGTACGCTATGGACTCCATCAAATGTGGAAATAAAGTCTGAAGTATGTGGCATGAGGAGTTCTGGCCATCCCTGGGCTGTTTTTAGTAAAAACAAACAAACAAACATGAAACAAAGGTAGAGGAGTTGCATACTAATACTGAAAACAGACAGACAGGATAGTTCTGTTTCCAGCATCACCAAAGAATTTTAGCCAGGTATTTACTTTTCCTTCGTATATCGACTTTCTCCTCTATCTCATATGCTTTTCTGCTGTGGGAATTCAGTTCAGTTCAGTCACTCAGTCGTGTCTGACTCTGCGACCCCATGGACTTCAGCACACCAGGCCTCCCTGTCCATCACCAACTCCTGGAGCTTGCTCAGACTCATGTCCATCAAGTCGGTGATGCCATCCAAGCACGTCATCTTCTGTCGTTCCCTTCTCCTCCTGCTGTGGGAATTATCTCTTTCTTTCTCTCTCTGATGCTAGAGGGATTCATAGGGCAGTGCACTGAATCCTTCCAAAGCATTAGGCTATCTCCTGGGCCTCAGTACTGAGGCTGTGGCAAGAGGTATTGAATGTCTTAGCTGATTACTTGCTACTTTTACTGTAGAATGTCAACAATGTGTGGAATCACTGTTCGAACTCACATTGCAAAGTAGACAACCAGAAAGAATATAAGATCTTTATTGCCAATTGCTGATCTCATTTTTCTTCAGACCACTGCTTTCTGCATGGCATGAAAACAAATTAGTGGAATGTCTAATGAATTTTAACTTAGTTTGATCTGATAATCTAAACTGTGCATTTAGGAAATATGCTGCCCATTATTTAGAGAAAAATGTTCAGTCTTGCTGGAGTGTCCCTTCTTCCTGCCTCTCTAAGATGACACTGGGGAAAGAGTACTTATGAGCTCCCACTGGTCCTTAAGTGTATGTGGCCGGTGTCCCCTCATCTACCTGATGATCGCTCACCTTGCTAGTTTATGTCTGTGGGCGTGAGGGGGTGACTCTTTCTGTCCTTTGGGCTAGCTAGTGATGGCTGCAGATCCCTGAATCTCTGCTACCTCCTTCATCCCACCAGAGGCCAGCTGTCCATCTGCAGCTTTGGTTAACAGAGGCTCTCTGGCTTTCTACTCTGCATCAGCACCAACGTGAACTGAGAGGTGCTGGAAAATCAAATCTCAGCACCTACCTTGCTAAGCTGAGATAATATTCTGTGGCTGCACTCCAGAAGAGTGGAGACAATAAACCCTCCTTGGCCACCCTTACTTATTTATCACACTTCTCTATCATTCACCCCAGACCCCCAGCCCTCCAGCCTAAGCCCAGAGGGCAAACATATCAGAGAACACACATCTGGCTATGTCTCGCGCTTTCTCTCTTCTTCCCATCATCTCCAGGGCTTTTTGCATGCTTTCCCACTGTCACATCCTGTCCATCTTAGAGGGATTTAGCTAGCTCCAGTGGGTAAGACTTCAGTGGGCTTCAGCAAGCTCCAGTGGGCTTCCCTGGGGGCTCAGATGGTAAAGCGTCTGCCTGCAGTGCAGGAGACCTGGGTTCGATTCCTGGGTCAGGAAGATCCCCTGGAGAAGGAAATGGCAATCCACTCCAGCACTTTTGCCTGGAAAATCCCATGGACGGAGGAGTCTGATAGGCTACAGTCCATGGGGTCTCAAAGAGTCGGACACGACTGAGCGACTTCACTTTCACTTTCAGTGGGTAAGACATCCTCTCCATCCCTTAGCAGAACTCTGTACTTGCAGTCATCCAGGATATTGATGTTTTAAATGGAATTCATTAGCATTTAGAAAATATTTTCTTGAGACAATAGCGTGGCTTGCAAGACTATTGTCTTGCTACATACTGTGATACAATTCTAGATGTCAAAAGTTGAGTTTTTAAAAAAATTTCTCTTTGATTTCTTATGTAACAAATTCTGATCTCTACTGGCAAACAGATGCCAAAAACAAGAAAAAAGTCTGTGCTTGGTGAAGCAAAAGAGAAAACAAGGAAAACACGTAAATCATTAAAACCCTTAAAACCAATTTTGAATATTCCAGGGTGTAGAAAGATCACTGAATCTAAAGTTATGGGTAATCAAATAAAATCAACCAGCAGACAAGCAAGTCTTCCACTTCAGAGAGGTGAGGTCAACACAGGATGCTGGGTACCCCCAAGGAGTTTTGGGGCAACAACTGAGGTGGGACTGGAGCCTCTGCCTAAGAATCCATGTGGAACTTGGGGCTTCATAGTTACCTCATTTAATTCTCCTAAACATCTTGTGAGACAGGACATTGGCTCCCCTTTTACAGCTGAGGAAACCGAAGCTCAGAGCTGGATCAGATCAAATGAAGCTCAGATGGATCCAATGGCCTAAGAGCACCTGGCTTGTAATGGTAAAGCAAGGTTTTAAGCCCACTTTTGCCTGATGCCAAACATTTCCTGTCCCTTCTACATGGTGCCTCCAGGTTGGGAGAAGGTAGATAAAGATGGGGATGGGAGAGGGGGCTTTTTAGAACATTTTCTTGGAGGCTGATATTTCCACTTATTTTATCTATGGCTGACTTCAGTAATCCAGAACATTTAGTTCAAGACAAGGCTAATGATGTTAATCTATGGATGATTCATGTATGACAGAAACCAACACAATATTGTAAATCAGTTATCCTCTGATTAAAAATAAATTAATTAATTAAAAAAACCAAGTTAATGGGTTTGTTGTGAAATTAAAAAGTTCTGGCTGGGATAAAAATGAAGTTTTTTGAAGAAGTTGTGTTGATTCATAGAATTGGCCAGTGGAAGAAGGCAATTGGTTCAACAACAGAAGTTCAACTAGAGGAAAACTTGAACCTTGTGGGGAGTATCGTGATTTCTTCAGGCAGCTTGAGCCTTGTGATTTTTGCACTCCTCTGAGGTATCCCAAAGCAGGAAACTAAAAATGGTTTCTGGGATGTTTTGTAGATCGATTGAGGAATGTTGGATTAACAGGATGACACTGTGGATGAAATAATTGCTTTTACCTAGACCTGTCTTATAGGACACAAATGTAATTTGAGGTCAAGAACCTTCCAACGCCTGCGCCTCTTGCCTCCTATGTATGTAAATAGGCATCTGTGCCTCAACTTGCGGCTTCCCCCCTTTTTCAAAGTAAATACTCCATGATAATAACTTACGCCTTGCTATGCCTGATTTGTGGAGAAGGCAATGGCACCCCACTCCAGTACTCTTGCCTGGAAAATCCCGTGGACCGGGGAGCCTGGTGGGCTGCCGTCTCTGGGGTCGCACAGAGTCGGACACGACTGAAGCGACTTAGCAGCAGCAGCAGCATGACTGATTCTGGAGAAGGAAATGGCAACCCACTCCAGTATTCTTATCTAGAGAATCCTGTGGACGGAGGAGCCTGGTGGGCTGCTGTCCATAGGGTCCCTTAGAGTTAGACACGACTGAAGCGACTTAGCGTGCATGCATGCATTGGAGAAGGAAATGGCAACCCTCTCAAGTATTCTTGTCTGGAGAATCCGGGGGACAGAGGAGCCTGTGGGCTGCCGTCTGTGGGTTCACACAGAGTCGGACACGATGAAGTGACTTAGCAGCATGACTGTAAGTCATTAACTCTGTAAATGATTTTTTTTCTTCCAGTTTTATTGGGATTTAATTGACATAACAGCATTCTATAGATTTACAGTGTACATCATAATGATTTGACTTACATGAAAACTTTAGCACAATAAGTTTAGTGACCATTCATTATCTCATACAGATACAAAATTAAATAAATTTTTTGTTTAATGAGAACTCTTAGGATTTATTCTCTTAACAACTTTCATGTATATAATACAACATTTATCATGTTGTACATTATATCCCTGGTACTTTCTTATCTTTTAAGTGGAAGTATGTACCTTTCGACTACCTTCATTCACATAACATATCCTCATCGCTGGTAACTGCAAATCTGATCTCTTTTTCTGTGTGTTTGTTTTTGGAGAATAATTGACTTACAATTTTATGTTAGTTCTTGTTACACAACATAGTGATTAGATACTTCTATAAATTTTTAAGTTATCCCCGTAAGTCTCTCACTACAGAAAGATATTATATAATTATTGACCGTGTTTCCCACACTGTCCGTTTCGTGCCTGTGACACATTTGTTTTGCAACTATAAGTCTGTGCCTCTTAATCTCCCTCATCTATTTCTCTCCTCCCACCAACCTCCCTTCTGGAAACCACGTGTTTGTTCTTTGGGTCTGTTTCTGTTTTGTTATGTTTGTATATTCATTTGATTTTTTAGATTCCACATATGAAAGAAATCATAGAGTATTTGTCTTCCTATCTGCCTTGTTTTACTTAGCATAATGCCCTTTAGGTGCACCTATGTTGCCACAAATGGTAAAATTTTATTACTTTTATGGCTGAGTAAATTATGTATAATATATAAATTATTACACACATTAATTATTAATATATAAATTATTGCATCATATATTATATATATATATCACATCTTCTTTATCCATACATCTACTAATGGGCACTTAGGTTGCTACCATATTTTGGCTACTATAAATGATACTGCAATGAACATAAAGGTGCATATATTTTTCAAATTAGTGTTTTCATTTTCTTCAGATAAATATCCAAGAATGAAGTGGCTGGATGTTCTGCTGCTGCTGCTGCTAAGTCGCTTCAGTCATGTTCAACTCTGTGCTACCCCATAGACGGCAGCCCACCAGGCTCCGCTGTCCCTGGGATTCTCCAGGCAAGAACACTGGAGTGGGTTGTCATTTCCTTCTCCAATGCATGAATGTGAAAAGTGAAAATGAAGTCTCTCAGTCGTGTCCGACTCTTAGCGACCCTATGGACTGCAGCCCACCAGGCTCCTCTGTCCATGGGATCTTCCAGGCAAGAGTACTGGAGTGGGTTGCCATTGCCTTCTCCAGTAGTCTATTGTTAATATTTTAAGAACTCTTCATACTGTTTTCTATAATATCTGAGGGTTCCCTTTTCTCATATCCTCGTCAGTACTTGTTATTTGTTGTCTTTTTGACAATAGTCATTCGGACAGGTGTGAAGTTGTATCTTATTGTGATTTTGATTTGCATTTCTCTGATAATTGGCGATGTTGAGCATCTTTTCATGTGCTTGCTGGATATCTATATGTCTTCTTTGGGAAAATGTCTATTCAAATCCTCTGCCCATTTTTTCTTTTTTAATTAATTTTAAATTGGAGTATAGTTGATTTGCAACATTGTGTTAGTTTCTTCTGTACAACAAAGTCAGTCAGCTATACATACATAGATCCACTCTTTTTTAGATTCTTTCCCATGTAGGTCATTACAGAGTATTGAATAGAATTCCCCGTGCTACTCAGTAGGTTCTTATTAGTCATATATTCTATACATGTCAATCTCAATCTCCCAATTTATCCTTACCCCCTGCCCCTCCTTTCCCCGCTGGTAACCACAAATTTGTTTTCTACATCACCTGTGACTCAACTTCTCTTTTGTAAATAGGTTCATCTGTACTATTTCTTTGGAGTCCACATACAAGTGATATTATATAGTTTATCTTTCTCTAACTTCACTCAGTATCATCATCTCTAGTTCCATCCATATCACTGCAAATGGCATTATTTCATTCTTTTTTATGGCCAAGTAACACCCCATTGTACATATGCACCACATCTTCTTTATCCATTCCTCTGTTGATGAATGTTTAGGTTGCTTCCATGTTCTAGCTTCTGTCCATTTTAAAAAAATAATATTTATCTATTTTTAGTTGATTGATTGGTTTACAATATTGGTTTGATTTCTGTCATACATCAACATGAATTAACCATAGGTGTACATATGTCCCCTCCCTCTTGAATCTCCCTCACACAAGTTGGTTGTTTTTTTTGATGCTGAGTTTTATGTGATCTTTGTGTACTTTGGACAAATCTTTTGCAAATGTTTTCTCCCATTTGGTAGGTGACCTTTTTGTTTTGTTGATAGTTTCCTTAGCTGTGCAAAAGCTTTTTAGTTTGATATAGTTTCTTTTGTTTCTTTTTGTTTTTGTTTCCTTACCTGAGGAGATATATGCAAAGATATTATTAAGACTGATGTCAAAGAGCATATTGCCTATATTTTCTCCTAGAAATTTTATAGTTTCAGGTCTTATATTTAAGTCTTTAATCCACATTGAATTTAATTTTGTGCATGGTGGGAGAAAATAGTCCAGTATGATTCTTTTGCATGTAGCTGTCCAGTTTTCCCAATCCCTTTTATTGAAGAGGGTGTCTTTCTACTCTTGTATATTATTGTCTCCTTTGTTATAGATTTATTGCCCATGTAAATGTCAGTTCAATTCTCAGTTCTCTATTCTGTTCCACTGATCTGTCTGTTTTTGTGACAGTACCATACTGTTTTGATTACAGTAGTATAGTTTGTATAGTATAGCTTGAAATTAGGTAGCATGATACATAACTTTGTTCTTTTTCGAAGTTGTTTGGCCTATTCCTTTGCATCTTTTGTGTTTCTATGAAAATTTTAGAATTATTTGTTCTACTTCCTTGAAAAAATGTCATTGGCATTTTTATAGGGATTGAATTAAATCTGTAGATTACCTTGGGTAGTGTGGTCATTTTAACGATATTAATTCTTCCAATTCATGAACATGTTGTATCTTTCCACCTTTGTGTCATCTTCAGTTTCTTTCATCAGTGACCTATAGTTTTCTGAGTACAAGTCTTTTAACTCCTTAGGTAAAAGGTCTTTTTTTTTTTTTTATGTAATGGTAAATGAGATTGTTTTCCTAATTTATCTTTCTGATAGTTTGTTGCTATTGTATAGAAACAGAGCAAGTTTCTGTGTGTTAATTTTGTATCCTGAAACTTTACTGAATTCATTGATGAGTTCTAATGGTTTTCTTGGGTCTCTTTAAAATTTGCTATGTATAGTGTATGTCATCTACAAACTGATAGTTTTACTTTGCCCTTTTCAACTTGGATTCCTCTTGTCTGATTGCTTTGCTAGGACTTCCACTAATACGTTGAATAAGCGTGATGAGAATGTTCTGACCCTAGAAGGAATGCTTTTTCTCATTTAGTATGTTAGTGGTGGGCTTGCCATATTTGGTCTTTTTTATGTTGAGGAAATTCCCTCCATACCCACTTTGTTGAGAGTTTTGATCATAAATGGATGTTAGATTTTGTCAAAAGCCTTTTCTACATCTATTGAGATAATTATATGATTTTTATTCTTGAATTTGTTAATATGGTGTATCACATTGATTGATTTGGGAATATTGAACAACCCTAGCATCCCTGACATAAATCTCACTTGATTATGGTGTATAATCTTTCTAATTATTGTTGAATTTACTAACATTTTGTTGAGACTTTTTGTATCTATATTCATCAGTTGTATTAGCCTGTAATTTTCCTTTTTGGTGTGTGATATCTTTGTCTGGTTTGGTATCATAGAATGAGTTTATATATATATATATATATACATATACATACATATATATGTATATATATACATACATATATATGTATATATATATATATATACACATTTACATATATATATTCTTTTTCAGTCTTTTCTATTATGGTTTATCACGAGATATAGGATATTGTTATTTATCTACTTTATATATAGTAGTTTGTATCTGCTAATCCCAAACTCCTAATTTACCTCCCTCCCCCCTGCTATCCATTTTGGTAGCTATAAATTTGTTTTCTATATCTGTGAGTCTATTTTTATTTTTTAATAAGTCCATTTGTTTATTGTTTTTTAAGATTCCACATGTAAGTGATATCATATAATATTTATCTTTGTCTGACTTACTTCACTTATTATAATCTCTAGGTCCATCCATGTTGCTTCAAATGAAATCATTTCATTCATAGATGTATATATATATACATCCTCCTTATTCATTCATCTGCTAGTGAATATTTAGGTGGCTTCCATGTCTTAGTTATTATAAATAGTGATGGTATGAACATTAGGGTGCATATATTTTTTCAAATTCAAGTTTCTCCAGATGCCCATGAGTGGAATTGCTGGATCATATGGCAACTCTATTTTTAGTTTTTTAAAGACCATCCATACTGTTTTCTATAGTGGCTGCTCTAATTTACATTCCTATCAGTAGTGTAGGAGGGTTTCCTTTTCTCCAGACCATCTCCAGCATTTATTATTTGTAGACTTTCTAATGATGGCCATTCTGACTCATGTGAGGTGATAATGCATTATAGTTTTGATTTGCATTTCTGTAATAAATAAGATGTTGAGCATCTTTTCGTGTACCCATTGGCCATCTGAACCTTGAATATTCACTGGAAGAACTGATGCTGAAGCTGAAGCTCCAATACTTTGGCCACCTGATGCAAAGAGCTGACTCATTGGAAAAGACTCTGATTCTGGAAAAGGTTGAAGGCAAAAGGAGAAGTGAGTGGCAGAGGATGAGATGGTTGGATAGCATCACTGACTCAATGGACATGAATCTGAGCAAACTTAGGAAGATAGTGAAAGACAGGGAAGCCTGGAATGCTGCAGTTCATGTGGTCACAAAGAGTCAGGCATGACTTAGTGACTGAACAGCAACAATGTCTTCTTTGGAGAAATGTCTACTTATGTCTTCTGCCCATTTTTCAGTTGGGTTGTTTGGAGTTTTCTGAGTTATAGGAGCAGTTTGTGTATTTTGGAAACTAAGCCCTTATTGGTTGCATTGTCTGCAAATATTTTTTGCCAGTTCATAGGTTGTCATTTTGCTTATAGTTTCATCTGCTGTGCGAAAGCTTATAAATTTGATTAGGTTCCATTTGTTTATTTTTGCTTTTATTTTTATTGCCTTGGGAGATATTGGGAGTCTTTTTAATTACTGATTCAGCTTCATTATTGGTAATTGGTCTGTTCATATTTTCTGTTTCTTCTTGGTTTAATCTTGAAAAATTGTACATTTCTAGTGATTTTTCCAATGCTTCTTGGCTGTCCATTTTATAGGCATGTAATTGTTCATAGTAATATTTTATGATCCTTTTTATTTCTGAGATGTTGGTTGTAACTCCATTTCTGATTTTACTGATTTGGATTCTCTTTCTTCTTTTCTTGATGAGTCTGGCTAAAAGTTTATCAATTTTATCTTTTGAAAGAAGCAGGTATTAGTTTCATTGATTTTTCTATTGTGTTTTAGTCTCTATTTCATTTATTTCTGATTCGATCTTTATTATTTCTTTACTTATACTAATTTTGGGTTTGGGATGTTTTCTTTTTTTAGTTCCTTTAGGTGTATGGTTAGATAGTTTATCTGAGATTCTTCATGTTTCCTGAGATAGGCTTGTATCATTATAAACTTCCCTCTTAGAACTGCTTTTGTTGTGTCCCATGGGTTTTACATCATTATTTTTGCTTTCATTTGTCTCCAGGCAGTTTTTAATTTCTTCAGTGATGCACTAGCTGTTTAGTGGCATATCGTTTATGCTGCTAAGCAATGGCCCACATGTTTGTGTTTTTTTCAGTTTTTTTTTCATTGTTGTTGTTGTTTGATTTCTAGTCTCATAGTGTTATGGTTGGAAAATATGCTTGATATGACTTCAATCTTCTTAAATTTCCTGAGACTTCTTTTGTGGCCTATCATATAATCTATTGTGAAGAATGTTCCATGTGCACTTGAAAAGAATGTGTGTTTTGCTGCTTTGGGAAGGAATGTTCTATATATATATATGTATTAAGTTCATCTGTCCTAACGTGTAATTTAAGGCCTGTGTTTCTTTATTGATTTTCTGTCTGGGTGGCCTGTCCGCTGATGGACAAGTGAGTCATTTAAGTCCCCCCACTTTTACTGTGCTACTGTCAGTGTCCCCCTTTAGTATTTGCTTTATGTGTTTGTGTGCTCTTATGTAGGTTGCACATCTATTTACAATAGTTATATCCTCTTGAACTGATCCCTTAATTATTAAATAATTCCTACTTTTTCTCTTATTACACAGTCTTTGTTTTAAAGTGTATTTTTCTGATATACGTACTGTAACCTGACTCTTTTTATTTCCATTTGCATGGAATACCTTTTTCCATCCCCTCATTTTCAATCTGTATGTGTCCAAATTAATTACTTAATTTGGTCACAGTGCCACAGCTTGTGGGACCTTAGTTCTCTGACCAGGGATCAAACCTGGGATCATGGCAGTAAAAGTGCTAAGTCCTCACAACTGGACCACCAGAGCATTCCCTGTGTGTGTCTTTAGATACGGAGTGAGCCTCTTGTAGGCAGCATATATACTGGTCTTGTTTTTATATCCACTCCACCACTCTGTGTCTTTTGATTGTAGCATTTAATTCATTTACATTTAAAGTAATTATTGATATGTATGTTCTGCCATTTGAATTGGGTTGTTTTTGTAGTTCCTTTCAAAGTTTTTTCCTTGCTTTCCTTTAATTTGGTGACAGTTGTTAATGTTATATTTAGGTTCCTTTTTCTTTTGTGTGTGCATATATATCTATTATAGGTTTTTGGTTTGTGGTTACCGTGAGGTTTATATATAGCTATCAAGGCTTGGTGTGCAGCAGTCCATCGTGTCACAAAGAGCTGGACACAGCTGGGTGACTTAAAACATGATTGTTTTAAGTTAATGATTGCTCAAGTTTAAACACATTTTAACAACTCTGCATTTTTACCCCCTGCCCCTCCATATTTACTTTTTTGACATTATAATTTGTATCTGTTTGTTTTGTTTATACCTTGACTACTTATTGTGGATATAGATGCTTTTACTATTACTTTTTTCTTTTGACTTTCCTCCTAGCTTTATATGTGGTTAATTTACTACCTTTACTGAATCTTTGGCTATACTGATGAGATTTTTTATTTAGTACTTTTTGTATTTCTACTTGTGGTCTTTTCTTTTCTGCCTAGGGAACAAGTTCCTTTAATATTTCTTGTAAAGCTGATTTCATGGCACTGAACTCTTCAAGCTTTTGCTTGTTTGTAAAACCCTTGTTCTCACCTTCAAATCTTAATGAAAATCTTGCCAGGTAGAGCATTTTTCATTGTAGGCTTTTCACTTTCATCCTTTTCAATACACACGCCACTCTCCTCTGGCCTGCAGTTTCTGATGAAAAGCTAGCTGATAGCCATTTGGCAATTCCCCTCTATGTAACTTGTTGCTCTTCTTTTTCTGCTTTTAATATTCTCTCTTTGTCTTTAATTTTTACTGTTTTTAATACTATGTGTCTTGATGTGGTCCTCTTTGTGTTGATCATGGTTGGGATTCTTGTGCTGTCTGGACCTGGATATCTGTTTCCTTTCCCAGATTAGGGACGTTTTTAGCTGTTATATCTTCAAATATCTTCTCTTTATGTTTTCTCTTTTAAAAAATTGTTTTTTTAACTTCTCACTCTGTTCATCTTTGGCCATTCTGCTCCTGAATTCTTTGAGCATCTTTCTGATCGTTACCTTGAACTTTATCAGATAGATTGCTCAACTCCACTTTACTTAATTCTTTTTTTCTGGTGTTTTATCTGGTTCCTTCATTTGGAACATATTCCTCTGTTGCCTTATTTTGCCTAATTTACTGTTTTCATTTCTATGTATCTGGTGGGTTGGTTAAATTTCCCTATCTTGAAGAAGTGGCCTTTTGTAGGAAAGGTTCTGTATATCCTAGAAGTACGCTCTCCTCTGCTCAACAGAGCTGTATATTCTAGGAGTGCCCCCATGTGGACTGTGCGAGCTCGTCTGTTCTGGTGGGCTGATTACTGTGGGTGGTCTGATAAGCTTGGCTGGCTCCCAGTTCTGTCTTTTGCAGAGGCTGCTGGCGGGTGGGTCTGGGTTGTTAGGAGCCAGGTGGGAACTCCAGCGGGGTCCCAGGGCTAACGCTGGCTCACTGGTGTGTGCAGTCAGACTTCAGGGTGACTGGTTGCAGGGCTTGGCATCCTGGATCTAGTGTAGGTCTACTAGTGGGTGGGGCTGGTTCTTCACATGGCTGGCTGCTGAGTCTGTGGTGTTCCAAAGCTGTAAGCTGGGTCTGATTCCAGGGCAGCTATGAGTCCCAAGGTGTTTCAGGAGGCTACTGATGTTAGCCTACTGGTGGGTGGACTGGGTCTTGACATGTTAGGGTGTGGGAATGTTGCATTCTTGGAAATAGTGTCCATCTGCTGGTAGGTGAGACTGGGTTCAGGGGCTAGTGACAGCCCATTGGTGGGCAGAACCAGGTCTTGGCTTCTCTGGCTAAAGGGCCTGTGGGTCTTGGAACTGGTGTTTGCCTGCTGGTATTCAAGACTAGGACCCAAAGTGTCCTGGAGCTAGTGACAGCCCACTAGTGAGTGGAACTGAGTCCCAGGGTCTCTGGCTGCAGGCCCTGGGAGTCCTGGAGTTGGTATTGGCCTGCTAATGGGCAGGTTTGGGCCTGACAGCTGACCATGGGGCCCTGAGGGTCTTGGGGCCAGTGCCAATACACTGGAGGTTGGGGCTGGATCCTGGGGAAGCTAGGTGTTCAAGAAGGTGTCCTAAGACAGCCAGCCTACTTGTGGGTGAAACTGTGTCCCTGACTGGCTAGTTGCTTGGCCTGAGTAGTCTCAGTATTGGTGCTGAGAGGCTGGTGAGTGGGGCCACGTTCTGACACTAAAAAGCTAGTCGGAGGATTCCAAAATGGTGCTTACCAGCATCAGTGGTAGAATGAGCTCTCCAAGTGGCTGCCCAAGGGTCTATATCTCCAGAGTGATCTCTACTTGTCTCCTGCCTTTTTGGGAGGTTCTCTAAGATCAACAAGTGGGTCTGACCCAGGATCTTTTCAAATTACTGCTTCTGCCCTGGTTCCCAGAGTGTGTAAGATTTGGTGTGCACCCTTTAAAAGTGGGGGTTTCCTGGTGGCTCAGTCGGTAAAGAATCTGCCTGCAATGTGGGAGACCTGGGTTCAATCCCTGGATTGGGACGATCCCCTGGAAAAAAGCATGGCAACCCATTCCAGTATTCTTGCCTGGAGAATCCCCATGGATAGAGGAGCCTGGCAGGTTATAGTCCGTGGGGTCACAAAGAGTCAGACATGACTGAGCGATTAAGCACACAGCACTTTAAAAGTGGAGTCTCTATTCCCTAACACCCTCTGGCTTTACTGAAAGTAAGCCTGCTGACCTTCAAAACTAAACATTCTGTGGCCTCCTCTTCCTGACAAAGGACCCTTGGGCTAGGGAGCCCAGTGTGGGGCTCAGACACCTACTCCTTAGGAAAAACCTCGGCACTTGTAATTATCTTCCTATTTGTGGGTCTCCTACCCATGGGAAAGGGCCTCGACTATACCACATTCCACCACTTTTACTCATCTCTTTGTGGTTTCCTCTTTCTGTCTTTAGTTGTAGGAGATTTTTTCTGCTAGATTTCAGGTCTCTGTCATTAATCGTTGTTCTGTAAATAGCTGTAACTGTGGTGTGCCTGTGAGAGGGGAGGGGCTCAGCATCTTCCTACTCCACCGTCTTGGCCAATCTCCTGTTCATTAACTCTTTCATGCGTTCAGGTACACCAGTGTGCCTCAGCATTGTGTCAGGTGATGGAAAGCATTTCTGATTCTTTCCTGGAATCTCATTTTAGTAGAACCTTGGTAGAATAAATATAAAGATACTGGGAGATCAAGGGCCAAGAGAAAGGTGCTCACCAAGAGAAGGAAGATAGGGAGGGTGTTACTATGGACAGAGTTCTCTTAATTTAGAAATATATCACAACTGATCTGACAAGTGACCACTTTGGTTCCTGAGAAAACCTCATTTGCCAAGAAAGTGTCACAAGACATTGAAACTTTAATGACTACTTATAAGGTTTGGTACTTAACCTCATTCATCAGATATGTATTTTTAAAGATGATGAATATAAACTGAGATGTTATATTGCATCCTCCTTGCTCCTCTTCTCTCCCAGACACTTATGTCTTTGTCTATTTAAGGCTGTCATTCTGAGCCTGATCCCATCGTGGGCCTTCTACAGCAGTGTGTTTCAGAAGATGCTCCTGACTCGTTACGTGGACTACCTCAAGAAGAATGCCAACATCAGATAGTGCTGGTGAACTCGTGTGCCATCCAGCATTGCTTTCTTCACCAGATTCTGCATTGGCCACAGAGGACTCAGAAACAGACCACTACCTTTAACCTCTCTGAAACTGGAGGGCCCATGTCACAGATACAGCACATAAAACTCAACTTTTTTTTTTGCAATTTTACTCAAGTCTGGAGATCTTTGGGAGAGCTGTGATGTAAAAACATGTGTTGTGCAATAGGGTTTTAATAGAGAAGGTAAGAGTGTCTGTATGTCATACTGGAAAATTTCTATATGGGATTATATAATGTGAGAAGAAAGCTTCTGATTCTTTGAATATTAAAAACAATTATACCTAGTAATCTACTTTTATAGCTATATGATAGACTGTCTGAATTCCCTAAACATTATCAAGATTGTAGTAGTTCTTGAGTAGTCACTGGTTCTCAAGCTGGCTTCCTTAGAGACCCAGGAAACTGTCTAGGAGAATAGGTGGGGCAATGGCTACTTCAGGACAGTTGCTGGGAACCCCTTGTTTCAACTAATGCTGCCCCAGATTTATCTATTTCAATTTTATTTGGAGTTCCATGTAAGACTGTGTTTATAAAAATAAAAACAAAAAATGATACATTGCTAAATAAAAGTAGTTTAAAAAACCATTGTTCTAGTGCAGGAGTTGATATCTACAGAAATGAGGTTTTTACAGGTCTCCAGTTCTTGGGGTGCTGGACTGAGGGTTTCAACTGTCAACATATATAGGGTGGCATGTTGGGGAATTACTCATTCAAGTCTTGAGGGAGTTGAGGGAGGAGCATGCCAGCTGGTGAGCTGGTATTGTCTGGCATTAATGAAGGGTGCCCCCCTTAGACATCATCATGCTCCAAGTACTGGCAGTGCTTGGCGGCATCTATCTCTTCTGAGACTGTCATTTGCATTTGTGGTGTGAACAAAGATTATGTGCTGGAGTGGGTAGCTGTTCCCTTCTCCAAGGGATCTTCCCAACCCAGGGATCAAACCCACGTCTCCCACATTGCAGGCGGATTCTTTACCAGCTAAGCCAAGAGGGAAGCTCAAGAATACTAGAGTGGGTAACCTAACCCTTCTCCAGCAGATCTTCCTGACCCAGGAATCGAACTGGGGTCTCCTGCATTACAGGTGGATTCTTTATCAACTGAGCTATCAGGGAAGCCTGTGACTGGACCTGAGCTAATTTGTCACATTGATTATCTTGCTCTATCTATGAGGCAGGCTGGTTGTGTGAAATCTCTTTTTTATGATGAAGAATAAAATCTCCTTATCAGCCAGTATCCCAAGAGGAAACAGAAGGCATGATTGAGAAATGTGAGGAATTAATTGCAAACGTGTGGGGAGAGTGTTAGGTAAGTCATCCGAGCTAGTGATTGAGGGGTGCTTTTACTACCCCAAGGTCTGAAAGGGCTAGCAAAAGAGGAAATATTAGGAAGATTGGGAAGGAGGGAGGCAGAGAGAGAGGGGCATTGTATAAGAAGCACTGCCTCAGAGGAGCTGTGACCTTCGACTGAAAGATGTTACTAGGCTGTGGCCACACCATAGACAGGGAGAGGTGGATTGCAACATTGTGATTTGCAGTAAGAAACATATATTTCATTTTCATTACCATTCTTTGGAATTTACTAAATGTTAAGATCTATAAATATGTCAACTGTTATTCATAGTTAGCCCCTTTCATCTGCACTTTAGTTTAAGTTAATGAGGTTGCTTTTAGAAAGCCCCTAAAAATGACAGGTGGTTGCCAAGGGACCAACCATGTGACTAGAGTTGGAACTTTTAGCCCCACTCCTCAAATTTTGGGGAGAGATGAGATTGAGTTCAATCACCAATGACCAAAGATTTAATCAATCGACTATGTAATGAAGCCTCCACAAAATATGAAGTGTAATTATGGGGTTTTGAGAACTTCCAGGTTGGTGAACATGTGCAGGTGCTGGGAGGGTATCATGCCCACAGTGGGCATGGAGCTCCACATGCCTTCCCACATACTTTGACTTATGCATCTCTTTCATCTGGCTGATCCTGAGTTGTGTTCCTTTGTATATAAACTGGTAATTTAGTAAGTAATCTATTTTCCTTAGAACTGTGACCTATTCTAGCAAATGATCACACCTGAGGAGGGGGTTGTAGGAACTCCTGATTTATAACCAGTTGGTCAGAAGCCCAGGTAACAGCCTGAAGTTCAATTCCCATATGAAGTGGGAGCAGCCTTGAGGGACTGAACCCTGAACCTGTGAGATCTAATGCTATCTTCAGGCAGATAGCATCAGGATTGAGTTGAATTGTAGGACATCCAGCAGGTGTCCAAGAATTGCCTGGTGTGGGCAAATCTCCCCACACAGCTGATGATCAAAATTACTTGAGAGTAGTGAGAAGGATGAATGGAAAAACAGGGATGTTTTTCCTTTACTGGAATGATATCCAAACATTATTCTCTTCTGAATCTCCAGCTGGTGCCTCCCACTGGACATATCCAACTGGAAACTCATTGATGTATTTCATAAGATCAATCTCCTTAGATACCAAGTTGTGGGTGGGGAGGGGGAAGGGTACAGACTGGATCTGGAGGAAAGGGTTGCAATATATGTCCCACATATTAAGAGATTTACCAAAGTCATACCATTAATAGTTCCTAGCACCTAGATTGGGACATTAAACTTCTTTTCTTACTTTACTTCACTCTGTGTTTCAAAGGGGGTAAAACTTTAAGCCAAAAGACTATGTATCTCATTGTGAAATTTATGATATCAACAAAGTGGGAGGTATTTTATAGACATTAAATACTCATCTACTTAAATGTGAGACAATCTCTCTTGCTAGCTGTACTAGTTATTACTGCTATGTAATAACTGACTTCCCAACTTAGTGGCATAAACTGACAACCGTCTTCTTGTGCTTATGGATTTTAGGGGTCAGAACAGGCACAATGAGAGGGTTCATTTTGCTCCATGATGTCTGGGAGCTCAGCTGGAAAGACTCAATGACTGGAAATGATTCAGTTTCTGGAGATGGCATCATTGGAAGGGTTGCTTGGTTACATGTCTGACAATTGATAGAAGTTGTTACCTGGGACCCCGGATGGGGCTGTGGGATGGAAATGCCTACATGGCTTCTCTAAATGCTACTTGGTCTTCCTCGCAGCATGGTGGCTGGGTCCTATGAATGCGCATCCCAAAGAAAACTAGGAGGGAGCCACAGTGTCTTATAGGACTTAACCTTGGAAGTCACATGGCATTATTTGAAAGCCATCTCAGATTCACTGGGAGGAAACACAAACTCCACCTCTTGATCAGAGAAGTATCACATGTAATAGGAAATATTGTTGTGAACATCTTTGGAAAATGAGCCACACTAATTAATCTTACCATAAGTTTGTCCTGGCCTGTATCAATTATGGAAAACAACTGCATTTCAACTATCAATGGAACAACTTTTAAAAGTGTAGACATTGTGTTTCTAAACCTTTATTTCAATCCCTGGTAAATTTGCCTTTGGAGAAGAACTTATACAACCAGTATCTTAGGTGATAAAAGGAATGCAGCTCAGCTAATAAAACCAGAGCCAGATTTTAGATGTAATTTTTACCTGTGTGAAATAGGGGTTTTTCTGGTGTGTTAATCCTGGGTTGATTTTCTAATGAGATTTTTGAGGGTTTTTAAGAGAGAATTTTCCTCATAGGAAAGTCTTAAGATGTCGGACTGGATGAAATGAGGGTAGAAAAATTCTGTATTTTAAGATCTTTATTCCCATCACCACTAGCACTAGATAATAACTTGTTGAGTACTAATCATGTGTCAGTTCAGTTCAGTTGCTCAGTCGTGTCTGACTCTTTGTGACCCATGGACTGCAGCATGCCAAGCCTCCCTGTCGTCATTAACTCCCAGAGTTTACTCAAACTCATGTCCAATGAGTCGATGATACCATCCAACCATCTCATCCTCTGTTGTCCCCTTTTCTCCAGCCTTCAATCTTTCCCAGCATCAGAGTTTTTTCAGATGAGTCAGTTCTTTGCATCAGGTGGCCAAAGTATTGGAGTTTCAGCTTCAGCATCAGTCCTTCCAATGAACATTTAGGACTGATCTCCTTTAGGATGGACTGGTTAGATCTCCTTGCAGTCCAAGGGACCCTGAAGAGTCTTCTCCAGCACCACAGTTCAAAAGCATCAATTTCGGCACTCAGCTTTCTTTATGGTCCAACTCTCACATCCATACATGACCACTGGAAAAATGATAGCCTTGACTAGATGGACCTTTGTTGGCAAAGTAATGTCTCTGCTTTTTAATATGCTGCCTAGGTTGGTCATAACTTTTCTTCCAATGAGCAAGCATGTTTTAATTTCATGGCTGCAGTCACCATCTGCAGTGATTTTGGGGCCCAAAAAGATATAGTCTGTCACTGTTTCCATTGTTTCCCCATCTATTTGCCATGAAGTGATGGGACCAGATGCCATAATGTGTCAGGACTATGTAAATTCTTCTTCTGTAATAACTTAGGAAATAGGTAAGAAATCACATTATCATTACCTTCATTGTACAGATGAGGAAAGTTAATTGTGAGCCACAGTGAAGTGAGCCACAGAAAAGTGAGTAAGCTGTATAGGTTCACCTGACCAGTGAGTAACAGAGCTGGGATTTGAAATGGGTCCTCTTCCAGTGTCTGTAGGCTAAAGCACTACAGTATAGCCCTACCTGCCTGGATAAGATTCTTCAACTGGAATTAATAGCAACGAGTGAACACTATTGCCCCCAACTCTGTATTTTTCACTTTCACATGTCATGGAGAGAGAGGCGGAATCAGGCTTTGCAACCAGGCCCACGTGTCTTGATTTCAACACTGACCATTTTCCAAATTTACCATCATCTGGGAATCATTTGGGAACAGGGAAGCTTGCCAAATTTCATGGAACTTTTGTTTCCGCTGAGTAGGACTGGACTCTTGTTTCTTTTTGTTTGGAGGGCTTAGGACCCCAAGGAACAGCATTAGCAGCTGGTCGTCCTTCCAGCCTTCCATCTGTATTACCTCCCTAGATGCCAAAGGCGGAAGAATCTCCCTGACAACACTTGGAGCAGGAAAATGAGGTGATTATGGGCTGCTGCTCTGAAAAAGTTGGGAGCTGTCGCTGGGGCAGTTCCCTCAGGCATCGTCCATTTCTTGTTCTTGTGGGATGGGAACCAGAATGCCCTACTTCAAAAAGATTTTTTAGCCAGTGCTTGCCAAAGAAAGCTGAAGACGGTCATCCCAAGGTCAGCATGATTTTAATCATGTTTGTCTGCTTCCGATGCCAAAAAAATGATGATTTTTTTCATTGTAGCTTATCCACTGCACTTAGGACTCAGTCTGTTTTAACTTGTGACTGCCCTCTAATGGTCTAGGACAGGCACTGTTGGGTTTTTCTCCATAATCCTGTAGGAGTTTTAGAACAGAATCCAATTTGGGGAAAGGAATCTCTCAGATTATTTTTAGTTCTTTTTTTTTTTTTTTTAATTGAGGTATAATTGACCTATGGGGCTTCCAAGGTGGCCAGTGCAGGAGACATAAGAGATGGGGGTGGGGGCTACAGTCCATAGGGTCACGAAGAGTCAGACACGGCTTAGCATGCACACACATAACTGACATATAACATTATATTATGAAAAAATATTTGAAATAACATATTTCAAGTGTACAACATAATTCAATACATGTATATATTGCAAAATCCTCACCACAATAAGTTTCATTAACATTCATCATCACACATGGTCACAAACATTTTTTTCTAGTGGTGGGAACTTTTTAGATCTGGTCTCTTAGCCCCTTTCAAATATACAACATAGTATTGTCACCTTTGGGCTCCTCAGGTGGTGCTAGTGGTAAAGAACCTGCCTGCCATGAGATGTAAGGGTGGCAGGTTCGATCCTTCAATCCTGTAAGGGCATGGCAACCCACTCCAGCATTCTTGCCTGGAGCATCCCGTGGACAGAGGAGCCTGGGGGGCTGCAGTCCATACGGTCGCATAGAGTTGGACACGACTGAAGCCTGCGTGCACACTGGTACCTTCAGTTGCCATGCTTCACATTACATCCCCAGGACTTGCTTGTCTGGGAATATGATAACGTCATAACTGGATGTTTTTACCTTTTGACCACCCTCCCCCACCCATTCCCCCACTGCACCCTGCCTCTGCTAACCATCAATCTGCTCTCTGTATCTATGAAAGTGGGTTTTCGAAAAAAGATTCCACATACAGATGAGATCATATTGTATTTGTCTTTTCTGTCTGACGTTTGTCTTAGCATAATGCCCTCAAGGTCTAGCCCTCAATTCATTTTTTGAGCTGCTTTTGTGAGTGAGTGTGCTTGTGTATCTTTGTAGGGTGTCATCAAGAGAGAAAGAGCGGGCAGAGGGGAGAGAAGGAGGGTGAAGGGGGTGGTTCAGGCTGTAATGCGAGCGATGCATTGCGAGTGGTAATGCGAGTGGTAGATGAAGCTTCACTCGCTTGCCCACTGCTCATCTCCTGCCGTGGGCCCAGGTTCCTAAGAGGCCTAGGACTGGTAGCAGTCCACCCGCCCAGGGACTGGAGACCGCTGGGCTAAGGCACTTAGCCTTTTCAGTAAAATTACTTCAATAGTAAAATTAGAAAGATCTTATTATATGATCACGGAGAAGGCAATGGCACCCCACTCCAGTATTCTTGCCTGGAAAATCCCATGGATGGAGGAGCCTAGAAGGCTGCAGTCCATGGGGTTGCTAAGGGTCGGACACGACTGAGCGACTTCACTTTCACTTTTCACATTCATGCATTGGAGAAGGAAATGGCAACCCACTCCAGTGTTCTTGCCTGGAGAATCCCATGGACGGGGAAGCCTGGTGGGCTGCCATCTATGGGGTCACACAGAGTCGGACACGACTGAAGTGACTTAGTATAGTATATATAGTATTATATGATCAATAATTTGCTATTCAGCTCTTATAGTCTATACATCTCAAGTAAGTTTTGAAAATAAGCTTTTTTTCTCAATCTTTAAAAGATAATTTTCCTTACTGTAAAATACACACAGTATAGGAAATATAGAAACTACAGAAGAAAGAGAAGAAAATAAAGACCACCATTTATCCCATCACCCAGTATTAACCATTCTTTACTGGTTAAGGATTTTCTTTTCTACATTTTCTCTCTGTGTGTGTTTGAGACACAGACTTTACATTCTGCATTTCCCTTTAAGATTATAGTATGGAATTTCCTTGTGTTAATCAGTATTCAAAAGATGATTTACAATGGTTACTTAATATGACTAAACATATTTATTGTATAATTTTTTTTGCTTTGCATTTAGATATTTTCTGATTTTTAAAATTTTACAAATAACTTATAACAATATATTAGATTGGCCAAAAGTTTCATCTGGGATTTTCCGTAAGATGGTATTTATTAGACTGTAAATTGTTCACAAAGCTGAGCAGCGACTGACAATTAATTTTAGAATAATTTTAGAACATTTCATCACCCCACATAGGAAGCCCATACCCATAAGTCACTCTCTAATCCACATGCCCCATCCGCAGCCCTAGGCAACCACTAATCTACTTTTTGTCTCTATGGATTTACCTACTTTAGACTTTTGGTGTAACTGGAGTCATATAAAACGTAGGTTTTTCATTGGCTTCTTTCACTTAGCATAATGTTTTCAAAGTTTATCCATCTTGTGGCAGATATCAGTATCTCCTTTTTATTGCTGAATAATATTCTATTTTATGAAGAATATCACCTTTTATTTGTCAGCTCATTTGATGGACATTTAGGTTATTCTTACTTTTTAGCTGTTATAAATGATGGTAGTATGATCATTTTGTACAAATTTCTGTGTTTTCATTTCTCTTCGGTATATACCTGGGAGTGGAATTGCTGGGTGATACGTTAACTCTACGTTTGGATCTTTTGAAGAACTGCCAGACTGTTTTCCAAACTGAGGATACCATTTTTACATTACCACCAGCAGTGTTTAAGGGTTTAAGCATTAAGGGCCCTCCACATCCTCACCAGTGCTTGTTATTATCTATCTTTTTAACCATAACCATCTAGTGGATTTAAAATGATATCTCACTGTGGTTTTGATTTTCATTTCCTTGGCGGCTAATGATGTCAAGCCGTTTTTAAGTGTTTATTGGCCATTTCTTTATTTTCTTTGGAGAAATGTTTACTCAGATTGTTTGCTCATTTTTAAATGTTGTTGTTATTCAGTCGCTCAGTCATGTCCGACTCTTTGCGACCTCATGGACTGTAGCACGCCAAGCTTCCCTGTCCTTCACTATCTCTCAGAGCTTGCTCAAACTCATGTCCATTGAGTCAGTGATGCCATCCAAGCATCTCGTCCTCTGTCATCCCCTTCTCCTTCTGCCTTCTATCTTTCCTAGCATCAGAGTCTTTTCCAGTGAGTCAGCTCTTTGCATCTCATGTGTGTATGAATTTACATTACTGGTTATTTTTTTTGAAGTAGGATTTCTGGAGGGAAAGATCTAAACATTAAAACAACAACAACAACAACAAACAAAGTCCTAATGCTTATTACCAATTGTTTCCAGAAAAGTTGCATAAATTTATACCTCCATCTTTAGCAGTGGTCCTCAATCGTGGTTGTGATTTTCTCTCCCGGGGGACATTTTTCAATGTTTGGAGATATTTTTGGTTATCTGAACTCAGGGAAGGAGGATACCACTGGCATTTCTTATGAATAGAAGCCAAGCATGCTTCTAAGCATCCTACAGTGCACAGTTATAGCCAACTGTCTCGCTGTTCATACTGTCTGCACTGTTCACTGAATCCAGGTTAGGCAAGACTCGAGCTAAGGGGCTGGAAGAAGACGCGAGGAGCCATAGGAACTGCAGATATGTTTATTCTTTCCTGGCTGGCATGTCAGCTGTAGTAGCCGCCACAACATAACCTCACACAACATAACCATGGTGTCGCTCCAGTGTAGCTCCAGTGCAGCAGCAGCCAGGGCTTTCATGGTGGAACTCATACAGGCGTAATGCATAGGGTAGCTCGTGACCAAGCGAGTACCTCACGATGTGCATGCGCAATGCTGTAAGTGAGCTCAGCTGTTACATAGCCACGCAAAGTCATTGTTTACAGAACATGGGGCAAGAGGGCATGAGAGTGTAGAGCAAGAGAGCCTAACTGGCTCCGTCTTGTTAATTTCCCCACAGTGTCTATCTCAATACCCAGGTTCCTGCCAGCTTATTACTACTCTATTCCTAAGGTGTCAAGTTGGTGGCTGAATCTCACACATTTAAATGCCATCTGCATTTTGGTAGCAAAATGGAAGAAAGGGATGACAAAAATGGAACAAAGAGTGTATGCCAGTTTTATTTGAAGAAACATTCCTTTTATATAATAGAACTTGTATTCCTATTACATAGTAAAAGCTATATTCTTTGATTTCCCATGGGTAGAAACTAGCTGCAAGAGAATGACATTCTGTGACAACACATGCAAATCTCAAGACTTCTATTATGTGAAAAAAAGGATAACAGAAATGGGGAGAGAACAGCAGTCTGTGCATAGTTTTTGCTCTCCTTTTAGAGATAAGGACATGGAACCTCAGGGACACGTATAAATGCCAGACCTGAGATTTGACCCTAGCTCTCTCTGAGAATAAAATTCATGTTATTTCTATTATATCACATCACATTTCATTTAAAGTTTTAATGAGATACCAAGACACGAATCAATTATAAAACAAGGCAGATATTTTTAAGGTGTTAGAATATGTGTCAGGGAGCAGTGGGCCCCCCGTTCTAGCTGTGGTCTTATAAGCTCCCATGTGCCAACTTCACGCCAGAGCTGTGACTCACCCTTTGAAGAGAGCTCACAGGAATCTGTGACAAAGACCGCCAAGTGGGACAGTGAGTTGGGAAGCTCATCAGAAACATTGGTTAAACCTGGGAATCAAGAAGGATAACACATACGTTAAACATTTTAACTTAAAAAATTATTATGGAAAATTCTAAACACAAACAAAGCAATCACAGTAGTTTAAGCCACCCTCATTATACTTTTCAACAATGATCAACATTTTGCTCTTCTTGCTTCATCTATAACTTCATCTTCTTCCAAGCCTCCACTTGAATTTTTAAATTCCATTTTCTTTAGGTTAAATTTACATACATTAAAATATACAAATCTTAACTATACAATTTTGAAAATGACAGGTGTGATCCATGATCTTATCAAGTTATCAAACATTTTCATTACCCCAGAAAATTTTCTGAATTCCATCAGTATAGATTAGTTTTGCCTGTGCTAGAATTTTATGTAAATGAATCATATAGTCTTGGTTCTTCTGCGGCTGACTACTCAGTATCATGTCTGTGAGTTTCATCTATGTTTTTTCAATCATTCCTTTCCAATTTGGATATTATTTCATGTAGGAACATATCACATTTTGTTTATCCATTCTTCTCCTGATGGACATTTGCTTTTCCAATACACTTGTAAAAGTGTATTTCTTTGGCAATCTTTTGACATAGGGCCAAGTCCTTTCTTTTAAATATGGTCCCACTGATTGGAATTGCAACTTGTCTTTCTTACATAAATCATACTCATATAATGCATCAGTTACAGCATATAGATTTTATTTCTTTAAAGGGGGATGAGAACTTCACATTTAGAAGCAATCTGAATGCAGAATCATTTTGAAGTTTCAAAATCCCCCCAACAATATTTCACAGTTGTTTTGTCCATTTCTAATTCTACTGTGATAATTTTTTATTGATTTCCCATTATTGAGTCTTGCCAAAGCACTAACTTTAGTTTTCCTAATATTAATAATAATAATCATCTTGACGAACTCCTTTTCCTATTTGGAACCAGTCTGTTGTTCCTGGTCCAGTTCTAACTGTTGCTTCCTGACCTGCATACAGGTTTCTCAAGAGGCAGGTCAGGTTGTCTGATATTCCCATCTCTTTCAGAATTTTCCACAGTTTATTGTGATCCACACAGTCAAAGGCTTTGGCATAGTCAATAAAGCACAAATAGATGTTTTTCTGGAACTCTCTTGCTTTTTCAATGATCCAGCAGATGTTGGCAATTTGATCTCTGGTTCCTCTGCCTTTTCTAAAACCAGCTTGAACATCTGGAAGTTCATGGTTCATGTATTGCTGAAGCCTGGCTTGGAGAATTTTGAGCATTACTTTACTAGCATGTGAGATGAGTGCAACTGTGTGGTAGTTTGAGCATTCTTTGGCATTGACTTTCTTTGGGATTGGGATGAAAATTGACCTTTTGCAGTCCTGTGGCCACTGCTGAGTTTTCCAAATTTTCTGGCATATTGAGTGCAGCATTTTCACAGCATTATCTTTCAGGATTTGAAATAGCTCCACTGGAATTTCATCACCTCCACTAGCCTTGTTTGTAGTGATGCTTTCTAAGGCCCACTTGACTTCACATTCCAGGATGTCTGGCTCTAGGTGAGTGATCATACCATCGTGATTATCTTGGTAGTGAAGATCTTTTTTGTACAGTTCTTCTGTGTATTCTTGCCACTTCTTCTTAATATCTTCTGCTTCTGTTAGGTCTTAAACTGGACATGGAACAACAGACTGGTTCCAAATAGGAAAAGGAGTATGTCAAGGCTGTATATTGTCACCCTGCTTATTTAACTTATATGCAGAGTACATCACGAGAAACACTGGGCTGGAAGAAGCACAAGCTGGAGTCAAGATTGCCAGGAGAAATATCAATAACCTCAGATATGCAGAAGACACCACCCTTATGGCAGAAAGTGAAGAGGAACTAAAAAGCCTCTTGATGAAAGTGAAAGTGGAGAGTGAAAAAGTTGGCTTAAAGCTCAACATCCAGAAAATGAAGATCATGGCATCTGGTCCCATCACTTCATGGGAAATAGATGGGGAAACAGTGGAAACAGTGTCAGACTTTATTTTTGGGGGCTCCAAAATCGCTGCAGATGGTGACTGCAGCCATGAAATTAAAAGACGCTTACTCCTTGGAAGGAAAGTTATGACCAACCTAGATAGCATATTCAAAAGCAGAGACACTACTTTGCCAACAAAGGTCCGTCTAGTCAAGGCTATGGTTTTTCCAGTGGTCATGTATGGATGTGAGAGTTAGACTCTGAAGAAAGCTGAGCACTGAAGAATTGATGCTTTTGAACTATGGTGTTGGAGAAGACTCTTGAGAGTCCCTTGGACTGCAAGGAGATCCAACCAGTCCATTCTAAAGGAGATCAGCCCTGGGTGTTCTTTGGAGGGAATGATGATAGAACTGAAACTCCAATACTTTGGCCACCTCATGCGAAGAGTTGACTCTTTGGAAAAGAATCTGATGCTGGGAGGGATTGGTGGCAAGAGGAAAAGGGGACTACAGAGGATGAGATGGCTGGATGGCATCACTGACTCGATGGACATGAGTTTGAGTGAACTCCGGGAGATGGTGATGGACAGGGAGGCCTGGCGTGCTGCGACTCATGGGGTCACAAAGAGTCGGACACGACTGAGCAACTGAACTGAACTGAACTGAATCATCTTTCTTTTCATAACAAGATTTTGTTGGTTTATATAATTTTTAATTCGTTGAATAATTATAATGATAAATGCAACAGATAAAAACAGGAATAACACAATTCTCTTCATAAGCACTAAATTCTTTGGGTAGGAAGAAATGAAAGGGTAGATAACAGAGAGGAGCATTATACTTGGTAATAAACGTTTAGTTAGCGTAGTCCCTGATTTGTAGTCAATGTTTTTCAGAGAGAACTAAGAATATCTGTTTGCTCTGGTTACTGTTGTTGTGTAATGAACACCCAAATTTAACAGCTTAAAGAAATTATTCTATTATGTTTGTGGCTTTTGCAGGTTTTGAATTCAGATAGGATACAGTGGGAAAGACAAAGGATGAGATAGTTGGATGGCATCACTGATGCAACGGACATGAACTTTGGCAAACTCTGGGAGACGGTGTGGGGGACAGGGAGGCCTGGCATGCTGCAGTCCATGGGGTCACAAAGAGTTGGACATGACTTGGTGACTGAACAATAACAAAATAGTGGGAAAGACTTGTATCTGCTTCAAGACGCATGAAGCCTCATCTTCACCTGGAAGGTGTGATGGGTGGAAGTAACAGTATCTGACAATTGATGTGAGCTATTGGCTGGGACCTTAGCTAGGGCTGTCAGTTGAAGCCTATCCATGTGGCTTGAGCCTCCTCACAGCACAGAGATCTTGCTTGGTAACTTAGGGTTTCAAAAGAGAGTGTTCTAGTGAATTTGTAGGAAATGCACTGTTTTTTAACCTAGTTAAGAGTTATTCTGTTTTTTACAAGTAGCTGATAGTGAATATATTTTTATGGACTTTTTTGGCCATCCTTTTTGTGGGATTAGCTAGTGATTCATCATCTACTAGAATTTTAAAAAGCTCAACTGGAATTCCATCACCTCCACTAGCTTTGCTTGTCATAATGCTTCCTAAGGCCCACTTGACTTCAAACTCCAGGATGTCTGGCTCTAGATGAGTGGCCACACCATCTTTGTTATCCTGGTCATTAAGACATTTTTAGATAGTTCTTCTGTGTATTCTTGCCACTTTTTCTTAATCTCTTCTGCTTCTGTTAGGTCCTTACTGTTTCTGTCCTTTATCATGCTGATCCTTGGATGAAATGTTCCCTTGATATCTCCAGTTTTCTTGACAGATCTCTAGTCTTCCCCATTCTACTGTTTTCCTCTACTTCTTTGCATTGTCCATTGAAGAAGGCTTTCTTATCTCTCCTTGCTATGTTAAAATGCTGCACTCAATATATCAGCAAATTTGGAAAACTCAGCAGCAGACCTTGGACTGTAAAGGTCAGTTTTCATTCCAATCTCAAAGAGAAGAAGTGCCAAAGAATGTTCAAACTACCAGACTGTTGTGCACATTTCTCATGCTAGTAAGGTTATGCTCAAAACCATTCAAGCTAGGGTTCAGGAGTATGTGAACTGAGAACTTCCAGATGTCCAAGCTGGGTTTAGAAAAGACAGAGGACCAGAGGTCAAATCACCAACATTTGTTGGATCATAGAGAAAACAAGGGAACTCCAGAAAAAAGCATCTACTTCTGCTTCTTCGACTACACTAAAGTGTTTGATTGTATGGATCACAGCAAACTGTGGAAAATTCTTAAAGAGATATGGATATCAGACCACCTTACCTATCTCCTGAGAAACCAGTATGCAGGTCAAGAAGGAACAGTTATAACTGGATATGCGACAACTGACTGGTTCAAAATTGGGAAAGGAGTACAACAAGGCTGTATATTTTCATCCTGTTTATTTAACTTACATAAAGAGTACATCGAGTGAAATCCCAGGCTGGATGAATCACAAGCTGGAATCAAGGATGCTGGGAGAAATATTAACAACCTCAGATATGCAGATGATATCCCTCTGATGGCAGAAAGTAATGAAAGCCTCTTGAGGAGGGTGAAAGAGGAGAGTGAAAAAGCTGGCTTAAAACTCAACATTCAAAGAACAAAGATCATGTCATCTGGTCCCATCATTTCATGGCAAATAGAAGGGTAAAAAGTGGAAGCAGTGACAGATTTTCTTTTCTTGGGTTCCAAAATGACTGCAGCCCTGAAATTAAAAGACACTTCTTGGAAGAAAAGCTATGACAAACCTAGACAGCATGTTAAAAAGCAAAGATATCACTTTGCCAGCTGAGGTCTGTATAGTCAAAGCTATGGTTTTTCCAGTAGTCATGTACAGATGTTGGGAAAGATTGAAGACAAAAGGAGAAGAGGGCATCAGAGGATGAGATGGATGGATCACATCACCAACTCAACAGACATGAATTTTAGCAAACTCCTGGGAGATAGTGAAGGACAGGGAAGCCTGGTGTGCTGCAGTCCATGGGGTTGCAGACTTGGATATGACTTAGCAACTGAATATCAATAACCACAGAAATTTTGCTTTCGGGACAGCATTCAGAAGACTCACAATATCTCATGATAGGTGATGTTAAGTTTGAACACTGGTTAAGATGGTAACCATAAAGGCACTATTTTTCTCATTGTAGTTAATAATTATCTTGTAGAAAAATACTTTGAGACTATGCAAATAGCCTGTTACTTCTCATCATAATTTTGCCCATTATTATTTTTTAAATGCATCCCATGGAATTTTTCTTTATGGGAGTATGATTGCTTTCCAATATGTGTTTGTTTCTGCTGTATGACAAAGTGAATTAGCTATATGTATACATATATCCCCTCCTTCTTGAATCTCCCTCCCACCCACCACCCATCCTACCCCTATAGGTCATCACAGAGCACCAAGCTGAGCTCCCTGAGATACACATCAGCTTCCAACTAGTTATCTGTTTTATACATGGAAGTGTATACATGTCAATACTACTCTCTCAATTCGTACCACTCACCCTTTCCCCTGTAATCACATGTTCATTCTCTATGTCTATGTCCCTATTCCTGCCCTGCAAATAGGTTCATCTGTACCATTTTTCTAGATTCCATATATATATGTGTGCATTACTATACAATATTTGCTTTTCTCATTTTGACTTATTTCACTTTGTATAACAGATTCTAGGTTCATCTGCATCCCTACAAATGACCTAATTATGTTCCTTTTCATGTCTGATTAATGGTCCATGGTATAAGTACCATACCTTCTTTATCCATTCATCTGTTGATGGATATCTAGGTTGCTTCCATGTCCTGGCTATTGTAAATAGTGCTGCAGTGAACACTGGGGTAAATGTGTCTTTTTGAATTATGGTTTTCTCAGGCCAGGAGGTTAGCATATGGTAATTCTATTGTTAGTATTTTAAGGAACCTCCATGTTGTTCTCCATAGTGTCTATATCCATTTATGTTCCCACCAACAGTGCAAGAGAGTTCCCTTTTCTCCATATCCTCACCAGCATTCATTGTTTGTAGAGTTTTTGAAGATGGCCATTCTGACTAATGTGAGGTGATATCTCATTGTAGTCTTGATATGTATTTCTGTAATAATGAGAGATGTTGAGCATCCTTTCATGTGTTAGCCATTTGTATGTGTCTTTTTTGGCAAAACACTTTATTAAGTTCTGTCCCCATTTTTTGATTGGGTTGTTTGTTTTTTTAATATTGAGCTGCTTGTATATTTTGGAGATTAATCCTTTGTCACTTGCTTCATTTGCAAATATTTTCTTCCATTCTGAGGGTTGTCTTTTCATTTTGTTTGTGGTTTCCTTTGCTGTGCAAAAGCTTCTAAGTTTAATTAGGTCCCATTTGTTTATTTTTGTTTTTATTTTCATTACTCTAGAAGGTGGGTCAAAAAGGATCTTGCTGCAATTTATGTCAAAGTGTGTTCTACCCATGTTTTCCTCTCAACATTTTGTAGCATTTGGCCTTACATTCAGGTCTTTAACCCATTTTGAATTTATTTGTGTGTATGGTGTTAGAAAGTGTTCTAATTTCATTCTTTTACATGTAACTGTCTAGTTTTCCCAGAACCACTTATTGAAGAGGCTATCTTTTCTCCATTGTATATCCTTGCCTCCTTCATCAAAGATGAGGTGACCATAGTTACGTGGGTTTATTTCTGGGCTTTCTATCCTGTTCCATTGATCTGTATTTCTGTTTTTGTGTCGGTACCATACTGTCTTGATTACTGTAGCTTTGTAGTATAGTTTGAAGTCAGAAATGTTGATACTTGGAGCTGTTTTTCTTTCTCAAGATTGCTTTGGCTATTTGGGGTCTTTTCTTTTTCCATACAGATTGTGAAATTTTTTTGTGCTAGGTCTGTGAAAAATGTCATTGGTATTTGATAGGGATTGCATTTGATCTGTAGACTGCTTTGAGTTAGTATAGCCCCTGTCACAGTATTGATTCTTCCAATTCAAGAATATGATATATCTCTCAATCTGTTTGTGCCATCATTGATTTCTTTTATCAGTGTCTTATAGTTTTCTGCATACAGGAATTCTGTCTCCTTAAGTAGGTTTATTCCTAGGTATTTTATTCTTTTTGTTGCAGTGCTAAATGCAATTGTTTTCTTGATTTATCTTTCCGATATTTCATTGTTAGTATATAGCAATGCAAGAGATTTCTGTGTATTAATTTTGTATCCTGCAAATTTACTAATTCACTAATTAGCTCAACTAGTTTTCTGGTGGTATCTTTAGAGTTTTCTATGTATAGTATCATGTCTTCTGCAAACAGTGACAATTTTACTTTTTTTCCTATTCAGATTCTTTCATTTCATTTTCTTCTCTGATTACTATGGCTAGGATTTCCAGAACTATGCTGAATAATAGTGGTGAGAGTGGGCACTTTTGTATTGTTCCTGATTTTAGAGGAAATTCAGTTTTTCACCATTGAGAATAATGTTTACTGTGGGTTTGCTAGATATGGTCTTTATTATGTTGAGTTATGTCCCCTCTATGCCCACTTATTGGAGAGATTTTTCATAAGTGGGTGTTAAATTTTGTCAAAAGCTTTTCTATTAAATATATCTATTGAGATGATCATATGGTATTTGTCCTTCTATTTGTTAGTATGGCACTATTTTACTAACATATGATATTTCTGTTTTTGTGTCAGTACTATGTATATAACAATATACCATATCCATATTTCTGTTTTTGTGTCAGGACCATACTGTCTTGATTACTGTAGCTTTGTAGTATAGTTTGAAGTCAGAAATGTTGATACTTGGAGCTATTTTTCTTTCTCAAGATTGCTTTGGCTATTTGGTGTCTTTTCTTTTTCCATGCAGATTGTGAAATTTTTTTGTGTTAGTTCTGTGAAAAATGAAGTTGGTAATTTGATATTGGTAATGTAGATATTTGTTAGTATGGCACATATCACACTGATTGGTTTGTGTATATTAAAGAAGCCTTGCATCCCTGAGATAAACCCCACTTGATCATGACATACTATCCTTTTAACTCTGTTTGTTGTATTTTGTTGAGGATTTTTGCATCTACATTTACCAGTGATTTGGCCTGTAATTTTTTGTGTGTGATATCTTTGTCTGTTTAGTAACAGAGTGATGGTGACATTGGAAAATGAGTTTAGGAGTGTTACTCCCTCTGCAATTTTTGGAAAGAGTTTGAGAAGGATGCTGCTGCTGCTGCTAAGTTGCTTCAGTCGTGTCCGACTCTGTGTGACCCCATAGACAGCAGCCCACCAGGCTCCCCCGTCCCTGGGATTCTCAAGGCAAGAACACTGGAGTGGGTTGCCATTTCCTTCTCCAATGCATGAAAGTGAAAAGTGAAAGTGAAGTTGCTCAGTCGTGTTCCACTCTTAGCGACCCCATGGACTGCAGCCTACCAGGGTCCTCCATCCATGGGATTTTTCCAGGCAAGAATACTGGAGTGGGGTGCCATTGCCTTCTCTGTTGAGAAGCATAGGTGTTAGCATTTCTCTAAATGTTTGATAGAATTCACCTGAAACCATCTGGCCTTGAGTTTTTATTTGTTGGAAGATTTTTAATCACAGTTTCAAATTCAGTGCTTGTGATTGGCCTCTTCATATTTTCTATTTATTCCTAATTCAGTCTAGGAAAGTTGTACTGTTCTAAGAATTTGTCCATTTCTTCCAGGTTGTTCATTTTATTGGCATATGGTTTGTAGTGGTCCCTTATGATTCTATGTATTTCTGCAGTATGAATTGTAACTTCTCTTCTTTCATTTCTAATTTTACTGATTTGATTCCCCCCCCCCCCCTTTTTTTTTCTTGATGGATCTGGCTAATGGTTTATCAACTTTGTTTTTCTTCTAGAAGAATCAGCCAGTTTTAGTGATCTTTGTCATTGTTTTCTTCATTTCTTTTTCATTTTTTTTTATGCTCTGATCTTTATGATTTCTTTCTACTAACTTTGGTTTGTTGTTGTTATTCTTTCTCTAATTGTTCTAGGTTTAAGGTTAGGTTTTTTATTTGAGACTTTCTTGTTTGTTAAGGTGCGACTGTATTGCTATAAACTTCCCTCTAAGAACTGCTTCTGCTGCACTGCATAGGTTTTGGGTCACTGTGTTTTCATTGTCTTTGTTTCTAGGTATTTTTTATTTCTTCTTTGATTTCTTCAATGATCTCGGTTATTTAATAGCATATTGTTTTTCCTCCATCTGTTTGTGTTTTTTTTACAGTTTTTCCCCTTGTAATTGATATCTAATCTTATAGTGTTGTGGTTTGAAAAAAGGTTGGTATGATTTCAATTTTCTTAAATTTATCAAGGCTTGTTTTATGACTCAAGATTTTATCTATCTTGGAGAATTGTTCCATGTGAACTTGAGAAAAAAGTGTTTTAAAAAGTATATTCTGCAGCTTTTGGATGGAACGTCCTATTTGTTGTCTTTAGTCACTAAGTCATTTGACACTTTGCTACCCCGTGGACTCCAGTATGCCAGGATCCCCTGTCTTTCACTGTCTCCCAGGGTTTGCTCAGATTCATGTCCATTGAGTCAGTGATGCTATCTAACCATCTCATCCTCTGCCTCCCCTTCTCCTTTTGCCTTCAATCTTTCCCAGCATCAGGGTCTTTTCCAATGAGTCATCTCTTTACATTGCTGCTGCTGCTGCTGCTGCTAAGTCGCTTTAGTCGTGTCCGACTCTGTGCGACCCCATAGACGGCAGCCCACTAGGCTCCTCTGTCCCTGGGATTCTCTAGGCAAGAACACTGGAGTGGGTTGCCGTTTCCTTTTCCAATGCATGAAAGTGAAAATTGAAAGTGAAGTCGCTCAGTCGTGCCCAACTCTTAGTGACCCCTAACCCCACCAGGCTCCTCCATCCATGGGATTTTCCAGGCAAGAGTACTGGAGTGGGGTGCCATTGCCTTCTCTGCATCTCTTTACATTAGGTGGCCAATTATTGGAACTTCAACTTCAGCATTAGTTCGTCCAATGAATATTCAGGGCTGAATTCCTTTAGGGTTAACTGGTTTGATCTCCTTGCAGTCCAAGGGACTCTCAAGAGTCTTCTCCAGCACCACAATTCAAAAGCATCAATTCTTCAGTGCTCAGTATATTACCATTTTCTTAATTGTTTTGGACTTGTTTTTGTAAGTCATTTCCTTCTTTTGTGTTTCCTGCCTAGAGAAGTTCCTTTAGCATTTGTTGTAAAGCTGATTTGGTGGTGCTGAATTCTTTTAACTTTTGCTTGTCTGTAAAGCTTTTGATTTCTCTATCAAATCTGAATGAGATACTTGCTGGGTAATCTTGGTTGTAGGTTTTCCCTTTCATCACTTTAAATATATCTTGTTACTTCCTACTTGTTACAGAGATTCTTCTGAAAGATCTTCTGTTAACCCTATGGAGATTCTCTTGGATGTTACTTGTTGTTTTTTCTTTTTCACTTTTAATATTTTTTTCTCTAGTTTAGTTTTTGTTAGTTTGACTAATATGTATCCAAATAATAGCAAGGAGAGATAAAAGAGCCTTCCTAAGTGATCAGTGCAAAGAAATAGAGGAAAACAATAGAATGGGAAAGACTAGAGATCTCTTCAAGAAAATCAGAGATACCAAAGGAACATTTCATGCAAAGATGGGCACAATAAAGGACAGAAATGGTATGGCCCTAACAGAAGCAGAAGATATTAGGAAGAGGTGGCAACAATACACAGAATAACTATACAAAAAAGATCTTCATGACCCAGATAACCACGATGGTGTGATCACTCACCTAGAGCCAGACATCCTAGAGTGTAAAGCCAAATGGGTTTTAGGAAGCATCACTATGAATAAAGCTGGTGGAGGTGATAAAATTCCAGCTGAGCTATTTAAAATCCTAAAAATGATGCTGTGAAAGTGCCGCACTCAATATACCAGCAAATTTGGAAAACAGCAGTGGCCACAGGACTGGAAAAAGTCAATTTTCATTCCAATCCCAAAGAAGGGCAATGCCAAAAAATGTTCAAACTACTGCACAAGTGCACTCATCTCACATGCTAGCAAAATAATACTCAAAATTCTCCAGGCTAGGCTTCAATAGTACATTAACTGAGAACTTTTAGATGTTCAAGTCGGATTTAGAAAAGGCAGAGGAACTGGAGATCAAATTTTCTAACATCTGTTGGATCATAGGAAAAGCAAGAGAATTCCAGAAAAATCATCTAGTTTTGCTTTTTTGACTATGCTAAAGCCTTTGACTGTGTGGATCACAACAAATGTGAGAAATTCTTAAAGAGATGGGAATGCCAGACCACCTTACCTGCCTCCTGAAAAACCTGTATGCAGGTCAAGAAGCAACAGTCAGAACCAGACATGGAATAACAGACTACTTCCAAATCGGGAAAAGAGTATGTTAAGGCTGTATGTTTTCACCCTGTTTATTTAACTTATATGCAGAGTACATCAGGCAAAATGTTGGGCTGGATGAAGCACAAGCTGGAATAAAGATTGTTGGGAGAAATATCAATAATCTTAGATATTCAGATGATATCACCCTTATGGCATTAAGCAAAGAGGAACTAAAGAGCCTCTTGTTGAAGGTGAAAGAGGAGAGTGAAAAAGATGGCTTAAAACTCAATGTTAAAAAAACTAAGATCATGGCATCTGATCCCGTCAGTTCAGTTCAGTCACTCAGTCATGTCCGACTCTGTGACCCCATGGACTGCAGCATGCCAGGCCTCCCTGTCCATCACCAACTCTTGGAGCCTGCTCAAACTCTTGTCCATCGAGTTGGTGATGCCATCCAACCATCTCACCCTCTGTCATCCCCTTCTCCTCCCGCCTTCAATCTTTCCCAGCATCAGGGTCTTTTCGAATGAATCAGTTCTTTGCATCAGATGGCCAAAGTATTAGAGTTTCAGCTTCAGCATCACTCCTTCCAATGAATATTCAGGACTGATTTCCTTTAGGATTGACTGGTTGCATCTCCTTGCAGTCCAAGGGACTCTCAAGAGTCTTCTCCAACACCACAGTTCAAAAGCATCAATTCTTTGGCGCTCAGCTTTCTTTATAGTCCAACTCTCACATCCATACATGACTATTGGAAAAACCATAGCCTTGACTAGATGGACTTTTGTTGGCAAAGTAATGTCTCTGCTTTTTAGTATGCTGTCTAGGTTGGTTATAACTTTTCTTCCAAGGAGCAAGCATCTTTTAATTTCACGGCTGCAGTCACCATCTGCAGTAATTTTGGAGCCCAAAAAGATAAAGTCTGTCACTGTTTCCGCTGTTTTCCCATCTATTTGCAGAAGTGATGGGACCAAATGCCATGATCTTAGTTTTCTGAATGTTGAGTTTTAAGCCAACTTTTTCACTCTCCTCTTTTACTTTCATCAAGAGGCTCTTTAGTTCTTCTTCACTTTCTGTCACAAGGGTGGTGTCATCTACATATCTGAGGTTATTGATATTTCTCCTGGCAATCTTGATTCCAGCTTGTGCTTCATCCAGCCAGTGTTTCTCATGATGTACTCTGCATAGAAGTTAAAAAAGCAGGGTGACAATATACAGGGTGATGTACTCCTTTCCCTATTTGGAACCAGTCTGCTGTTGCATGTCCAGTTCTGTTACTTCCTGACTAGCATACAGATTTCTCAAGAAGCAGTTCAGGTGGTCTGGTATTCTCATCTCTTGAAGAATTTTCCACAGTTTGCTGTGGACCACACAGTCAAAGGCTTTGGCATAGTCAATAAAGCAGAAGTAGATGTTTTTCTGGAACTCTCTTGCTTTTTCGATGATCCAGCAGATGTTGGCAATTTGATCCCTGGTTCCTCTGGCTTTTCTAAATCCAGCTTGAACATCTGGAAGTTCACAAATCATGTTCTGCTGAAGCCTGGCTTGGAGAATTTTGAGCATTACTTTGCTAATGTGTGAGATGAGGGCAATCATGTGGTAGTTTGAGAATTGTTTGGCATTACCTTTCTTTGGGATTGGAATAAAAACTGACCTTTCCAAGTCCTGTGGCCTCTGCTGTTTTCCAAATTTGCTGGCATATTGAATGCAGCACTTTCACAACATCATCTTTTAGGATTTGAAATAGCTCTACTGGAATTCCATCACTTCTGCTAGCTTTGTTTGTAGTGATGCTTCCTAAGGCCCACTTGACTTCAGATTCCAGGATGTCTGGTTCTAGGTGAGTGATCACACCAGCATGGTTATCTGGGTCATGAAGATCTTTTTTGTATAGTTATTCTGTGTATTGTTGGACTGTGAAGAAGGCTGAGTGCCGAAGAATTGATGCTTTTGAAATGTGGTGTTGGAGAAGACTCTGGAGAGTCCCTTGGACTGCAAGGAGATCCAACCAGTCCATTCTGAAGGAGATCAGCCCTGGGATTTCTTTGGAAGGAATGATGCTGAAGCTGAAACTCCAGTACTTTGGCCACCTCATACGAAGAGTTGACTCATTGGAAAAGACTCTGATGCTGGGAGGGATTGGGGGCAGGAGGAGAAGGGGACGACAGAGGATGACATGGCTGGATGGCATCACTGACTCGATGGACGTGAGTTTGAGTGAACTCTGGGAGTTGGTGATGGACAGGGAGGCCTGGCGTGCTGCAATTCATGGGGTCGCAAAGAGTCGGACACGACTGAGCGACTGATCTGATCTGATCTGTGTATTGTTGCCACCTCTTCCTAATATCTTCTGCTTCTGTTAGGTCCCTACCATTTCTGTCCTTTATTGTGCCCATCTTTGCATGAAATGTTCCTTTGGTATCTCTAATTTTCTTGAAGAGATCTCTAGTCTTTCCCATTCTATTGTTTTCCTCTTTCTTTGCACTGATCACGTAGGAAGTCTTTCTTATCTCTCCTTGCTATTCTTTGGAATTCTGCATTTGAATGGGTTTACCTTTCCTTTTCTCCTTTTCCTTTCACTTCTCTTCTTTTCTCAGCTATTTGTAAGGCCTCCTCAGACAACCATTTGCCTTTTTGCATTTCTTTTTCTTGGGGATGGTCTTGATCCCTGCCTCCTGTACAATGTCACAAACCTCCATCCATAGTTCTTCAGGCATCCATTCTATCAGATCTAACCCCCTGAATCTATTTCTCACTTCCACTATAAAGGGATTTGATTTAGGTCATACCTGAATGGTCTAGTGGTTTTCCCTACTTTCTCCAATTTAAGCCTGAATTGGCAATAAGTTAATGATCTGACCACAGTCAGCTCCCAGTCTTGTTTTTGCTGACTGTATGAAGCCTTTCCATCTTTGCCTGCAAAGAATACAATCAATTTGATTTTGGTATTGACCATTCTGGTGATGTCCATGTGTAGAGTCATCTCTTGTGTTGTTGGAAGAGGGTGTTTGCTCTGACCAGTGCATTCTCTTGGCAAAACTCTATTAGTCTTTGCCCTGCTTCATTCTGTACTCCAAGGCCAAATTTGCCTGTTACTCCAGGTATTTCTTGACTTCCAATTTTTGCATTCCAGTCCCCTATAATGAAAAGGACATTTTTTGGGGGGTGTTAGTTCTAGAAGATCTTGTAGGTTTTCATAGAACCGTTCAACTTCAGCTTCTTCAGCATTACTTGTTGGGGCATAGACTTGGGGCATAGAATTGTGATATTGAATGGTTTGCCTTGGAAATGAACAGAAATCCTTCTGTCCTTTTTGAGACTGTATCCAAATACTGCATTTTGGACTCTTTTGTTGACCATGATGGCTACACCATTTCTCAAGGGATTTTTGCCCACAGTCGTAGATATAATGGTCATCTGAGTTAAATTCACCCATTCCAGTCCATTTTAGTTTGCTGATTGCTAAAATGTTGATGCTCAGTCTTGCCACCTCCTGTTTGACCACTTCCAATTTGCCTTGATTCATGGACCTAATATTCCAGGTTTCTATGCACTATTGCTCTTTACAGCATCGGACCTTGCTTCTATCACCAGTCCTATCCACAAATGGGTATTGTTTTTGCTTTGGCTCTGTCTCTTCATTCTCTCTGGAGTTTTTTCTCCACTGATCTCCAGTAGCATATTGGGCACCTACCAACCTGGGGAGTTCATCTTTCAGTGTCCTATCTTTTAGCCTTTTCATACTGTTCATGGGGTTCTCAAGGCAAGAATACTGAAGTGGTTTGCCATTCCCTTCTCCAGTGGATCAAGTTTTGCCAGAACTCTCCACCATGACCCATCCATCTTGGGTGGCTCTACATAGCATGGCTCATAGTTTTATTGAGTTAGACAAGGCTGTGGTCCATGTGATCAGATTGGTTAGTTTTCTGTGATTGTGGTTTTCAGTCTGTCTGCCCTCTGATGGAGATGGATAAGAGGCTTATGGCAATTTCCTGATGGGAGAGACTGATTGAGGGGGAACTGGGTCTTGTTCTGATGGGTGTGGCCATGCTCAGTAAATCTTTTTTCTGATCCCATCACTTCATGGTAAATAGACGGGGAAACATTGGAAACAGTGACAGACTTTATTTTCTTGGGCTCCAAAATCACTGTGGATAGTGATTGCAGCCATGAAATTAGAAGACACTTGCTCCTTGGAAGAAAAGCTATGATAAACCTAGACAGCACAGCATCATGTATCATCTAGACAGCAATCATGTATAGATGTGAGAGCTGGACCATAAAGAAGGCTGAGCCATCCAAGCATGTCATCCTCTGTTGCCCTCTTCTCCTTATGCCCTCAGTCTTTCCAACATCAAAGTCCTTTCCAATGAGTCAGCTCTTCATATCAGGTGGCCAAAGTATTGGAACTTCAGCATCAGTCCTTTGAATGAATATTCAGCAATGATATCCTTTAACATCGACTGGTTTGATCTCCTTGCAGTCCAAGGAACTCTCAAGAGTCTTCTAGAGCACCACAGTTCAAAAGCATCAATTCTTCAGTGCTCATCCAGCTTTAGATTTTAACCCGAGAGAAATGAAAATATATCCATAGAGAGACTTGACATAAATGTTCATAACAGCTACATGTGTAAGAATCCCAAACTGGAAACAATCCAAATGCCCATCAACAGGTAAATGAAAAAATATATCATTGTAAGTCAATCTTATTATTCCAAAAACAAAGATCATGGCATCCAGACCCATCACTTCATGGCAAATGGATGGGGAAGAGTGGAAACAGTGACAGACTTTATTTTCTTGGGCTCCAAAATCACTGCAGATGGTGACTGCGGCCATGAAAGAGTTGGATTGTATGCTGGGTATATGCTTAATTTTTGAAGAAACTGTCAAACTATTTTCCAAAGTGACTACACATCTTATATTCCCACCAACAATGTGTGAAGGTCCAGCCACTTCACAGTATTACAGGATCTGGGTTTTTAAGTGACTCACTATCATCTGCAGCGATCGTGAAGCAGCAGGCCCTCCACCATCTGAGACGTTCATTGGCCACTGCAGATCCAGGCAATTCTTTGAGGGACTTAGCAGCTGGGAGGAGGTGCAGAGGGTTGGGCAAATGAAGTGCCTCAGGCTAAGACACACACATGAAACAACACACCCACGTAAGCTGTGAGCTATTCTAAGACCTCGCTGTTTTCTTCTCATTCTTATCGTCTATGCCAGTTAAAATTCTAACATTAAAGTCTATCTCAAATTCTATCTCTCTTCTCACTCAGAACCTTCTTATCGCTTGACACCTCTTTTATATTGATGCTGCAGAAAGAATATAAGGTTTAGAGGTGGGTACATGTACATTTTAAATATTATTTAATTTCTCATACTTAGCTGCCTGGAAAATGAAGATAAGAGGATGTGACGGTTGGGTTGTTGTGAGATAATGCAGCCAGGTGAAGCCTCCGAGCTGGTACAAGAATCTGCCTGCAGTTTGGGACAGTTGGGTTCAATCCCTGGGTTGGGAAGATCCCCTGGAGGAGGGGAAGGCAACCCACTCCAGTATTCTTGCTGGGAGAATCCCAATGGACAGAGGAGCCTGGTGGGCTACAGTCCATGGAGTCACAGACTCAGACATGACTGAGTGATTAAGCATACAGCAGGTGAAGCCTCCAGTACCTGGCTCATCACGGGTACCCAACAAATGCCATCTCTTTCCTCTGTCTTTCTACTCTAGACATTTATGCATTTGGCCTTTTTTTCCTCTCAAGAGCAGATTTTATTATATCCACTCAATTTTATTATATACACAAGACTGTGTTCTCACAGCATTGCTCTATAAAAATGGTGAGGACATTTTGAGTAACATTCATTTGGGGGCCATTAGAATCACTGAATGGAGCTCTGCCTTCTGGGGATTCCTAGTGTGGTGACTCTGGCCTACTCCAGAGGTCTTGTCATCTTGCTAAGTTTTTCTTTTTTTCATTTAATCAACAAGTATTTATTGTATCTAATATATACCTGGCAGTAAGAAGGCACCGAAGCTGTCCTGGAGCAGATGGCCCAACAGGGGAGACAGCCAAATCACCCCAGAAACGAAGGTAGAATTGCAGTTATGACAGGTATCTGGAGAAGAGGACCCAGTGCTGTGAGCATCTGGAGATTTCCACTAGTCAAGGAGGTCGAGAAGCAGGGCTGGGAATAGAGTGAGGCAAGGGAGGCGTCCGGGACGCAGAGTAAAGCATCCCCATTCTCAGTCACGGCCTTGCCAGCCTCCACTCCAGTGCTTCTTTTACATCTAGTTTGGAAGTAAAGATCAGCCACTGTTTGGGCACAGACAGTTTGCTGGTCTCTACGTGTGTGTGTGTGCACACGTGCCAAAATGTAGAAAGAATGGGATTTAGCAAGGTTATCGATAGTCCCTGATGAACTGGAGTCTTTTATCCAGGGTTAATATATGCAAACTGCAAGGGGCTGAGGGTTCAGGTCTAGTTCTGAGACTGAGAAACTGGGTCTGTCCTCTCACCTCCCTGACAGTTTTGAGAATGTACCTGGCTAGCTCTCAGAGGTGCTGCTCACCTAGGGGGTACCAGAAAGCAGGCCCACCCCACTCCCCCTATCAGACCTCCTGCTTCTGCTCCAAGGAAGGTGTCTGTCTCCCCAAGGCTCACGGAACTTTCGGAAAGTGCAGTGGAGCCTTGTCTTCCACAGTTACAAAGCTTTGCTCTCAGGGTGCCTTCACAGCCCCTGGGACTCGATGAAAATCAAAGAAAAAAGCTTAGCATCCAAGAAAGGCATGCAGCCTTCACCCTCCCCATCTTCTACTTGAATATTTGGCCCAAATCACCCACCGTTTGGCTCATGGCCCCGCGGAGACGCACAAACATATTTATCCAAAGTCACGCTATTTCTCTAGTACTAGCTGTGGTCCATCTGTAGGCTGGTTAGTGACCCCACTCTAAAAGAAGGTGGGGCTAAACACATTTTACTTTAGAGATCAAGGGAATTGGATACAAAGAGGCTGAGGTTAGTGGCAGTATTGTGTGATGTGAATGTGAACGGGATAGGACACTATCCAGAGTCCTATCCAGGAGATAGCCTTTCAGATTGCTCTCAGATAGCGCTGAGAAACTGCTTCAGAGAGGTAGAGAGGAAGGTCAGTATACATGTGATTTTGGTGAAGGGGGAGTACATGCAACCGAGCACATATTTTTAAGAAGTATTTATTTATTTATTTGGCTGCGTTGGGTGGTAGTTGCAGCATGTCGGATCTTCGTTGTATCTTTTGTTGCTGTGCATTGGCTCCAGAGCACATGGGCTCATGTGGTATCCTAGTTCCTTGACCAGGGACGAGCAACCTTGCATCCCCTACATAGCAACGTGGATTCTTAATCACTGGACCACCAGGCAAGTCCCCAAGCGTGTGCACACACACACGCACACACACACACACACACATATATATATATATATTTTTTTTTTTTTGCAGAAGGTTTCTGCTAGTCTTGTGAAGTTTACTGTGGGGAGCAGATGTCATCGTGTCAGATTTTAGCACTTTTCTAAATATGAGGAGATGCAAAAATTGGGCTCATAAAATTGTCTCCTGAAAATACCTATTTGAAGACCTGTTCTGCCAGTTTTTTCCAGAGCAGAGTGCCACCCTGAACTCCTTTCAAAAGATGTTGAAGCTCAGCAACTGCAGAGGCTCTTAATTTAATCTTTGGAGAGGTAGATGGAGAGTTCCAATTTGTAGGTGATAGCCACTTGGCAGAGACCATGATGTGGCACAGACCCCAGTACAGTGGACACCCCATAGAGGCTAGACCTGCACTACAGCTGAAGGACCGGTTCTGTCCTTGGATTCCACCAGCCCCTGCTGCAGTGCCACTCTGTCCTTGGCCTCACTGAGGTGGGCAGAGAGAGATCTCTATTCCTTACAACCAAAAGATTCTGGGTGAGCCTGAAAGCTGGACTGGACTGTGTTGGAGGATGTTCAAAGGACAGAGTTTTGTTGAGAATCCCTTTGAAACCATTCAGTTACTATTTGCTGTGTGTGTGAATTGTATGTGTTTGTAGGGAATGGTAAAGCCTGTATCACACACATTATCTTATGTAATATTTATAACAAACCTGTGATGCAAACAACACAGCTTTAAACTATTTTCCTCCCTTTGCAGAGAACAGAGAATTTCAGCACTTTGCCCAGCGTTCTAGAGCCAGACCTTAAGCCTACAGCTTTAACTCCTTATTTGGACTGTTCTTCCCAGCTTCAGGTTAACCAATCGCCCATACACCAATCTTAATTGTGATACATACAACCTACGGTTACAGTTTATCTTCCACACCTTGACGAGGCTGAGGCGAGGAGTGAGGGGCAAGGGAGCGAATGCTGGCCCCGCAGGTCGTGCCCAGAGCTGCCGCACGAGGGCACTGTTCCTCCATGATAGCGTTCCAGTGGCTTCCTCTCAGAAGCAGTTCTCTGGCACTAGAGACTTCTTCAGCCTCAGGATTCGTTCATTTCTCCTTTCTCAGGATGACTGCAAGGTGGTGGAATGGGTTTGATTCATTGGTACATCTTCCAGAAGTTAAAAAGAAAACAAACCCAAACCTGTGGACTGGATAATGAGCTCCCCCCACCACTACCAATTAAAGTGGGGGAGAGCAGAGTTTTGCATCTGTTGTGAGCACAGCCTCTGTTTGCTCTTACTGACCTAGTTGGGGTCTATCTGTCCAGGGTCCTACCCAGACGTCCAGTTCCAGCCTCTGCTGACTGGGCTACAAAGCACAGACTTGACTGTGCTTTAGTGTAACATTTCCTTGAGACAAGTGCAGTGTGGTCAGGCTGGCCTGGAAAACCATTCATGGTTGTTAAGGAGGATTTGGTCCCCAGGCGATCGGTCCTTTGTCCTATGACAAGCAGCGTCAGAGGTCCATCCACCCAGGCCTGGCAGGCGTTGCCCAAAGGAGGGCAAAGGAAATGTTCTCCCAGGTCCATTCTGCACTGGACTTGATGGGAGTGATACACGTTTAGGTCACTGGGTATTTCTTGTAGCTTATCTTTTTACTAAGCGTGATGTGGGGATTTTGTTCAGTTTCCCAAACAGATCCAAACAGAACAGCATTCCTGTAAATTAGAAGGAGACTCCAACTGTGACCTCCTGGCCTCTCTGGGAAGGGGCGCCGGCAGTACCCCTACTCTGGCGGGCACCCCGCTGCGGGGCTGCTCATACCCGGGGGGAGGCCAGCTGCAGCTTTGGACTTGAAAGAAATTCGCTGTGCTCTGGCTTATGTCGGAAGGAGCTCTGGAAGGGCTGGCCTCCTCTCAGCTAGCTGGGGGGCCAGTGGCTGACGAAGATGACCTGCAGGGCTTATCAGCACTTATCTCTCAGTAAAGCCCCTCAGAGGCAGCTGTGTGTGTGTCTGGCGCTCTGACAGCTGGGGAGGGCAGGGCGGGGGCCTTTGTTCCTCGTTCTTCCCCGGCTGTTGGGAACTTTGCTGACAGCAAAAATCTATCCCATGGGTTCACAGCACAGGCTCTGAATGTGGAGTTATTTTCTTTCTGAAAAGTTCTTTAAATTTTTTTAAAAAATTCAATACATTTTTATTTTTTAATTTATTATTTTGAAATAAATTTGAGCTTATAAAAATGTGGAAAAATTATACAATGAATTCCCATATACTCTTCACCCAGATTGCCTCGGTAACAGCATTTGAGACTGAGTTGCAGATACAATGCCCCTTTACCTCTCAAGCCTTCAGTCTGTATTACCTAAAATTATGACCAGTCTAAAGATCAAATCCAGCAGTTAACACTGGCACAGCAACTGTTCATCTATAGACCTTATTCATATTTCCCCCATTGCCCCAGAGATGTCTTTTTCTGGATCACATCTTGGGTTAGCTATTGGTTCTCTAGTTTCCCCTAATCTGGAGTAGTTCTTCAATCTGCTTTGTCTTTTATGACCTAGACATTTTGAAAGAATATAAGCCAGTTATTTGGTAGGAAGCCCCTGAATTTGGGTTGCCTGACATCCTCTCATGGTCTCACAGGGCTCTCTACCCAAGGAGGCAGAAAGGTCTGCTTGCACCATTACCATGGAAAAAGTCTGCAAGTTTTCTCCATTGTAAAGTTATAGTTTTCCCCTTCATAATTCACAAGTATCTTAGGAATACTCTATTTTTAATATACATTGTATGTTTTAGTTAATTTTTAAAGTATAATCAAGGAGAAGGGGGGAAAAAGTCCCTCACAGCCCTCCAAAGATCAATACTGTTTTCATGTTGAGTAATTACTCTTCTTGCTTTCATTGTGTCTCTGCCGCCAGTCCTCTAATCCAGCCAGAAGTGGTGGATTCCTGTGGCTGATGAGTTCATATGCCCCAGCCCTGCATCCTGGTCTCATTCCTCTGGGGGCATTTGGAGACTGCCTGAAATAGAGATATGGTTGTTTCATATCTGGTGTTGGGAGGTAAAGATGTTTTAAGTAGGTGAAGCATTTTGATTCCTCCAGGACAGGCACATCTGTCCAGATAGAAGAGAGGAGAATGAAGTCAGCCATTCAGACAACCTGGGTCGTCATCACTTGAGGACTGCAGAAGGGCGTGGGGTTGACTTTGTGCCAGGGAAGGATGACCAATAGCAGGTGAGCACAAGGCCAGCTAGCACAGTGGAACACTGGGGCACAGTCTCATGTGGAAATGTAGGAAACACATCTTCGAACCAGCCAGCTCAAGGCACAAGAGAGCTGGGGGACTGACATGTCAAACTTAAGAATAACTGGCTTATGGGCTTCTCTGGTGATCCAGTGGTTAAGACTTCACCTGCAATGCAGGAGACATGGGTTCAATCTCTGGTCCGGGAGGGTTCCACATGCCGTGGCAGCTAAGTCCACAGCTTAAGTCCAACTACTTAAGCCTGTGCACCCTAGGGCCCATGCTCTGCAACAAGAGAAGCCACCACAGTAAGAAGCCACTGCAACTAGAGGGTGACCCCTGCTCTCCATAACTAGAGAAAGCCTGCATGAAGCAATGAAGACCGAGTGCAGCCAAAAATAAATAAATAAATAAAAATGGAAAAAAAAAAAGAGTATTTGACTTAGGGTCTTAGTGGGAGTGGCAGGGGTACGTTAGCTCCCTAGGCTTTCCTGCCTGCTGTGGGTACCTGGCAGAGAGACTTCTGAGGTTCTGGGGTAAAGGCTCAGGCCAGAGATGCAGACACTGTCAGTGGGAAGCTGGAGACCCTAGGGATGTGACTGGGACAGCGAGATGTACATTGTTTATCAGCAAATCCATTGAGCTCTGTGTCCAAAGTATATCCCTCTTCACTCAGTCCTCTCTGTTTCAACTGCCACCGGGGCCACTGTTCTAGACTGAGGCTCTGTCTCTGCAGTAGCTTCTTAACGTGTCTCACTCCCATGGATCTTTCTTTACACAGTAGCCAAAATGGTTTTTTGGTCATCCCATACAGCTTGCAGGATCTTCGTTTTCTGACCAGAGATGAAACACAGGCTCCCGGCAGTGAAAGCTGGGAATCCTAACCACCAGGGAATTCTCCCAAAATGATTTTTTAAAAATATGGTTCAGACTAGCTATTTCCTTGCTCAGAACCCTCTACCAGCTTTCCATGGGATTGGGGTGAAGTTCAAAGCTTTGTCTCAGTCTTTTGTCCCTGCGTGATCTGGCCACATTTGAATGTGCTTTCCACACTAGAAACTTCGAAGTGTCTGATACCACTGAACACAGAAAGAAAGGAAATACAAGTTTGCTGAACATATGCTGGTGCCCATCCCCGAGCTGTGTATTCACATGTTTACATCTATTTAGTATTACATCTTGTTCTCCTGCCACACCTCCTTCACTCACTTCTATCCAGGGCACTGGCCTTCTTGATGTTTCTTGGACCTGCTAAGCTTGTCCCTACCTCAGGGCCTTTGTACCTGCTTACTGTTCTGCCGCGAGTCCTCCTGCCTTAGATTTTAGTATTCCAGTCTCAGCTGAGGGGTTAGCACACCCAGCACAGACTCCCCCAGCAGAGAACTGCTGCAGTGCCAGGTCAGGAGCTCAGGCTGGGTAGGGATATGAAGAAAGACGAAGAGATATGAAGGGGCAGGATAATGGAGTTCACAGTTGCTTCAGCTGCAGCGAGGTAGAGGGCGCTGAGCTGAGGTGGATGGCTGGAAGACACCAGGGAGCCATGCTTGGTTCTGAGAGGTAGAGGAATGGCAGTGCTGTGGGTGGTTGACTCGAGTGCTTATGAAAGTTGTAGGGGCCAAGAAAACAGAGGAAGGGACTATAAGCCAGATCACATGGGGTCCTGGACAGCGTTACTGAAGAGGAATAGTTATTCAGAAAATAGTGTTGAGATCTTGAGGTTGATAAAATTGGTTTTAGATCACCATTAGCCAAACTGGTTCAGATTACCAGAAAACTCATTAGTTTCCATGGGATGAACTTCAGCCAGGTTAATGTTAAGGGTATCCTGAGTGTGGGCAGTCCTTCAGGTTTTGGGGCACTAAGAGCAGGCTCTCTGGCAGGTTCCTGAAAGTTAAGAGGTGGGTTATCAATTGAGGAGCAGCAGAGGACCCTGGCAGTTGGAAATATAAGGAATGCGGCAGTTTCACTCATGATTTAAGTAGGAGTGCAAAACAGCAGGGGAACAAAGAATGGGTCAGAAGAACCACCCAAAGCACACCTTTAATTTTCCAGCAATTTTAAATTTTAGGGAACCAAGCTGCCAGTCAACCAATGTGAATCTGGTTGTTGGAGACAATTCCCTGTTTTAACGGTCTGTTCTTTTTTGGGGCAAAATGTCTTGGTGTGGTGAGATGTGGTCTATCAGGTTCCTCTGTAATAGGCCTTGGAGGTTCTAAATGAATGCCTGGAACCTAACTTTGTTTTTGCTACTTTACACTCATGATGCCTTTGTCCTGGTGTGCTTGCTTTTTTAATTATTTTTTTTTACTGTGTTACTTCTTGCCCTCAGAAAGCTATTTGTGAGAATTCTTTGAGGTTTGGAATGAGGGAGTTTCTTCAGAGAGGATCTGTACTTTTCTCTGCCACCTGAAGCCACTGAATTCACAGCTTGATGTTTCGTCTATTTGGCTGCAAATGCTGCAGAGGGTGGGCTTGTTGGTACAACTTCTCCACTATTGTACTGCTCCCCACCCGCCCCACCCGCCCCACTCCGCTCAGCACAAGGCAACTTTTCTTTGTTGTTCCCTGGGGGAGGGATGGGGCAGCCTCATGGGTCACACTTTTACTCTAGACTTCCCATGTTGGGTGGTCTCTAGGTGTCATCTTCTTCCCCAGCACTTCCTGAAGCTGTAAAAGTTGGAGCTCAAATGTGCCAGGTTCAGCAAATGCCCCCGAGGCCAAGAGCTTCAAATCACAGCTCTCTTTGTGTTTCTGGTTTCATTTAGATTTGGCCTGATAATGATCAATTCTTTGATGCTTTCAAAAGATAGAACAATCATCAGCATTTTTGGATGCTTTCAGTGTGCTTGTGGGAAAGTGAAAGTGAAGTCACTCAGTCGTGTCCGACTCCTTACAACCCCGTGGACTGTAGCCCACCAGGCTCCTCCGTCCATGGGATTTTCCAGGCAAGAGTACTGGAGTGGGGGAAGGGATGGTTTAACTACTAGCCAGCTTAGTACCAGAAATCATAGCAACTCCACCTGGAGATCTTCTCACTATTCACCTTTTACCCCGGGTTAGCAGTGCAGGAAGTGGCTATGAAGCAAAATCATGTTGCCCAAATGGATTTTGCTATCTATCCTCACGTCTTGCTGCCTTTCATTGGTGACCTATGAGTGGAGTGATTCCTAAGAGCTCAGTACTTTGGGGCAATCAATGTGTCAGGGCTGGGTTATGGGAAACAGCTTTCTTTTCCTTCCACCTCCAATCCTGAGATGTTGTAAGTGGTTTGTTTGAAAGCCAGGGGGCTTCCACTCTAGGGATTTCAGACAAAGGTCAAGAAAGTAAATGTTCTTTTCCTGGGGCATGAGACAGATTCTAAACAAAGGAATTTATACTACAAGGTTTTAAACATAGATTCCATAAAACATCTTTCCCTCGATCTCGCTTTAAACCAGATTTAAAGAACTTATTCAGCTCATTCCAGAAAGAGGGTTTTATTTTGTTATTACTGTTTTGTGCCTGTCACAATTATTCCTGGAGCCACTGAGTGATGATGGGTCCTTTACGTTTTGCCTGTCTGTGTGTGTGCACAAGTGGCTCTGTTACAGATAACGGAAGATTTAGAATTCCCCTGTCCATCCTGTTTCTCACCATACTCCCTGGCTGGACAAACATTTTAGATTGTGGTAGATCTCAAAAAAATTTAGAACTCAGAAGTGCCCTACTACTTACTGAGTTTTGAATGACTCATTTAATTTTCCTGTAAATTGAGAGGGATAATGCACACCTCTCTGGGTTGTCGTAGACATAACGAGATGGAGTATGAGGAAGGACTCTGACACTCTCTGCCCTATTCCGTTGCCATTTTGACTCTCTGCCTGTACTGAGCATCTTCTGTGTTAGGTTCTCTGTTCTAGGTTCAGGGCATTCAGAGCTAAGTGAGAGGTGGTTTTGTATTTTAGAACTCAGGTCAGCCCAATGTGCTGTAAGGACCTTATACTGTGTCATGGGTAAAACATCTTCAAACTACCTGAGGTTTTGATAGTACAGCTTCTTGCAATGGTAAATTTAGACATCAGGAAAAATCATAGACAACAAGAAGATAATAGTATATTGCATTTGTTTGATATTTTAAAATGTTAATGGTATTGGATATTAACTGAGTTGATTCTCATATTAATCCTGTGTGATGGGCAAGGATGTGTATCTCCATTTAACAAGGAAGGAAACTGAAATTCAGAGGAAACCAGAGGAGAGCAAGCACTGCCCAGGGGAGACTGCTGGTGCTTCAGTGACCATGTTCTCCTGGTGGTCCAGTGTTGTTTCCAACAAGAGTATCAAATATTCTTTCATGAAAGAAGGTGATCGTTTTCATCTGCTGTGTTAGCCGTAAAAGCTTAAGGACTCTTTCATCGTAGTCTCACAGAGTCCGTCTTCGGGTCTTCTTAGTTGGTATAGTTGAAGGTGCTGTGCATTACATGGCACAGGGTCTCCTTCATGAAAACTGAATACACAATGGGTCATTATTCTGCTGGTGGTGGGCCGAGGCTGGTAATCTAACTTTCTCAAGCTGGATTCTGTCATCATGGGTGCGCATATTTGAGTAAGTGGTATAGTTTCCCTGTTTGTATCGCCTGCTAGAAACCTCAAGCCAATTTAAGGTCCACCCATCAAGAGTGTAGAACATAATATATAATAGTATATGCTTTTATATTGGTTCCTCTTTATATCTCTACTCTGGCCTTTCCCTTTTCTTTCCTATACTTGTGTAATGTGTGTTAGTTATAATATTTGTGTATGAGTATTAGTCACTCAGTCGTGTCCGACTCTTTGCGACCCCATGGAGTGTAGCTCGGCAGACTCCTCCGTCCAGGGATTCTTCAGGCAAGAATACTGGAGTGGGTAGCCATTCCCTTCTCCAGGGGATCTTCCCGATCTAGGAATTGAACCTGGGTCTCCCACATTGCAGGCAGATTCTTTACCATCTGAGCCACCAGGGAAGCCCTAGTTATATAATAATAGTTAATTATATTTTATTCCCCTTAATAAATGACCTAAAAACTTTTTAGAAACAAGTTAAAGAATAACTGCCCAAATAAATAAATAGTGTTAGAATATATGTGTAGGGGGAGAGAAAATTAGCCAAGATGGTGTGTTTAGGCTCTCTTGCCCCACATTTTGCAAATACTGTTTGTATAACAGCTGAGATCATTTATAACACTGCACATGCGTGTCATGAGGTACTCACTTGGTCACTAGGTACTTACTTGGTCATGGGTTACTTTGTGTGGTATGCCTGTGGGGGCTCCACGCTTTACTGCTGTGTCATGGCTGTGTCCATTGGGTCAGCCATGAGAGGAGAGAATATAGTGTATCTGCTGTTATGGCTGCTGTGCCAGCCAGGACAGAGAACAGGACAGTTTAAATATAAGGAAATAGTCCTGGATCTTCAGACATTTAAGGAATATTGTTGACATAACAGAGGCAGAATAAAAGAACATAGGAAAAAGGGAGAAAATGCACAGAACACAAGAAAACTTAAGGAGAAAAAAAACCACAAAAAGAATCTAAGAAAAAAGTAATACAATGTATCATAAACAAGTATAGGATTCTTTTTAAAAGAAATACTAGAAAAGCCAATCAGATGAGAACTTAAGAAATAAGAACTTCTGAAACTTAACCAGAAAAGCAAAGGTATTATCAGAAAAGTTAAACTAGAAAATAAATGTCCCGAAAGGAAGCACAAAAAAATAAGAGGTAGAAAAAAAGAACATTAAATGTAAGAAACTTAAGAGGATTGATCAAGGGTGTTAACAATGAAGAAGGAAAAGATGGAAGTTGAAAAAGAGGAAATAGAAAATAAAAAGACATTTTGTTAGAATTTATGGGTGAATCTCTAGAGCCACATTGTCCAACATGGTAGCTGTTAACCACCAATGCTACGTAAATTTAAATTAATTTAAATTAATTAAATTAGTTGCTCTAGACTGAAAGCATCCCCTAGGCACCCAGGACAATGAATGAAAAAAACACTCACTCTGTGATATTCTATTCTGAAATTCCCTCTAGTTCCAGGGATAGAGATAATATATGAGGCCCTCTGAGGGTGAAGGCCCCTCCTGGTTCCTGGTAAACCCATCTGACCACACCAGCCGTGGGGAAGGAAGTTGAAAGCTCCCTTCCCTGGCTTAGTTAGTTACATCTGCTCATCTAAGGATAAAACTCAGAGCTCACCCAACTCTCTCTATTGGGCCAGGCACTGCTGATGAGCATGTGGCACACCTTGGGTTGTTTTTCTGTCATTCTAAGCCCAAGAGGTTGGTTCTTCTGTGCTCATTTTCCTTAAAAGAGAGGGAAAAATTAAGTAACTTGCCCAAGGTCACACAGCTAGGCTTTCTGTTTTTAGGATCTTCTGCCCTAACTATTGGACTCTACTGCTGCCTTTACGCTATGTCTTAGGGTGGAGGTGGGTAGGGGATGGTCTTTAATTTAACCTTCAACTCATCACAGGTTTTCATGGTGAGGGTGCTAAGAGCATAATAAAAAAGCAGAAGCCTCAAAAGAATGACCCTTCTTCATGGTTAAATGTCAGACTTACAAGTCTAGATGATTTAAGGAAAGGTTTCCCTAGCATCACTTCAAGACAAGCTACATGTTGCATGTAATCTAAGTGACGCCTCAAACCAGATCCCATCTTGGGGGTGCCTTCTGCTGGCCCCCATTCATGGTTCTGTCCCTGCAATGGAGGGTCTTAAGGGAGGGTAGAGATCCCAAGGGAGGGGCAGAAACGGTAACTCTTGCTTTAAACTCCCAAAGCCTCACTGCTTTCACCACCAAGAGTACAGAGGAAAGAATTAAGGCCTGAGACAAAGGAGGTCCCAGCGGTGGCATCTTAACATGGGATACAGCAAGACTTGTGGGAGGCTTCAACTTTTTAAAACCTATCTACCCCTATTCTGGTACTTGCCCTGAGTATTTCAGGAGTTCTTTCCTTCTCAATCCCTTCATTTATCCGTGTTTCAGTCTAAGGTGTTTCATAGTGTGGTGAGAGCGCACACTTCCTCTCTACAATATATTTCTTTTTAAATGCCTGTTAACTCATTTCAAAGACAGCATTAGATTTTGATAACACGCGTAATTTTTTCTGCTATAAAACTGAAGCTTATTCATGGGTAAAATAACAAGACCACAGGGCAGTTCCAAGTTGAGGAGGCTGGAGCGGGTGTGGGGTTGTGTCTGGGGTGAGGCTGGGAGTGGGAAGGCACACAATGGTCTCAGACGCCAGTACTGGGAAGGAGGGAAAAGAAAAAAAACAGAAGGGCAAAATTAAGAAAATTGTGCAGCCAGATGATAGTTTTGTGGCAAGGCAAACATCTCCCCCTTCCAGAGTCACTTGCCACTCTTGGGGGCCATCCTTGCCTCTGCTGCTGAATGCTCATTGGGGGTGGAGATATCCCAGGTATCCTGAAACATACTGGCTTGCATCTGAAACCCATTGGAAGAGCCCTGTCCTTGTAGCAGAGGGAGTGCTGCCATTTGACACATGTAACCATATGTGTTCGTGTAAACAGCACGAGTGCCCCAATTCATATGACTGCAACCTGTTGGAAGTGCAGAGTTGTGAGCTGAACACTAAATCAGATGCAGGTTTTTCAGAGCCTCTTTTAGATGGGGGTAAGCCCACCCTTTTGGTAACTGACAGCACAATGGAAAATGTGAAGTTCAGTTCTGAGAGCCAGCTCGGGCATCTCAGGGGAACAGCTCACAAGAAAGATGTTTGGGTTTTTAGCAGCTGAACTGGAAGTGTCCTAGTAACCAAACGGGAAGCATCCTGTCTGCCAGCGAGTCAATGTTCTCAGCTGGGGCTCTGAGGTGTGTAGGTAATCCTCACACCAGAAAGACTCATTGATAAACTTGGAATTGATTCAAAGGAGCAGAATTCTTTCTCTTCATTAACCAAAATAGGCACTGCTGTTGAAGTTTGATTTTTACTAGACGAGAAAGATTAGATCACACACCAAGATGAAAGTATTATAGTCAGATTAAAAAAAAAAGAGCCCCCGCATGTATAAAGCAAGATGTGTAAATAATCCACAGGTACATTTTGTCCATCTGCGTCTTTGTGCCTGAATTGCCATCTTGTACCCTTCACACCACAGTATCATTGCTGAGGAGACTTGAGACCTTTCTGTCTGGGTCTCCTACTTTTAGTTATTTCTGTCACAAATGTAATGCTTTTAAAACAACCTCTTGTGGTTTCAGGCCTGGTGCTTTCCTAAGTTGTGTTGAAAAAAAGCTATGACAAATCTAGACAGCATATTAAAAAGCAGAGACATCACTTTGCTAACAAAGATCCATATAGTCAAAGCTATAGTTTTTCCAGGAGTCATGTGTGAATGTGAGAGTTGAACCATAAAGAAGGCTGAGTGCTGATGAATTGATGCTTTTGAGCTGTGGTGCTGGAGAAGACTCTTGAGAGTCTCTTGGACTGCGAGGAGATCAAACCAGTCCATCCTAAAGGAAATTAACTCTGAACGCCCATTGGAAGGACTAATGCTAAAGCTGAAGCTCCAATACTTTGGCCACCTGGTACAAAGAGCCAACTCACTGGAAAAGGCCTTGATGCTGGGAAAGATTGAAGGCAGGAGGAGAAGGGGACAATGGTTGGATGGCATCACCAACTCAATGGACAGGAGTTTGAGCAAACTCTGGGAGATGGTGAAGGACAAGGGAGCCTGGCGTGCTGCAGTCCATGGGGTCACAGAGTTGGACGTGACTTAGGACAACAATATGAGATAGGCTTTCTTTAAATCTCCTCCTTCAATTTTCCCTCTGAATTTTGTTGCTGCAAAGGAGTTTTGCCTCCTGCCAAGTGAAACTTATGATACCTCTCAGGTATGTGAGGGCATGGTGGTAGGGTGGGCTGGAGACTGTATCAGTCAGGATAGACTGGGTTTTGCTGCACAATCAGACCCCAACTCTCAGTGGTTAAAGAAAGACTTATTTCTCACCCACATCATAGTATTATTATGGGTTGGCTGCCACTCGGCTCCATGTTAGCTGTGTTCTGGGATTCAGGCTTCAGGAACTCTTCTGTCTTGAGCTTACTGGTGTGACAGAGGGAGAGAAGATCCAGTCGACCACATTTGGCTTTGAATGCTTCTGCCTGGAGCTGGCACATTTCATTTCTGCTTGCGTTTCATTGACCAAGGCAGATCACTTGACCATTCCTGTGTTCTATGGGAGTGAGTGGGTGAAAGTCACTCAGTCATGTCTGACTCTTTGCTACCCCATGGACTATACAGTCCATGGTATTTTCCCGGCCAGAATACTGGAGTGGGCAGCTGTTCCCTTCTCCAGGGAATCTTCCCAACCCAGGGATCAAACCCAGGTCTCCTGCATTGCAGGTAGATTCTTTACCAACTGAGCTATAAGGGGAACCCAAGAGAACATCTAACTCTTTTTGGAGGAGAGTCTCTGTGCTGCGGTTCATGGGGTCGCAAAGAGTCATTTCATGGGGTTGCAAAGAGTTGGTTCATGGGGTCACAAAGAGTCAGACATGACTGAGTGACTGAACTGAACTGAACTCTGTGTTGGGCGGGGGAAAGGGACCAGAATACTCCATGGAGCTATCAGGAGCTGGCACTAAAAAGGGGCTTTCTGTTCATTCTTGGTCTCAGGCCTGAAATTACTGGACTAAACTTAACTATGTACACACATTTTCAGGAAAAGTCTAAAGTTGATTATTCCATTGCAGGAGGCACCCTGAAACTCTGACATTACTGTTCCCTCAAGGATCATTTGGAGCAGGGGTAATGTGTGAAGAACATTTTCTCTCAGTTCCACCCTTGTCTTTGAAGCTGAGCCACACATAAAAGTCCCAGCTCAAGCCTAAGCCTGCCCAGCCTGGGCCAAGCCACACTCTCCTCCCAGCCCTGGAGAGCCTGCCTGCATACCCTGGGTGGCCCAGCCCTCCGGAGGCATCTCCCTCAGGACAGCAGAGCCCCTCCATCCCATCTGGACCCCAGAGCCCAACCGTCTTGGCTGAGGCTGCCCAGGGTGTCAGTCAAATTCAAAGATACTCTTTTAATACTGAATTACCATGTAGGGCTGGCAGGGCTCCCTCCGCCTGACAGATGGCGAACACATGCCTTGGGCAGCCCAGCTCTACACATCAATCTCTCTCTGCTGGCTTTCAGCACATCCTTTCAGCCAAAGCTTCTTTCTAGCTAGCTTGCAATAGTAATGCAGAGTCTCTTCTGAGGGCTTGGGGGTGTGAAGAGATTTTTCGGAGAAGGGGTAGGGTGTTTGGATGCTGCTATCAAATGCTGTTAGATAGATAATCAGATTTTCCCCTGACCGGATCTGGCTTGTCCTCTGCTGGTTGGCCACTGTAGCAGCTCCTGTGTGGGCAGACGGGCCTGGAAATCATGCCAGCAACTGGGAACCATTTTGGGGTTGTAAGATCGAACCCTTCCCATTATCACTAGGCTTTTCTTGTACTTTGGATTTCAAAATCAATCTTTTTTCACATCCCTTTAAGAAGCTTAGAGCCTGTTGGAAAAGACAGCTTATAAAATTTCTCAGTGACTGGGTGGGAGAGGGGGATTTTTGTGAGCCTGTTTGGCAGGGCAGCAGAGGAGCCAAGCTCAGTTGTGGGCAGAGCATCATACTAGTGTCTGAACCCCTAAGCTGTTCCCACTCAGTCCCATCTGCACCAACAACGTCTAAGTATCTATCTCCACATCAGATACTTCCATAGAACTCCAGCTCCACTCCTGTATGGACAACTGCCTTCAGGGTGTCTCCATGTGGATGTCTTATGAGCACCTCAAACTTCCCACATTGAAGACCAAAGTCATGATTTTTTATTTTGAAACTCATTTTTCCACCTGTTTTCATCATCTCAGTAGAACTTGCCACCCTTTTCCTCTGCTCAAGGCAGAAACCTTGGAGTCAATCTTGATTTCCTCCTTCTCTCTCCTCAACCTACCTTGCCCTTCACACACCTGTTTCACTAGCAAATCCTTTCCAGTTTGCCTCCAAGATATACCTTAAGTCAGTCCACTTCTCTTTGTCTTCATGGTTGCCAGTCACGTGAGCCTCCATTCCTTTAGCTCAGACCATTACAATAGCCCTTACTTCTGCTCCTGTCCCACCCACACCCTGTCTAGGTCTGTTTTCCATGCAGCAGTCATTGGGATCTTCCAACATGAACCAGGTCATTTCAGCATCGGGCTAGGAGCTCTTAGAATGACTGAAGAGGCAACCCTTCTCTGTGGCACACACAGGCTGGTCCTTGGCTCTCATCTTCACTGCATGTTGAGCTGCTGCCACTCCCCTTTTTATTTTTACAACTTTCCAACAATACTGGCTTCTTGGAGTTTGTTGCTCTTGCCCAAACTCTATCTAGCTTCAGGTACTTTTCACATACGTTCTCTAGTGCCTGGAATGTTCTTGCCAGCTCTTCACTTGATCAACATTTTTGATCATTTAGGTCTCAGCTTAAAAGTTTGTAGCTTGGGAGAGACAGCCAAGATGGCAGAGTAAAAGGACCCTCAACTCATCACCTCTCAAGAGCCTGCCAAACTCAGGACAATCTGCAGAACGATCATTGTTAAAAAAGATTGGGCCAGGAAAGATCTTTTACACCTAAAGACATGAAGAAAGAACCACAACAAGACTAGTAGGAGAGGCAGACTCACAATATAATGAAATCTTACACTTTGTGAGTCAAGTGGGTGACCCACAAACTGGAGGATAAATATATTAGAGGTTCACCCACAGGAGTGAGAGTTCTGAGACCCACGTCAGGAGTCTAAGCCTCCATAACATTTGGCTTTGAGGGCCAGTGGAGTTGACTGCAGGAGCTCCATAGGACTGGGGAAAATAGAGACTCCACTTTTAAAGGATGTACACCAAAATCTCACATGTACCAGGACCAAGGGCAAAAGCAATAATTTATAGAAGCCTGGGCCAGATGTACCTACTGGTTTTGGAGGGTTTCCTGGAGAGGTAGGAGGTTGCTGTGGCTCACCCTAGAGATGTAGCCACTGGTGATTTATATATCAGAAAGTATTCATCTGTGTGAACCCTCCTGGAGGCTGACATCTTGACATCAAGACCTGCTCCATCCAACAGCCTGTAGGCTTCAGTCCTGGGATGCCAAACAACTAATTGGGCCGGGAAATAGACTTACCCATCAGCCAACAGGCTGCCTAAAGATTTCCTGAGTCTACAGCCACCTCTAGACATGCCCCCTAGACATGGTCTTGCCCACCAGAGGGAGAAGACTCTGCTTCACCCACTGAGGGGCGGGCACTGGCCCCCTGTTGCCAGGAGCCCTGCACAAGCCTCTAGACCAGTCTCTCCAAGAGGCAGACACCAGAAGAAAGAGAACTTCAGCCTTGCAGTCTTAAGACTGAGTCTGCAAACTCAGGCCAGACAGTACCCTTGAACCAACTGGCCCCGGGTTCTTGGCTGATGAGAGGGGACTGCACTGCTGGAACACATAGGATGTCTCCTACAAAAGGTCACTTCTCCAAGGTCGAGAAATGTAACTAAACTATCAGATACATAAAAATGCAAATAGTAGTTTAGACAAAAGGAGGCAACAGAGGAATAGGTTTCAGATGAAGGAAAAAGAGAAAACCCTAGAAGAAGAACTAAGAGATGTGGAGATAGGCAATCTACCTGAGAAAGAATTCAGAGTAATGATCATAAAGATGGTCAAAGAACTCAGCAGGAGAATGAATTCTCAGAGAGAGAAAAATAGAAAATTTTAACAATGAATTAAAAAATATAAAGAATAAACAGAATTGAAGAATATAATAACTGAAATAAAAACTATACTGCAAAATCAAGAGTACCCTCAATGAGGCAGAAGGATAAACCAGTGAGCTGGAAAACAGAGTAGTGGAAATCATGGCTGTTGAACAGAAAAAAGAAAAAATGAGAAGAGATGAGGACAGTGTAAGAGATCGTGGGACAACATCAGACACACTAATATTCATCTTGTAGGGGGACCAGAAGGAGAAGAGAGAGAAGAAATGGCCTGAGGAAATATCTGAAGAGATCATAGCTTAAAATTTCCCTAACCTGGCAAAGGAAATAGTCACCTAAGTCCAGGAAGTGCAGAGAGTCCCATATTAGATTAACCCAAAAGGGAATACAGCAAGACACATTGCAATCAAAATGAAAACATTAGAGATAAATAGAGAATATTAAAAACAGCAAGAGAAAAGTAACAAATAGCATACTACAGAACTCCCATAAGGTCATCACCTAATTTTTCAATAGAAACTCTGCAGGCCGGAAGGGAATGGAAAGATATATTTAAAGTGATGAAAGAGAAAAACATACAACCAAGAATTCTCTACCCAGTGCAGCTCTTATTCAGATTTTAAGAGGATATCAAAAGCTTTACAGACAAGAAAAAAAAAAAAAATCTAAAAGAATTCAGTATCACCAAACCAGCTTTACTACAAATGCTAAAAGAATTTCTATAGGTGGAAAAGAAAATGTCACTACTAGAAATAAGAAATTACAAAATGGAAAAGCTCACTGGTAAAGGCAAATATATAATAAAGGTAGGAAATCATCCACACATTAAGCTAGGGTGGTTAAAAGACAAAAGTAGTAAAATAATTTGTATTCACAATAAACAGTTAAAGGATATATAAGACAGTTAGATGTAAAATTTTACAATTACATGTAAAGTATAACATGAGAAACAGTAATCATGAGGGGAGGAGAGTACAAATACAAGGTATCTAAAATGCATTTGAAATTAAGAGATCAGCATATATATACAAAGAAAGAGAGAGACTGTTATACAAAAACTTCATGGTAACTGTAAACCAAAAATCTATAATAGATATATACATAAAAGAAAAAAGGAATCCAAACATAACACTAAAGAGAAGGGAACAAAAGAAGAAAGGGGGAAAAAAGATCTACAAAACAATTAATAAAACGGCAATAGAAACACACATTTTGAAAATTACCTTAAATGTAAATAGATCAATGCTCCAACCAAAAGACATGGACTGGATGAACGGCCGCAGAGAGAGGATCTGTATACATGCTGCCTGCAAGAGACTCGCTTTAGATCTAGAGATACATACAGACTGAAAATGAAGGGATGGGAAAAGGTATCCCGTGCAAATGGGAATCAGAAGAAAGCTAGAGTAGCAATACTTACAGAAGACAAAATAGACTTTAAAATAAAGACTTACAAGAGATAAAGAAGGACACTACAAAATGATCAAAAGATCAATCCAAGAAGAAGATATAAAAATTGTAAATGTATATGTGCCCAACATAGGTACACCTCAGTACACAAGTAAATGTTTGTTAATAGACATAAAAGGGAAATGGACAGTAACACAATAATACTGGGAGAATTTAACACCCCGTTTACATTAATGGACAGATCACCCAGACAGAAAATCAATACGGAAACAGGCTTTAAATGGCACATTAGACCAGATGGACTTAATTGATATTTATAGAGAATTCCATCTGAAAGTAGTAGAATACACATTCTTTTCAAGTGCACGTGGAACATTCTCCAGTGTAGATCACATGCTGGGCTACAAACCAACCCTCAGGAAATTTAAGGAAACTGAAACCATATCAAGCATCTTTATTGACCACAATGCTATGAGACTAGAAATCAACTACAAGGAAAAAAAACTGCAAAAACCACAGACGTGTGGAGACTAAACAACATTCTACTAAACAATCAATGGATCACAAAGAAATCAAAGAGGAAATCAAAAAGAAAATCTAATAAAACTCAAAGTTAGTAGAAGGAAAGAAATAATAAAGATCGGAGCAGAACTAAATGAAATAGAAATGAAGAAAGCAATCAAAAAGATCAATGAACCTGAAAGCTTGTTCTTTGAAAAGATGAAATTCTTAAACCTTTAACCAGACTCATCAAGAAAAAGAGAGAGGGCCCAAATCAATAATCTTTGATAATGAAAAGAAGTTATAACCAACACTAAAGAAATAAAAAGGTTCATAAGGGACTACTATGAGCAGCTATATGCCAATAAAATGAGCAACCTAGAAGAAATGGACAACTTCTTAGAAAGGTATACTCTCCCAAGACTGAAGCAGGAAGAAATAGAAAATATAAACAGATCAATTACCAGTACTGAAGTTGAATCAGTGATTTTAAAACATCCAAGACCAGATGGCTTCACATGTGAATTTTACCAACATTTAGAAGAGTTAATACCTATTCTTTTGTAACTATTCCAAAAAGTTGCAGAGTAACTCATTCTATGGGCCCACCATCATCCTGATACCAAAACCAGGCAAAGATGTCACAAAAATATCAGCAAATTCATCAATGTGATATACCACATTAACAAATTGAAGAATAAAAACTATATGATCATAATCTCAATAGATGAAGAAAATGTTTTTTATAAAATTCAACATTCATTTATGATTTAAAAAATCTTCAGAAAGTGAGCATAGAGGGAACATAACATAATAAAGGCCTTATATGACAAACCCATATATAACAACACTTGAATGGAGAAATGGTGAAAGCATTTTCTCTAAGATCAGGAATAAGACAAGAATGCCTACTCTCACCACTTTTATTCAACATAACTTTGAAAATCCTAGCCACAGCAATCAGAGAAAAAAAGAAATAAAACAAATCCAAATTGAAAAAGAAAAAACTGTCAGTTTGCAGATGACACGATGCCATACACAGAAAATCCTAAAGACACTACCAGAAAATTACTAAGTCTCAGCAATGAATTCAGTAAAGTTTCTGGTTACAAAATTAACACACAGAAATCTCTTGCATTTCTATACACTAGTAACACAATATTATAAAGAGAAATTAAGGAAACAATCCCAATTATCATTGCATCAAAAGGAATAAAATATCTTGAAATAAACCTACCTCAGGAGGCAGAAGTACTACCCTTTGAAAACTATAAGATGTTGATGAAAGAAATTGAAGACGACAAGAACAGATGGAAAGATACATGTGTTCTTGGATTAGAAGAATCAATATTTTTAGATTTCTAAACTTTTACTTTAATAAATTAACTGTTACAATTGGATTCAAGGTGACGTCACAGATGACTAAATTTTCTCAAGTTGAATAAATAGCTGAAGTGTAGATCCAGCAGTGTTAAGAAGTTTCTCTGCTAAACTGCTGCTGCTAAGTCGCTTCAGTCATGTCCGACTCTGTGCGACCCCATAGACGGCAGCCCACCAGGCTCCCCCATCCCTGGGATTCTACAGGCAAGAACACTGGAGTGGGTTGCCATTTCCTTCTCCAATGCATGAATGTGAAAAGTGAAAGTGAAGTCGCTCAGTCGTGTCCGACTCTTAGCGACCCCATGGACTGCAGCCCACCAGGCTCCTCCATCCATGGGATTTTCCAGGCAAGAGTACTGGAGTGGGGTGCCATTGCCTTCTCCATTTTGTGGCTGAGTAGTATTCTATTTTATGTATATACCACAGCTTCTTTATCCATTCGTCTGTTGATGGACATCTAGGTTGCTTCCTTTCCTAGCTATTGTAAATAGTGCTGCAATGAACATTGGTGGCACATGTGTCTTTTTCAGTTTTGATTTCTTCAGGGTATATGCCTAGAAGTGGTATTGTGAGTCATATGGTTGTTTTATCCCTAGTTTTTTTAAGGAATCTCCATACTGTCTTCCATCGTGGCTGTATAAGTTTATGTTCCCGCCAGAAGTGCAAGAGGGTTCTCTTTTCTCCACACCCTTTCCAGCACTTGTTGTTTGTGGCTATTTTAATTATGACCATTCTGACTGGTGTGAGGTGATATATATGCATTTCTCTAATAATGAGTGATGTTGAGCATCTCTTCATGTGTTTATTACCCATCCTCACGTCTTCTTTGGAGAAATGTCTGTTTAAGTCTTTGCCCCACTTTTTGATTGGGTTGTTTGTTTTTCTGATATTGAGTTGTATGAGCTGCTTGTGTATTTTGGAAATTAATCTTTGTCAGTTGTTTCCTTTGCTTTTATTTTCTCCCATACTGAGGGTCGTCTTTTCACCTTGTTTATAGTTTCCTTTACTGTGTAGAAGTTTTAAAGTTTAATTAGGTCCCATTTATTTATTTTTGTTTTTATTTCCACTGTTCTAGGATGTGGGTCATAAAGGGTCTTGCTATGATTTACGTCATACAGCATTCTGCCTATGTTTTCTTCTAAGAGTTTTATATTTTCTGGTCTTATGTTTAGATCTTTAATCCATTTTGAGTTTATCTTTTTGTATGGTGTCAGGAAGTGTTCTAATTTCATTCTTTTGCATGTAGTTGCCCAGTTCTTCCAGCACCACTTATTGAAGAGACTATCTTTTCCCATTGTATATTCTTGCCTTCTTTGTCAAAGATAAGGTACCCACAGGTGTGAAGGTTTATCTCTGGGTTTTCTATCTTGTTCCATTGGTCTATACTTCTGTTTTTGTGCCAGTACCATACTGTCTTAATGACTGTAGCTTTATAGTATAGTCTGAAATCAGGCAAGTTGATTCCTCCAGTTCCATTCTTCTTTCTCAAGATCGCTTTGATTATTTGGGGTCTTTTGTGTTTCCATATGGATTGTGAAATTTTTTGTTCTAGTTCTGTGAAAAATGCCATTGGTAATTTGATAGGAATTGCATTGAATTTGTAGATTGTGTCTGGTAGTACAGTCATTTTCACAATATTGATTCTAGAAGAATGAATATCTTTTAAATGACCATATTATGCAAGACAACCTACAGATTCAATGAAAATGGCATTTTTCACAGAACTAGACAAAACACTTAAAATTTTGTATGGAAATACAAAAGACCCCAAATAGCCAAAACAGTCTTGAGAAAGAAGAATGGAGCTACAGAAATCATGCTCTCTAACTTCAGACTTTATTACAAAGCTACAGTAATTAAGGCAGTATGGTACAGGCACAAAAACAGACACAGAGACCAATATAATAGGATAGAAAGCCAAGAAATAAATCCATGCAATTATGGTCAGTTCATCTATGATGAAGGAGGCAAGAATATACAACAGAAAAAGTCTCTTCAATAAGTGGTGCTGGGAAAAGTAGAGAGCTACATGTAAAGGAATAAAATTAGAAATTCTCTAACAGCATATACAAAAATAAACTCAAAATGGATTAAAGACTTTAGTGCAAGACTGGATACTATAAAACTCCTAGAGGAAAACACAGGCAGTATACTTTTTGACATATAGCAATCCTTTTTTTGGATTCATGTCCTAGATTAATGGAAATAAAATAGACAAATATTTAATATAAAATAGATAAATAAATAAAATAGAGAAATGGGGCCTAATTATACTGAAAAACTTTTACACAGCAAAAAAAACCATAAAACAAAAAGATAACATACAGGCTAGGGGAAAATATTTGCAAATGATGCTACCAACAAGGGGTTAGTTTCCAAAATATACTCTTCAGCTTAATATTAAAACAACAACAACAACAAGGAACCCAATAAAAAATGGGCAGAAGACCTAAATAGACATCTCTCCAAATAAGATATGCAAATGGCCCACAGGCTCATGAAAAGATAATCAATATGGCTAACTGTTAGAGAAACACAAACCAAACACCTTCAGAATGGCCATCAGTAAAAAGTCTATAAAAAGAAGACTTTGGAGAGGGTGTTGAGAAAAGGGAACCCTCCAACACTGTTTGTGGGAGTGTAAATTGGTACAACCACCATGGAGAACAGTATGGGGTTCTTTTAAAAGAAACTTGGGGCATATATCTGGAGAGAATTCTAATTCAAAAAGATGCATGCACCCCCATGTTTATAGCAGTGTTATTTACAGTAACCAAGACCTGGAAGCAACCTATGTGTCGACTGACAGACAAATGGATAAAGAAGATATGGTATACACATCTACAGCAGAATAATAGTCATCCATAAAAAGAATGGAATATTGCCATTTGCAACAACAGAGAAAAACAAATACCATATGATACCATTTATATGTGGAATCTAAAAAAAAGAAAGAAATGAAGTTATTTACAAAACAGAAATAGACTCAGAGACATAGAAAACAAACTTACAGTTACCAAAAAAAACTGTATGGTTATTTATAGTTGGGGGTGGGAGGATAAGAAGTTAAGAATTTGGGATTAGCATACACACACTACTATATACAAAACAGATAACCAACAAGGATATACTGTATAGCGCAGGAAACTAAATTCAATATCTTGTCATAACCTATAATAGAAAATAATTTGAAAAAGAATATAAACATACATGTGTATAACTGAATCACTTTATTAAACACCTAAAATCAACACGTAAATTAACTATGCTTCAATTAAAAAATAGCTAATAAAAAATATAAAAGCTGGCACAAGGTAATACTAGATTGAGTGCATACTCAATCACTTTAGTCACGTCTGATTCTTTGTGATCCTATGGACTGTAGCCCATCAGGCTCTTCTGTCCATGGAATTCTCCAGGCAAGAATACTGGAGTGGGTTGCCATTTCCTTCTCCAGGGGATCTTCCCGACCCAGGATTGAATCTGTATCTCCTGCATTGCAGGTGGATTTTTTACCCACTGAGCCACCTGGGAAGCCCATAGATACCAGATCAATGGCACACACAATAAATGGTCAGACATCAAAGAAGACAGAAGCTACTTTTTAAAAAAGTTTGCAGCTTGAAGGAAATATGGAGGCGATTCTGGAAAGGGTGATGGGAGGCTAAGTGTCAGGCAAGAATTTATAGGAAGGTTGCATACTGTGGGTGGCGGTCTAAATCAGCCCTATAAGGTACTGCCGGGGCATGGTTGGATGCAGATATAGTCCAGGCCAGTGGACCAGTTAGAAGGTGATGCAGTAATCCAGGTAAGAGTTTTAAAAGGGCCTGACTGGGGAGGTGACAGGGGACTATTAGGGAATAGGTTGTGGGTATTGGTCCATCTGTGATTGCTGACACAAAATTATCTGATAACCTGTGTCTGAAGTAGAGGAAAACTCTTGCACTAGTTGCTTTTTTATTTTCTGAATCCCTCACTCAGTCCTACCCCTTTTCCCCCTCGCCCCTGGCCCAACCAAAGAAGGGTGGAGGGAGTGGCTGGTATTTCCAATTTATATGATTCTATGGGATCATTTTGCATCTATGATTTTGGTTGGCTGCCCAGCCTGTCTTGCCTAGGATTTGGGGTAAATTACATTGCTTCCCTGGTGGCTCAGCCGTAAAGAATCTGCCTGTAATGCAGGAGTCTGTCTGCAATGCAGGAGACACAAATTCGAACTCTGAGTTGGGAAGAGTCTCTTGAAAAGGAAATGGCAACCTATTCCAGTATTCTTGCCTGGGAATCCCACAGACAGAGGAGCCTACAGTCCACGGGATTGCAAGAGTCAGACATGATTTAGCGGCTAAACCACCACAACCATTGCTTAAGTTAAAGCAACTCTAGTGTCTTGCATGTGTACTTGAATAAATCTTCAAGGGCGGAAAGTTGCCAACTTCCTCCAGAGGAAGAGCTGTAAGATTCCCATGGATCTTTTGGGGGGCACCCACTGGGGCAATTCAGGGAGACTATTCTCCAGGGGCAACCTGGTGAAACATCCTGGGACTAGTTGTCTTACACCACAGCCAACTAAAAATCTCCAGGAAATAATATGAAACATTACTTAACAAAAATAATAATGGTGGGAAGAAAGCCTAAAGCAAGAACCAGCTCTCTTTCATGTGCTTTTGCACACCATGTATTTAAAGTCTGTTTCCACATTGTTGACTGACACTGAACTTTTCTTTTAGTGATTTTCTTCATTGTAAAGGCTTGTCTCAACTCAGTGCATCAGCTGCCCTTCGTGTCCGTGGTTTGTTTAGCGTCTGGTGAGTAACAAGCTATTCCAGGTTTGTGCAGAGGCAGAAGTCTTACCTATTTTTTCCCTTAGCTTGAATCAATCTACTAATTAGTTTCACTAATTTATAATTCTTCATTCACTCTTGAATGTGCAAAGCCATGTTTAGTGTGGAATTAAAAGAAAATGCTAGTTTTGAGGGATAGACCTGCAGCCTCTAACAAAAAACACAAGTATAGGGGTGAACAAGGAGTCTCTGGCCTCTGTCTGGATCATAATGTGCTTAAATGCTTATAGAAATGGAGGGTTTAGGGCATTTTAACTTTTATGATGCTTAAGACATGAAAAAAACCACAATTAGATACTTTGAAAAAAATAGGCACGATGGTACTTCCTACAGATACCTTTTGGTAGACAGTGAATGATTTATTATTCCAGAGGACGGGCCCAAATCCTGAGTAAATTCACAATTGAGCAGATCACTTTATTTTATATAATACAAGCCAAGATTTGCCCTCAAGAAGATCAAAGGAAGGAGGCTGGGGTTGATCCATTTGTGGTATCATACTCTCTCATCTTGTGGCTCATTCTTTTAAGATTTGGAGATAACAAGGGGGATGTAGGGTTTTGAATGAGACTTACTTTGTAGATTTCACCACCACCGCGCTCCCCCCCACCAGCCCCCCACAACACACATACATTTTAATCTTTGTATGAAGCTGAGAAAATATCCATGAGTTTTTTCAGGGGCTTAAAATGTTTTTTCCACATTTTATTCTAACTCTGTTTTTTCAATTGAATTATAAGTGATTTAATAGATAATATGTATAATATAAAAAATATGCACTATTTAAAAGTATATACAATGAACAGTAAATTACCTCCTAACCCTGTCCCCTAACCAACCTTTGTTCAGTTACTTTTATCTCTTTCCAGAGACGACCCCCACGTAGAGACATATGTGTGTGAATGTGAATACACATGTTCAGACATGTGCTAAAGAATGTAGCCGATGGCATGTTATAACCACTGTTCTGCACCATTCATTGTTTACCTAAACAGGATTCTTTGGGATTGAAATTAAACCAATAAATAAATGAGCCCAATTAGGAAACTCTCTTCTGTGAAACATGTTACTAATAGCAGCAAGTATTGGGGGTGGATTGCTCTGCTTGTTGGGTGCGGATTGTTCTGCTTGTTACATATTTCAGCTGCTGAAGGCAAAGAACTGTTATGTACCTATTTTCCAGTTTTCTTTTGGCTTTTCTTCTTCAGCTTCCTTCCATTTCCTTGTGTTGTTTAATGTCTCTCATTTTTCCTTCTTTTTGCTTTCATGGCTATTTTGCTTTTCCCTCTTTTGTCTCTTGCACATTCTCTCTTTATTTCAGCTTGTTCCCCTAAGAGCTGTTCTTGCTCCCTCTGACACGTTCTCATTTCTTTCTGGTGATTTTCCTTCTTCCTAAAGATTTAGTCCAACTTTGCATGAGGCAGTCCCTTCATGTCAGTGATTGACACAAGATGCTCTTTTTTGGCAACTGGAGGTCTTTCTTTTTGGTAAATGTATTAGTCCAAGAGGGTTCTGCTTGGAACTGATGTTATTTCTGGTCTGTAGGGAAGTATTGCTCATCCTTTCAGCTTTCCAGCTGTGTGGAAGGGAAGGAGATTGAAATGACTTAACCCAGAATGTCAGAAGGGAAGTTAGTGATTAAGTGAGATAAGTATTTGTCACCATTCTGTCCCCCTTATACCTACAATAAGCAGTTGTCTGTGAGAGACAGGGAGAAGGGAAAACCAAACAGGCAGAGGAGCAAAAAGAAGGAAAGACGAGAGACACTGAAAAACCATGAGAAAGTGGCTGCTGGTAATAGAAGGAAGCTCTGCCGGAAAGTCCAGCAAGCCGGAGGAGGTCACTGCAAATGGAGATGACTCAGCGCACCACACCTTTAGGTCTTGAGGAGGCAGGATTTCCCCTCTCTGTCCTTGTATTGACCCTGCGTTCAAACATCAGTTACAAGTGCTGCGTCACGGGCCCAGGGATAGAGAGTGATGTGGACCAGCAGACGAGGCAGGTCAGTGGACTCCCTGTGCTGCTCTGCCCAGGACCCTCTAGAAGGCAAGAGGTGCTGGGTGGATGTCTCCCCTTGGGTGTAGCCAGGAGAGAAAGGGGTTCCACAAAACTGGTTTGGACACATCCTTCAGGCTTTGCTCGAGGTCCCCTCATTAAAGCCATCCCCAACCACTCTGCTTCCCACACCGATATTCCTGACCCACTCAGCATTGTTTTTCTCCTTAGCATTTGGAGAAAGTGCTAAGGAGGTAGCTAACATGATATTTTCCTTGCTGTTTTATTTTATAGGACTTCCCATCTTCCTTCATTAGAATATAAACTACAGGGCAAAGTTGTTACTGTTTTAGTCTGTTTTTTTCTTTTCTTTTTAATTCTCATTTTATTCACTGAAGCATTCCCAGTTCTCAGAACATGGCCTCACATAGCAGGCACTCATTAAGCATTTGTTGAATGAATGCGTATTTGTGTGTTCAGTTGCTCAGGAGTGTCCCATGTCCGACTATTTGTAGGTGTGTCCGACTCTTTGCGACCCCATGGACTGGGGCTTGCCAGGTTCCTCTGTTCAAGGAATTTTATAGGCAAGAATATTGGAGTGTGTTGCCATTTCCCTCTTCAAGGCATCTTCCCAACCCAGGGATCAAAACAGCATCTCCTGCATCTCCTACATTGACAAGCAGATTCTTTACCACTGAGCCACCTAGGAAGCCCATTGAATGAATGAACAGACAGTTAATATGAGGACACTTTGTGATATAACCAGGACAGGGAGAGCATGGTTGTTTCCTTAGCAAAATTATGCCAGGCTTATGGTTCTGTAAGAAATATGGCCAACATCATATTAACTGAAGGAGCATGAATCTCTTAGTACAGATTAGAAAGGAGCATCTTAGGAATGACATCAATCCTTGGTGAAGCATGACAAGCTTGCTTTTGGATGTTCTGAGAGCAAGCCAGTTGCAGCTGAGTGGAAGCTGCTGGTTGTTCCCCTGGGCTTGCTCCCCTACCTAAGGCCATCTCTGAGAGGCTTCAAGGCCTGGGACTTCCTCCCCTGAAGGGAGGGATGACTGCTCTCAGGGAAGAAGACAGAATGAGCAGAGAATGTGAACAGCTCAGGAGTTCTGCCTTCCTGAAAGGAGTGAAGCCTAAGGGGGTGACCCCAGCCCCATCACACCCACTGCACCCACCGCTCCAGTGTGGCCTTGGGCAAAGTCTTCCCCAAAGCAGACTTCCTCAGAGGAAAACATTCTGGGTCACAAGTTTGATTTTCTCATCCTCCTCTGGGACCCGGGACAGGCCTCATATTCTGTTTACCTCGGGCAGCACGACCTCCTCAGTCATCCTCAACTTTCACGACTCCAAGACTTCTCTCCCCATACTCTGGGGGGGCTCTTGGTCTGAGATGACCTGGGCCCCTGCACCTTGAGTCCCCTCTGAGTGTTGTCCTGGTACCTGGCCTTTGCAGGGGTGGGGATGAGGGGGCTAGCCATGGAGAGCAGGGTGTCCTGCTTGCTGTGCTAGTACAGGTTTTCTCCTATACTCTGGGCCCTCAGGGAGAGAGGTGGAGTCTGTGGCTTCCTTATTCCCCGTGTCTGTCTGCCTCTCAGTGTATCTGTTCCTCCTCCTGCCAGTTTCCCTGATTCTTTGAAGATCAAGACATGGATCTGTGCCCCCTCTGAGTCCTCCTTACAGTTATGCTGAGATTCCTGGTGCTGGTCTTCTGGTTCCTCCTGGGTACAGATGGGGGCCTATAATCTTCCTCCCAAGCCTAGCTCACGCTCTTTCTCAGGGACTTCAATATCCACATAGATGGCACATCAAAACCCTTGGCTACTTGTCCTTGACACTTTACTAAGTAGCCTTTCTTTACTTCCACTTTAACCATCTGCTCCCAAGGTCACACCCTGGATCTTGTCTTTTGCAAAAGTTGTTTTATCCAAATCTCATTTTCAAACATGCAATTCTCTGACAAGCACTCCCTATTGTTTTAGTCTTCTCACTGCTAAAATGCCTTCTTTATGGGAGTTCTAATCTGTCACCGGAGAAGGCGATGGCACCCACTCCAGTACTCTTGCCTGGAAAATCCCATGGACAGAGGAGCCTGGTAGGCTGCAGTCCATGGGGTCGCTAAGTCGGACACGACTGAAGTGACTTAGCAGCAGCAGCAGCAATCTGTCACACCCTATACTTTCTACCTAACATCTGCTCATAGGCATTTAACTCACTACCTGCTTAGATTCCATGTTTATATGTGTAGTCATTGCCTTGTTTGTGAGAGCATTCTTTTTGAATGCTCTGAAAGGCAGATTATATTTTCCAAACCATGTAGCCCTTCCACATGCTCTCCTACAATGTGACCTTATCACTGTCAATTGAGAGATGAAGTCAGACTCCCTGCCCTTGAATCTAGACTGGCTCATGATCTGATTGTAATTAAAAGGATGCAGTAGAAACAATGAGTAAATTCCAAAAGTAGCTTAGAAATGGCCATCCAGCTGCCCCCTGGTTCTTTTCAGATAATCACTCTAAGGAAGTCAGCCAACCAAGTCAGGATTCCAATCACCCTGAAACTTCCATGCTAAAAAGACCATGTATAGGGTCTTGAATCATTATTAGTCCTTGTGAACCCAGCCTCCAAGGTGCCAGACATGCAAGTGAAGTGGTCTTAGATGCTTCAGACTAGTCTATTTGCCAACTGGGTACCACTGAGTGATGTTTGGCATGTCCTCAGGAGCGGAAGAATCATTCATCTGAGCCCTGCCTGAATTTCTGACTGTGAAACATTAAAAAAAAAAAAAAAAATCATAGTTCTTTTAAGCCACTAGAACTTTGGACAATTTTTCACCCAGTAATCAAAATAGGAATATTCTACTTAAAATCCCACACTTGGTTGAACCCAATCATATGGTTTCTGTGTTCCTATCCCTGAGCCACTGGAGAAAATGACAAAGTAGGGATGACTGGTTTCACTTTAAACATCCAGGGGACACCATATCTGACCATTCTCCGAAGCTTCAGTGAGCTTGTTCCTCCCTGAATCATCAGTTTCAAACCTTCCCTTTTGCCTCAAATCTCTTCCACTTTCTCCTTCCTCAAATCATCAGAGAAGAGATGTCAAATGGGCAGCTGGATATGTGAGTGTGAAGTTTCAGGCAAAGGCTGGGGATAGAGGTAAAAATTTGAGAGTCATCAAAGTATAAGTGACATTTAAAATTACAAAACTAGATAATATCACAGTTTGAATAGGGTTTGGATGGAGAAGAGAAGGAAATCAAGATCTCAAAGGTTTAGAAATACAGTAGAGGTCAACAGAATGGATTGAGAAAGATGGCTATGGGGGTTGAGTAAAACCAGGAGAGGGTAGTGTTTCAAAGAGAGAGAGCGGAGGACTTTTGCAAGGCAAGTCCCAAGTAGGTGAAAAGAGGTAAGGGAAAGAGGAAATGGAGGGACTTGTCTTTGACATCTGGAGCTCTCTCCATGGTCATGGGAAGTAACAGAGAGATGTGCACAGGTGCTTCTAGATTCCAGATTACATGGTGGGAAGGCAAGGGCACTCCTGACTCATGTGTTTAACTTCTGTGAAAGGATGCATGTTTAATAGACATTTCAGCCCTAATAAATACAACTCCTTCCTCATCTCCAATGCCTTTCCTGCCTTAGCCTTTCCTAGCTTAGTTAATTTTTCACCATCCACCCAGCTGCTTTGATGAGAAACATTTGGTTCCTTACTCTCACTCACACCCTTCATTCAATCTAACAGCAAGTCCTTCTGCCTCTACCATAAAAACATGCCTCACATCTAGTCCTTTCCCACTGTTTCTGTCAGCCTTGTTCAAGCCTCCTTCAATTATCACTTGATTACTGCTCTTGCTTATCTCTCCCCACTCCGCCAAATCCATTATCCACAGTGCTCTCAAAAAGGAGAAGTTTAAAAATCATAATCATATTTATCAGCCTCCACTTAAAACTTTCCAGTTCCATCACACAAAATAAAATCCCAACTCCACGGGCATTGATTGGTATTGATTTTGGATTTGGTAAACTGATAACTTAGCAGGAGAAGTGAGGGGGCCAAGACCCTGATAATCACCTTCCCAAAGCAGACAGGTCATAAAACCCAGGTTACCACTGGAATTATTTTTGAAGTTGTGGGTATAGTTTAAGGCTGTTCTGGCCACAGGAATGAGGTCTTGTAAGACAACGGGACAGGCTCATACTGAGAAAATAGTTCTAGTAGCCTAGTGGTAAGGATACCATCTACCCTTTCCCATCATCAGGCCTATCTGCTCATGGAGAGGCCACGGAGTCTATATTTCAATTTCAAAATGTAGGCCCCCTGCTAGGCTTCCACTGATACCATCCTAGCTGGGATGGGGAGTGTTGCCTTGATACTGTTCCCCATGTTGCCTCCACTGACCCCGGGGACTGTGATCTTGTAACTGCTGAGTGGTGGTGAAGGCCTGACTCTCCATTGGGCCTCAAAACACTGCCCTAGTGAGGAGGGTTACTGTGGGTTCCAGAGGTAGAAGTCCAGGCTCCCTACGTGGTTTCCCACGGACATGGTAGATGGTGTGAGCATGTAGGGGGAGGGTTTTCAATCTCTCAGTAGGTTGAAAGTTTGAGCTCGCCTCTTGGCCTTCTCTGACACCATCCTGGTGACAATGTTGGGCATCTCGGGCATCTTGTTGGTGGGGATGAAAGTCTAGGCTATTCACCCTTTTCCAGCAGAGATTTATGGGGCCTCAGTATTTTCTGTGGTGTTGGATAGAGGACAGCCATTGTTGTCTGAAAGTTCTGTAAAAGACTAAAAGGAAACCTCCAAGAACCTTCCAGTTCTTGCTCCTCTCAAAATTAATCCATGGTCAGAATCCAACTGTGTGGATCACAAGCTGGGGGCTCTGTTGTATAGACACCCTGCACATTTTTCTCCAATCCAAAAATACTAATGAGCACAGACACAAACAACCTTCAAAAAGTTTTCTGTCTTGGAGTAAGTTGCTGTGCTGCTGGGAAAGTGATGCTCAAAGGGAGAGGGCGCTAAGTTTAGTAGCAGTTCTAACATTTTAAAAACACTTAAAAAAAAACCCCAAACAAAACCAATTATATGCTAAGGCAATTGTCCAATTCCACCAGTCATATTTTGCCTCAGAATATTCTGACCATACTCCTGATACCTATTAAGCGTCTGTGTCCTCAAGAGAGGGATACTCTCTAACAGAGCAGACTCTGCAGGACTGTGATCCTCCAGGGATTCCTCCATTGACACTCCTTTCTTAGTTGGCAGCTGGCTGTCCACTTGTTGAAACTTCCACTTGGATATGATTAGTATTTCTTTTTAAAGGCTCAGATTGTTGGGTGGTATAAACATTTTGCTTCACCACATCAGACGAACCCTTTTAGATTTAATTTTTAAATCAGATGACTGCAAGTCCTCAAGTTAAGAAATTGATTGTAAATATAATACATTCCCCCGCTTCTGTACCCTGAAGATCAATTCTGGGAGGCTGGCTATTTAAAGATAGATGTTGAGGGTCTATTTAAGCTCCTTGTTGAGCTTAAATAACAGCTCAACAAGGAGACAGTTCAACAGAAGACAATCTCTTCTGATTGGACTTGAAAGTTTTAATGCACCTTAAATTTTACTAAGGCTATTTGTCCAGTTGTGTCTAAAACCTACTGGGCTGATCCCAGGTAATAGTCACGGCAATTTCCGGATGATGATCTAAGGGCTCACTGTGAAAAGGCCCAGCAGCAATGTTCTCGAGGAGACTTAGTCTCTCCAAGAAGATAGGACCTCAATATATGAAAATTGGAATGATGATAAAAGATTCAAATAATTTGAAACCAATGGGTGCCACATGAGTAATCAACCAATGACTTGTACATATCTTGCTTTGCAGGAAGGACAGAACTTTTTGCAGTTCTGAGGGGCTGGAGTTTGAACTGATTCAGGGAGAAAAACAAGGTGGGATTCGAAAACATGGACTGGGCAGAGAAGTCAGCCTAGATATGCATGAGGCATATTCCCAGAAGGGGATTAACGCATAGATGTTGGAACCCATATGGGGCTTTCTCAGGCACTGAGAAGACCAGTCTACCTTGGACAGAGGATCAGCTAAACTGAATGAAGGAGAGAAGATTTTTATCAGTGTATGATAGGGGCTAGGATGTGAAAGGCTTTAAAAATCAGGTTGACAATCAGTTAATACTTAATGACTTAATGATCACTCCCCAGGTGTGATGCAATGTTCTAAAGATTTTACAGGTGTTTTGATTCTCATATTATATTGTTATTGTCAACACTAATGTGCAGCTGAGAAAACTGAAAAACTGGGAACTGATTGGAGTAAGATTGAAGAGCAGGTATGAACTGAGGTCACCTCTGCTTTACGGCCTCTTGTTACTGTTGAGCAGTTTAACCAGTCCTCTTGGCAACAGGGACCTACTGACAAATTTGGTGCCTGGTTCTCTGTGAGGGCCAGGTTCTCTATCAGCTTATGCTGCGTATTCACCTCGCAGTGCTATTGGAAGCTCAGACTTTTCCTGGAACTGCATTTGCATCTTGTTCCTGTGGGACCAAGAAAGGCATTACCGAATCGCTTAGTGCCTAACGCCTGAGACCAGGCGCAGCGTGAAGGGCTGAGATGGGCTCTGATCCAGTTGTACAGAATCTCACATCGAGCCTAAAGGAGCCTGTGACCTGCCATTGGAGTTGGGAAGTCAGTCAGGGGAATAACATTCATTTATTTTTTCCTTCATTCATTCAACCAATATTAAAGTGTCATCTATGTGTTAGGAACTGATCTGGGTATATGGAATATGGGCAATCCAGTCTTATGTAGGTTAACATTAATTAATGAGATAATTTTAGATGTTTGTGTGAGGTCAACAGAATAGAGTGATATAATAAGAAGTAAAATAGGTGGTGGTGGGAGGCCTGAATTCATGACGTGTGATGGACCTGAAAGATTCAAAGGGGAGGCCATGTGAAGAATGAGAGGTCTGCATTCTCAGCAGAGGCAACAGAAATACAAAGACCCTGAGGGGAGAGGGAGTCTGATGAGGTGGAAAAAAGAAAGGCCAGTGTGACTGGAGAGGACAGAACAGGAAGGGCAATGAGACATGAAGGCTTGGAGAGGTGGCAGGGTCAGGCTAGCTAGGGCCTTTAGGAGTTTTAATAAGGAGTTTAAATTTTATTCTCAGTGTGCTGGGAAGTCATTGAAGTTAATGAAGAAGACTCATTTTATTAACACGTCTCTGGAAAGGTTTGAACAAATTTTGTCAAATTGCCCTTCTGAAGAAGAGTCATTGGTGACATATACCTGCTGTTACAGCTAATGGTTAGGTGGGTGAGCACGCTCCCATGAGAAGCCCCCCTAAGGTGAGGCAAAGGGTAGGTTGTCCTGGATTCTTCTCAGTGCCTGGAGACCAGAGGGAGCAGCTCTCGGGAACAGCGGATTAGGCCTCCTGTAGGTTTGGGGCATGCCTCACATAGAGAGGTGGGGTCTGTGCCTGCATCCCTTGAATCTCAGCATATTTGTGACTGTTTTGGCCAAGAGTGTGGTGGAGTGCTGCTGGGGGACTTCTGAGGCTGAATCATAAAAACCAATGCATAAAAAATACTCTTGGAGGCCTGAGCTGCCATGCAGGGAGTCCAGCATTAGGCCACAGAGGCCATATGGATACAATTCCAGATGAGCCCAGTCTTCCAACCATTCCTGCCAAGGTGCAGGGCTTGACAGTAAAGGGCTTGGTAATCATCTGTCAGCTGGATACCGCTTGGTATTCATCTGTCAGCTGAATATCACTGAGTGACCTTCATGGCTGCTTTATGAGACTGAAGAATTGATCTGCTGAACCCTATACAAATTTCTTAACCATAAAACCAGGCAATATAATAAAATGATGGTTGTTGAAAGCCACTATGACTTGGGAAGATTACACAGAACTATACAAAAAAGATCTTCATGACCTAGAGAACCATGATGGTGTGATCACTCACCTAGAACCAGACATCCTGGAATGCGAAGTCAAGTGGGCCTTAGGTATGAACAAAACTAGTGGAGGTGATGGAATTCCAGTTGAGCTATTTCAAATCTTAAAAGATGATGCTATTAAAGTGCTGCACTCGATATGTCAGCAAATTTGGAAAACTCAGTAGTGGCCACAAGACTGGAAAAGGTCCATTTTCATTCCAATCCCAAAGAAGGGCAATGCCAAAAAATGCTCAAACTACTGCACAATTGCACTCATCTCACACGTTAGCAAAGTAATTCTCAAAATTCTCTAAGCCAGGTTTCAATACTATGTGAACCGTGAACTTACAGATATTCAAGCTGGATTTAGAAGAGCTAGAGGAACCAGAGATCAAATTGCCAACATCCATTGGATCATCAAAAGAGGAAGAGAGTTTCAGAAAAAATCTACTTCTGCTTTATTGACTATGCCAAAAGCTTTGACTGTGTGGATCACAACAAACTGTGGAAAATTCTTTAAGAGATGGGAATACCAGACCACCTGACCTGCCTCCTGAGAAATCTGTATGCAGGTCAGGAAGCAACAGTTAGAACTGGACATGAAACAACAGACTGGTTGCAAATTGGGAAAGGAGTATGTCAAGGTTGTATATTATCACCCTGTTTATTTAACTTATATGCAGAGTACATCATGAGAAATGCTGGGCTGGATGACTGAGCTGAACTGAAGACTTGGGATACTTTGTTAAGGAGCAATAGTAAGGATGATATGAGGACAAGAAAGAATGGCCACACAGGGACAGATTGGCCTGCAGGGTAGACTCCAGTACTCCAGACCTTGGAGTCTGTCTGCATTCTGTCGGCAGAAGGCTGGGTTCTTCAACTATGGCTGCCATGAGGGTTTTACCAGTCCCTGGGGGGAGGGCAGCGACATGCCCAATGGCCAGTGGCTACTCAGGAAGGACCTCAATTATCTCAAGTATATGATTCTTAGGATCATTTCCTCATAGACTGTCCATGAAAAAACTGTTCATTGTGTTTACAAGACCCTCAACTACCTTTGGAAGCTAATGCCTTTGGCCAGAAATCAAAAGCAGCAGAATACTAACTCCAGAGCTGCTTCAAGACCTGTTACTTCTCTTCTGTGTCATCTTGGTTTTGAGAACTGAGTCCACTCTGAGACAAAATATGGGCATTGTTTCCAAACAAAATAAATCAAGATTCACAGTCTTTTTTCATAATGAAAGTTTCTGAAAAGAAAAAGCTGCGTTGGTCCCAGGTCTCTGGATTGGTAGGATGACCTCTGGGTTGGCTTCTTTTTCTTTAAACTGGAGTATAATTGCTTTACAATGTCATGTTAGTTTCTTCTGTATGATGAATTGAAACAGGTATAAGTATACATGTATCCCCCCCTCTTGGACCTCTCTCCCATCTCACCTGTGTCACAAAATGAATTTATAAATGAGTGCTTAAGAAAAACCCCGAAAACAGAAGAAAAACATTTCTTTGGCAAAATGATAGTGGGAATGGAGCTAGTTTGCTTTGGGGCAAACTTCTTATAAGGATTCCCTGCGGCTATTCCTAGTCACAAGGTAAACTGGGTTCCCCTTACTTCATTTACGTTTTATAACCGGCTCTTATTGGCCGTGAAACCGTATCTTCACTTCTAAAGGTGAGGAGCCTGAGGACAAAGGCACAAGGGCTGACTCAAAGTCAGAGGTGAACAGTGTCCACACAGTTCTTCCCCTGGCACCTGGTTAAGAACCACGGGAGGTAGTTCAGCCTGTGCTGTCTCAGACCCTGAGTTCCATAGGTCATTCCATCAGATCTCTGTCAAGAATGAGGTAGTGCCAACAGGTAGAAACTACTAATGGGAATGCAGATTTCTTCTTTCCAGAATTCATTGGCTATACTTTCGCGCTTTTTACCTTTAATCTCTCTTGCACTTCATTACCCACTGTTGAATACTTTGGGGAACATATTTTATACACACATATCTACATATGCATGTATTCCTATTATTTTATCTAAATTTTCCATTGTTCACTGATCCCAACTTGGGATTATCTAATTTAATAGTTAGCAAGTATCCATACTAAGAGGACTCTATGGAATTTTAAAAAGTTTAAACTAATAACATAGGTTTCCCATTTCTTGAGGCCATACTTACCGTACTCCCTTAGAGAATTACAAGGTTATCATCAACATGTAGATACAAATGGTTTTAATACATATGAGTTAAATAAAAGAATAGTTCTGGACACTGAATAACAGAAAAATTGGCAGAATGTTAGTTGTTCTTATGTGCCAAGACCTTAAATGTTAATCTTCTTGTGATTCACGATTGTGAGAATCCATACTGTTTTTGTTTGTCTTCCCAGTCTTGATGCTCCATCATAATGCTGCTGACCTATACACTGGGTTACCAGAAACACAGTATTTGACGTATCTTTTTATGAAGCCACCTGGAACTCGCTTTTGAGGAAGGGTCTGCATTTCCTTTTCTGGGCAGGGGAAACTGTTGCACTGAAAGGTTAAGTGTCTTGGGTAGATTCGGCAAGCCTGCTGTCTCCTGAGCTCCGCATGCTGTTTCGTTTATTATTTCTCTTTATTGCTTCTGTGCTGGCAATAAAGTAGGGTTATAAAATTAGAGGGTGGTCACCACGTCCGGTTTCCTAAATTTCCATGTCATGTGGGAAGTCCAAAAGTTTGTGATCAGTGCCCCTGGGTATTTTCATCTGTCTTAGTTGAGGGCTGTGGCGAGTGACCAAACATAATTAAAAAAAAAAAAAAAAATAGGGGCAAGGAAACAAAGCCAGGGTTGACATTTGGAGCAAACTTGTGCCTTCTGGAAAGCAAGGTTAGTTATTTAAGGCACATTCGCCACCTTGAAGGCCCTTCTCTTGCACAAGGACCGTGTAGGCCACAGACAGCCCCAAGAACCCGCAGCCGGGACCACACGGGCAGAGCCCTTGACCAGCAGGATGACCACCCTCTGAAGCCAGAGGAGCGCCAGCGCGGACAGCGTGTGTGGGAGGCTCAGGCCCCGCTGTGTGCCCCCTGGCTCTGTCACCACACAGCTTCCCCAAGTCTTGAGCTACCCTGCAGATTGTTTGACTTTTGCCCCTACTGACCACTTCTTTGTAAGTGAGAAGGAGTGGCTCTCTTTGAAGATGGGATACTCAAGGAGGCCTAACCACAAAAACTATCCCCAGAGAGGTTTTCTTTGCTACTCGTCTAAAGCAGAGATCAATTTAAGAAAAAAAGAAGCAACAAACCAGCAAACACTCCCTGTGCCCCTGCAAATATTCTCCCGAGATGGGCCATCTGAAAAAAAAAAAAAAAAGAAACCTGTTTTATTGTCTCGCCAGGAATATTTTCTAATGGTATCAATAACTACCTTTGGGTGAGGCCTATGTAATACCCTCTTCTGCAGTTTTTATAACCATTCCATGAGGTAAGAACTGCAATATCCCCATGCTACACAGAAAAGGAGCTAGACCTACTTGTCCAGGGTCACACAGCTGCTAACTCCAGTGGGTGTCTGGCTGACCCTGGAGCTCCTATCCATGACTTCCAGGTTAGGAAGGCCCTTAAACTTAATGTTTTTGGCTGAGGAGTGATATTTCCCCCAGGGGACATTTGGCAATGTCTGGAGATATTTTTGATGGCTGGAACTAGCAACTGGCCAGGGAGGCTACTCAACATTCATAGTTCAAAGGATAGCCTCCATGATGAAGAATTATCTGACTGAAAACAAAATGTGTCCAGACTGTGAAATCCTGCCATAGATGCTTTTTTCTATTTCGTGACATTTAGGTTTAATGCGGTTTACTATGTTGTGAATAATTGTAAAGAGAAGAAACAGTGGAGTGAGAATAAAACAGCTCCCATAAATTGTTACCGAATTGCAATGTCAGCCTGTGCCTTTATGCACAAAACTCTTCAGAAACCGCACCAAAACCACAATACTTTTTCCTTAAAACTTGGGCAAGGTGTGCACACCTAAGGGACTCAATGTCATGGACAATTTACGGTTACTTTCCCGCTATTGTTGAATTCATTCTTTCTTCCCTTTTGGGGATAGCTTCGTCTGGATCTCCAGGAGATTCCGAAGATCAAATGTCGCCCCAGATCCTGGGGTGGAACTTGTTACTGAGAGGTGGGCATGTGACCAAAGCAGAAGGAATGTCCAGATGTTTTCTGGGAATCCTGGAACACAGCTCTCCTCAGGGTGGGTGGGAATGAAGCTTGGCTGTCACGAACAGCTCTGGCCTTTTTCCTACTGTGATGGAAATCTTAGCACCGGTGACCGTCCTACAACCTACCGACCGCTGGTTGGTATCTGTGGTATCCAGGGGTTCACCTTCTGTCAGTGGCAGCCTGACTCCTACTTCACCTTCAAGCCATCACTTAAACAGTTCCCTCTGCCTGGAATAGCCTCCCAGGGCTGTTTCCTGTTCTCCAAAGCTCAGCTTCATACTCTCTCCTCCATGAAGCTTTGCTTAAATGCTCTAAATTCGAGTCTGTATATTGACTTTAAGAGTTGAGTTATATAATGCATTTTCATTATTTGCCCAAGTAGGTTATAAGACCCTGGAAGGCAAGCTTGTGTCCTATATTTCTCCATATTCTGTACTTGTTGTCTAACAAGTCAGTGGGCTGCAGGCATAGAGCCACACAGGCTGTGAAACTGGAGATCCCATTTTACCTGACTTTTTGGGGAAGAACAGACAGGTGGTTGGGGGAGACAGGCTTTGTGATGCGACACTTCTAAGTTCATCTCTGCCATCCTGGGACCCACACGTTTGTCTTCAAATGGATCTAGCCGGCTCAGCCTATGGCCTTTGTCCTCTTTTCTTCTCTTTCCTTTGTGATCATTTCCTGCTTTTTCCAGCTCCCCCACTTCTGAGCTAGGGAACTGCTAGCTAGAGTTTCACTTTCTGTGCCTCCTTCCTCACCTGAACCTGGCTTGCAGGGAAGTTATGAGGCTTAAAATCCCATGTATTGTGGGTACTCACTGAATGGCAGGTGTTATAAAAAGACACAGGGTGGGTGAATGCAGGGGAAGAAAGGGAGATAAATGGTTTTCATCAACTACTTACTATGAAGTTTTTCAGAGATATGAGTGTCTCATTCATAGTCATTCATTAGACTCTGCTGTCTAGCGTAGTGGTCACTGGCCACAGGTGGCTACAGAGCCCCTGAAACGTGGCTGGTGCAAATTGACAAGTGGTGCAACTGTATAACACACTGGATTTCAGAGTATGAAAAAAGGAATGTACAATATTATTTCTATTTCTTTTTATATGGATTACATGTTGAAGCGATCGTTTGGCTATATTTATAGCCAAATTATAAAATCTATTGTTAAAATAAATTTCGGCTATTTATCTTTTAAATATAGTTACTAGAAAATGTTAAATTATATCTGTGACTCCCATTGTATTTCTACTGGACAGAGCTGGTCTTGGCAGAGCCTTCTGTAGTAGGGTTCCTGGATGTTGAATAGAACTTCCAACCCACATTGCATTCACTGTATTGGCTGAAATCTCACTTTAGCAGCCTCATTACTATGCCCTGGGAAATTTTAAGTCTCCCTAGTGGGTTTTAAGCTGCTATCGGTCGTTTCCACCCTAATACTTGTGAATCTTGTGAATGAGCACTGGGTTCCTTTTTTCTTTTGGTGGAAAGCAGGTTGTGGTATGAGAAAGTGGGAAACAGAAGGGTGTAAGGACCCTGAGAACAATGAGTAGGTATGAGTGGGAAAGGTTCCCCACCCAAGTGGGGATGGCACAACTGTGTCTCTACTCTTTTTGTACTTCCCACAGTCCTGTCACAATGATCTGCATGTTGCTGGTGAGCCCGCAATAACTGTACAGACTTGGTGATCAGAAGTAAGATTTAAAAGAAGGATTCAACTATACAGGACAATTTCTCATTTGGAGTGATTCTGCAATTCTTCAGTGAGCCTGAAAACCATCACTGGGTGAGTAGCTGTCAGTTCCTTACTAGGTAAGGAGTTTTACTAGGCATTTTTCTTCCCTATCTCTTTTCACAGTGTATTGAGATGGACTCAGAACCATGACTTCACTGACAAGGGAGGAACGTGAAGTTCGGCAGAAAGGCCATGGCTTGCTTTTGATCACATCGAAACCAAAAATCCAAGACAAAATTTGGCTTCTATCATCAAACCACCCAATGGACAGGCTAGATTCTCAAGGGAGGTGACTGCTAATAGATTGTCTCTGGTCCAGAATTTCAATGAAGCACCAAGTCAGAGTGACAGTCATTTGCAAAATGGCCACCTCTGAAATGGCATTGCTTTGGTGAGTCTGGTTTTTTTGCTTTGTACTACTGAAGTGACTTGGATTTCCTGATATAATTCTGAGGACAACATTACTGGTTTTTCCAATCATTTCCTCAGAAAAAACTTAAATGAGGAAAAATAATAAGTAGCTCCCACAGCTAGAGACGTGGAAAAGCTACTGGGCCCCTCTCATACTGTGGGAGCTGTGTTGCCTCTGCTTCCGGGATATTAGTCTTGGGAAGACCAATCTCAGGGAAGATACCAGTCCTTAAATGCAATTTCGCTCTCTTTCTCCCCTCTCTTTAAAATTATCTCCAAGTAAATCAACTCAATTATTTCTTTTTCTTTTTTTTTAGAATATGAAAGGTGACTATATAGTACAGGAAACTCTACTCAATACTCTTGTAATGACCAATATGGGAAAAGAATCTAAAAAAGGATGGAAACATGTATAACTGATTTACTTTGCTGCATACCTGAAACTAAGACAACATTGTAAATCAACTACATTCCAATAAAAAGATATATGTATAAACAAGTCACACACACACAAGAATATGAAAGATGATAAGAAAGCCTCTTAGAACAGAGCTTAATCTCAGGGAGAAATAGTGAACTTAGCTCCCCTGGTTTATAAAGAAAGCTTGAAGGGAATGTCCCTTGTTAAAATTTCTCTTGTTAAAAAGTCGAGAAGCCAGAAAATGTTACTGAACGATGGTTTTTCACACAAAAGGAGGCTTCTGTCAGTACTTCCCCTCTGAGCTCCAGTGCTCCCTCAGGAGCAATGAGTGCTGAATGAGTGCTCTGCTGTGAGTCCCTTCTGTTCCATGTCCTCTGCAGCTTCCCATTTGGTCTCAACAATATTATCCCCCTCTTTGTCCCTTCCTTTTTCATGTCCATTAGGAAGACTACAGGAAAACTGATTTTTATAACTTCTAGTTAAAGACGTGTCTTTTGAGATAAATGCTGTCTGTGCTGTGGTTGGTGTGTTAGTCACTCAGTCGTGTCTGACTCTTTGCAACTCCATGGACTGTAGCCTGCCAGGCCCCTCCTTTCATGGGATTTTTTCAGGCAAGAACACTGGAGTGGATTGCCATTTCCTTCTCCAGGGGATCTTCCCATCCCAGGGATTGAATCTGGGTCTCCTGTATTGCAGGCAGCCTCTTTACTGTCCGAGCCACCAGGGAAGCCCCTGATGTGCTAGTATTCTGTGTGCTAAATGCTCTCCCTGTCATGTCCATTGTTCTGAAAACATTTAGTGCATTCTGATGAACCTCCAGGTACCTGCACCTGTGTCTAAGAGCACATTTCCTACCAATCCTATACCCCAACTATCACAGCCTATGTGTGATTGGAGTTTTGTCTAAATCTGACACTTCACTTGAAAATATTTTCTGAGATCTATCTCAGAAATCTATAGATACAGTATTTCTTTCACTTCACTTATTTCTTTTCAGAATACTGCCACGAATTCCTGAAACGAAATAAAAGATTTTCAATAATTGGAATGTTAAATGAATAGGCCCCTTTTGGTAGGAAATCACGGAGGATGGTGACTGCAGCCATGAAATCAGGAGACAGTTGCTTCCTGGCAGGAAAGCTATGACAAACCTAGTGTGTTGAAAAGCAGAGACTTCACTTTTCCAACGAAGGTCCATATGGTCAAGGTTATGGTCTTGTGTATGTATATGTAAGAGCAGACACACAATGGCCTCACCTATGGCTTTGGAAGAATGATGCCACCACTGTGGAGTCCAGTGATCACGGTCAGAACGGAGACTTCTGAATGGAGATGCAGGACACCAGTGTTCTACTTTATTCCTCATTTGCCATCAACCTTTTTTGTGTGAGTCACTGTACTGGCTCCAGTTTCCTCTTTGATAAAATTTAGAAGCTAGTCAAATTATTTCTGTGGCTCTTTTCTATTTGAAAAGCTTACAGGGGACTATTTACAAAGATGTGGAAACCATAAGACACGGTGCAGGATCTGAGCCTGGTAACAGAGACCTGAATGGTTGAGGGCAGGAACCATAACGACCAACCAGAGAGTGCTCATGAGGGGCCCTTCCTGACAGGAAGCTGCTTTGTGGGGAGCAGAGAGCCTGAAATAACCTCCTTGGGATTGAAGGGGAGAAGGTGAGAATAAACACCAAAGCTCACTCTCTTCGCCTCCTTCAGGTCCCTCTGGGGCTCCCTGTTACCCAAACCCAACAGGAACTCTAAAGGTGAGGAAATCTTGTAGTTGCCATAGGTCAACTTCAGGGCACAGAACAGGTTGGGTAAGGGTAGTGAATAGACCTAGAGGTGCACGTGGACGGGCTCGTGCCCATTAGTCCTGCCACCTACTATCTCTAAGTCCACTGTGAGTGAACTCAGGTGGTATTAGCTTCCTCAGCAGCATCAGTTCCCTCCTTTTTTCTTCTATCCAGAATAAAGAAGATCCAACTTCAGCTAAATATGTCTAAGTCAATTTTAAGGTCCTCACTTTTGTATCCTCCTATATATATGTACTTCTGTTAATAACACATAGCTAGTCAGGCTTTGGAATGTATTGATCCTGCATTCCATCCTTCAGTTTCATCCCCACACTGAGTACCCAGCTCAGATTCCCATGGCCTCATCCTTTCACTGTGTCAAAAGCCTCTTAATTAACCTTTTTGATTCTGCTTGTGGCATCAAATTCTAAAGGCAGAACTCAAATCCTTTTCCTTTCCGAAACTCTTCAGTGAGCCCTGTTGTCTGAGGCTCTCATCTGAAGCCCTGAGCATGGGCTCTGACTTCCAACATCCCACGATATGGATGAAACTCCTCCTTTCAGTCTCATCCCTGGCTTCCCTTTATGGCCCTGTGTTCCTGCAAACCAAGCTGTCCTGCTGCCTGTCCTGTCTCCATGAAGATAATCCTAGTTAAGGAGCACCTAGTGTGTGTTGGGAGCTGTCCTAGGTACCTCACCTACACGATTTCATTTACTCCTTACAGACAACCAGTCAGTCCCTTTTTACTGCCTAAAATGGAACAAATGTAACACAAAAAATTTATAGTGAGCACGAAGTTAGGAAGAGAAATCCAAGATGCTAGAAGCAACTCCAGAGAGGTGAGCAAGAGCTAAATCCAGAGTCAATGAGAGGACTGGAACTCAGAATGTCCCATAGGGGACCTTAGGTCCAGGCAGGGTTGGGGAGCTAGAAGTGCCCTCTACACAAAGCCAGGGATCTCTAAGCATTGTGCCTCCACCACTAGAGGAAAATTCCACTCTTTGGCTCAGGGCTGTGTCAAGGAAGGGTTGCTCATTCAATATGGGGGAATAAAAAAACCTTCAGCAAAAATGTAAACCCCAGGCTGCCCATGTGCAGTTGGGTGTCCACATTATTCATGCACTGTGGGAATCCTGAGCCCATAAGTTAATATAAAACGGTAGGCTAGACCTGCAGAACTGTATCATATTGTTACAGAGACAATTGTTCTCCTGCAAAATTCTTCCTGAAGATGATCCCTCACAAGAAACTTCCAGTTGCATAGAAAACAAGCTCTCAGTGCAATAATGTACAGAGATTTCACACCCTAAAAATGCAAATAGTAGGACATCTTGAGCCCCTTGCTTAGGGAGATGAGAGCAGTAACAACCCTGTATAAGGCAAAACTGAGATTTCATTTTAAAATAACAGGAAAATTTATAAAAAGGACCAAATGAAAATTATGAGATTAAAAACAGTGATATTCATAGAAGGATAAGGATTAAACAGGAGGCTAACCTTCGGCATGAGCTGATGAATGAGAGGCAGACATGGGGAAATCATGAAACCTACAGTGACACTTCAAGGCAGGCAATTGTTTGTCCTTGTTAACACAGGAAGAGTTAGGAAACCTTCTCAGGAGGGCACCTCGGATCTGTTCTACGCAGCAGCATGCTGGGGCTGGTTTGCGTCACCTGGGAGAACCCTTTGGGTTCATCTCTTCCCGACTCCGCTTTCAGTGCCATAACGTTAGTAGCTTGAAATTGACCATGGTAAGAGTATTTATACCACAGAAATTGCCAAGTACTACTGTTGGGGCTTTTTTCCCCCCCTTAGAGAGTCTGTTAAACATTTACTAGCATATCTAGCACTGGTCTGACCTGTGCTCACTTTAAATTGGAAGTCATGATGTAATCTCCTGCAGGGTACTTGTGGGACACACCAAGAATGAGGCTGGCTGAAGGGGCTCACAGTGTGGGCTTTGTGACCTTGCTAAAGTGAGCAACGGCCACAAAACTCTTTGTATTAGGTGGGCTGCAGGCCCAGTGCTAACATCTTCTGATTTCTTTAAAAGCAGCTGCAAAATCCAGAATTTTATGTAAAATCTCAGTTTTTAAACACTGGCAACAGATTCAAACATTTTTAAAGACATTGCTCAGGCCAAAAAATAAAATAAAACCCACATCTGCTGGCTAAATTTGGCCATGGGCTGCCAGTTTGTAATTTCTAGTTTCAGCCAATAAACTCCATTGCTTTGTGTTATTGTTTCTTTCTCTAAATGCCCTCCTCCCCTCAAAATCTAGCTTAAATGATAGTTTCTCCATGTTTCATCCCAGAGCTGTCCATCTAAAAGTTATCTTCTGAACACTAAAAAAATGGCTCTGAACACATAAGTATTTTCTTTAAGGGAAATGTTTATGTTTTAAGTATTTTACAGAAAATACTTCTGTGTTTGATATTATTTGTGCATACATTTTTCTTTTCTGGTAGCATGTAACTTCCCTGAAGATGAAGATCTATGTCTTGGTCATCTTTGTTTCCCTGGAAATGGTCAGCAAGTCTCTTGTATATAGTAGACATTCAATAAGTATTAGATAAAACTTAATGCTAGAAACTCAGTAGATGTTCATTTGAATCACATTTTATATTTGCCTTCAGAATTATGACTCATGTCCTTAGCTAGGAAGACTAGGAAATTTCAAAGCCATGTTGATAGCACACAGAAGATGTTTCTCATCATTCGTAGTTTTATGAGACATGCTTAAGGGAAACTATTTTCTTGTGTGTATTGATGCAGATGAGTGGGTGTTTCTGCATTAAGCTTTGTTATCCAATGAAGTGACTTTCCATAGTCATGTTTGACTGAGATGTTAGAATATAAAGCATTTTCCTATTTAGTTAAACTTTTTTCCCTTGAGTGAAACTAAAATCAAAACATAATATTTACTAATATTTGTACTTAGAATTTTTAAAACTTTTTAATTTTAAAGTATAATGTATTGTAGAGAAAAATGTAAAGGAATACAAGCACTTTGGTGTAAATCTAAAATTAAAATTTGAGAGTTACTACTTTTTCTCCTCCCTTTCTTATGTTGTTTAAAGTACTTTTTAGTTCTTTCTCTCACTTTCAATGCAGTAGATCTGTAAATCTTGCAGCTTTTCATCTCTTAAAAGTTCCCTTGGGATCTTCAAATGTCCTTGGATAATCTTTCCCTGACTGCTTTCTGCTAATTTTAGAAAAGAATTAGTTATCTCTAAATTCCAAGAAGTACAAGGATTCTTTTTGAAACCATGTAAGAGTCTCTGTGTCCTTGTTTTGAAGCAAAAGGCTGACTTAAGAGTTAATGATGGGAAATGCGGAGCTCTAGAAACAAAGAATAGCTGTTGGGCTGGGGAACTGGAAACAATTTACACCAGGATTCTGCCACAGAGCAGAATCACTGAACTCCCAGTTCCCTGACAGATACAGATAAAGACCTGACACTCATTCCTAAATTGTTTTTACAGGAAGCAGACCTCCACCTCACCCCCAGATGAAAACAGTTGACCACAAGAACACAGACCCTAGACTGGTTGGAACCGGAAGGTTGACGATGCTTGAAACTTCATCATGATGCCAACCAACCCCCAAATTGTCCCTGAACTGATCACGTCCTGCTCTTTGAACACTATAGAACTCCTTGCTACCCTCTCCAAGTACCCTCCTGTGGGTCACACAGTCTTGAGAGCATTAGCCTTCTGTGGCCTCTTTGCCTGACAAAGCAATGAAGGCTACTCTTTTCTCAGTTCAGTTCAGTTCAGTTCAGTCCCTCAGTCATGTCCGACTCTTTGCGACCCCATGAATCACAGCATGCCAGGCCTCCCTGTCCATCACCAACTCCTGGAGTTCATCCAGACTCATGTCCATCGAGTCAGTGATGCCATCCAGCCATCTCATCCTCTGTCGTCCCCTTCTCTTCCTGCCCCCAATCCCTCCCAGCATCAGAGTCTTTTCCAAAGAGTCAATTCTTCGCATGAGGTGGCCAAAGTACTGGAGTTTCAGCTTCAGCATCATTCCTTCCAAAGAAATCCCGGGGCTGATCTCCTTCAGAATGGACTGGTTGGATCTTCTTGCAGTCCAAGGGACTCTCAAGAGTCTTCTCCAACACCACAGTTCAAAAGCATCAATTTTTCAGCGCTCAGCCTTCTTCACAGTCCAACTCTCATATCCATACATGACCACAGGAAAATCCATAGCCTTGACTATATGGACCTTTGTTGGCAAAGTAGTGTCTCTGCTTTTGAATATGCTATCTATGTTGGTCATAACTTTCCTTCCAAGGAGTAAGCGTCTTTTAATTTCATGGCTGCAGTCACTGTCTGGAGTGATTTTGGAACCCAGAAAAATAAAGTCTGACACTGTTTCCATTGTTTCCCCATCTATTTCCCATGAAGTGATGGGACCAGATGCCATAATCTTCGTTTTCTGAATGTTGAGCTTTAAGCCAACTTTTTCACTCTCTACTTTCACTTTCATCAAGAGGCTTTTGAGTTCCTCTTCACTTTCTGCCATAAGGGTGGTGACATCTGCATATCTGAGGTTATTGATATTTCTCCCGGCAATCTTGATTCCAGCTTGTGTTTCTTCCAGTCCAGGATTTCTCATGATGTACTCTGCATAGAAGTGAAATAAGCAGGGTGACAATATACAGCCTTGACGAACTCCTTTTCCTATTGGGAACCAGTCTGTTGCTCCATGTCCAGTTCTAACTGTTGCTTCCTGACTCTTTTCTACTTCACCCAAAACTCTGTCTCCGAGTTTCTATTCAACTTTGATGAACCAAGGCTGAGGTTCGGCAACACTTCTCTTTCGTGGTTAGGGTTAGCTACATACCATCTGTTTCCTCAAAAGTATTTTTTTTTCCCCTTAAGCAGGACAAATAGAGCCTTCTATTCTTAACTGGTTTCTGTTTTCTGTTAAAGAGTTTGGAATTAGGAAAACCCCAACCTTATGAGTACTCTGTTAAAAATAGACTTAAGCAAAACAGTAAAATGATATTAAACACAGGGCCAAAAGTTTTCTCCTTACTTAATGCTTAACTTTATTATTTGCATCCTTTGGGACAAGGTAGCAAAAGTGAAAGCATAGGCTAGTCATCTTTTCCAAACCTACTTACAACCTACTTACTTGTTTTGAAATTGAATCTACTTTCAGCTATTACATAATTTTTTAAATTGTAAAAATTTAGTCTGCAAATGGCGTAGAAAGTGTTGTTCAAGTATCAGTTGAATTTTGTTCTCATAGTTAAGAAAGATTTTGACTCTGCTAGCCACTCAAGTTATCTTATTTCTAAAGCTTTGGAGAGTCATGTGCATGAGTCCTGTGCACTGTGTACAATCTTGTAAACATAGGTAGCACATTCATTCCACAGGTGTATACTGAGGAGGATTTGCTCTTCAGGCTAGCTACACAGTGGTGAACAAAACAGGAAGGGCAGAGACTTAGGCCCTGCCCTGTGCTGTCAACAGCGTTCAGCCATGCAGGGACTGAGCCTACAACACGGAAACTCACTATCACATTTTAACTTCAATTGTAAGACAGCTTTGACACGCCGTGCATTTGTTTTCAGTTGTCAGTAAGAGGTGATTACCATCATAGCCAAGACCTAAGTTATTCAAGTTTGAAAGGAAACTTTTCATAACATGCACCTTTATCATCAGTGTCAGTTTATCCCATCAGCTGAGGTCCCCAGTCTCTGCTCTCTACTGATGATCTTCTGCTGCACCAAACTGGACTGATCATCCCTATAAAACAGACAGAAAAACACTGGATGTGTGCGATAGAGGAAAACCTGTCACCCCAATGGGGATGGTTACCTTTTGCCTTTGCTTCTTTCAGATAAGCACCTTGAACTGGAAGTCTGGGAAGTTTCCTTCATCCAGGCTGGAATTAATTATTTTGAAACAGCATAAATTAAATGGTGAGGTTTGTTGTCACTTATGTTGTTATTGCCCAACCCCCTTATGTACCTTCTCACTATTTCATACTGTCCTTCAGGAGAGTCATGCTGTATCCATAGCTCCAGAAAGTCATAGACTCCAGTGAGTTCAGTAAACAGGGGAGGTTCAGCTTTAAATGATCTGAATCCCAACCCCTTCTTTGATAGCTGAGGGATCTGAGGCTCAGAGAGGTGAAATGGACTCCCAAGGGCACAAAGCTCCAGCTTTAGTCTCCTCTTAGTCTACATAAAAAGAATGATGTTCTCAATACTACAATCCCTTATTTTATGGGTCCTTATCGTGTTACTCTATTACAGTTATAGTTGTAGAATATTAACTTCACTAGTGTAAAATGTCTACCAAATACAAAAGTTTCAGGCTTTATTCCATGAAGGACACTTTACTGCTCAGCTCATGACTGATTTTGAGTTGGCTTATCTTAATGGACAATGCTAGTGACTTGAGAATTAACCAAAAGAGATGTTCTATCTACCTCGGTTGATTTTTTAGAGGGCAAAGGAAAGGGAAAAGCTAAAAGTGCTTGGAGTTAGCATATATTGCTTCCTGCCTATGCTCTGAGTTAGCTGATCCAGGGCCATTACACTTCTTGCTCTTATTCCACTGAGGAGATAGGGTTCACATGGCTGAAAGGAAGTGGCTGAAAGTAGAACTGCCCGGACTTTGGGAAAGGGAAGCTGTGTATACCAGGTGGGTAATAAGTCAGGACTTCTCTTACCTATTAAGTTGAACCACATGAAATTGTCCATAATGCACCACTTTTGACCTACAAAAGTAGTAATTTTATAGGACTTAACCTAATTTTTCTTTTCCTCTTTCCCTTTTTATCCTCCCAAGCTGTTGCAAGTATTTCTCTTTGGCCTGGTGTAGGATCAATTCTTTGGCTTACTATCAAGCTTTCACTTGTTCTCTCCTCTTGCCCTTAAAAGCTTTCAGGCTCAATATCAAAGATTTGCTCCTTGAAAAGCACAGCTGGATTCAATCAAGGTTGAATTGGTTGGAAAATCAATAGTTCAGCGCTATTTCCTCAATGGAAATGGTTCAACCCAATGATCAGGGTTAATATGCTTAATACAAACATATCTTGAGAGATAGTACAGCTCTCATCTTGCCTGGGCAGGTGGAGATATAGCACCTCTATCTTATCATCCAGAAGAATATTATGGTTGGACCTCTACCACGTAGAGGTCTGAATGGGGCACCCTATATTTCATAAGAAAAAGAGTATGCTGAGTTGTGCTTATCAGGTAACCAAACCTGTACGTAACCTATGAGCATCAGGCCAACTGTTGGGAGGGCTGTTGGTCAGGGAGAGGCGGATAATCCTACCACAGACATGTGAGGAACCAGTTCTTAGGATAAATCTCCAAATCTCAGTTGACTGCCTTAGTCCCTTTATCCTTAAAACAAGAGGAGCCAAAGAAACTTGCCTAAGATCAGAAATGAATTCAAGGTTGTCTGTGAAGACACATAAGGCCTGATAACAGAAGTAGTTCTTGGTTGTAGAAATAGAGCAACAGGATGACAATTCTGGTTAAGAACTCAGGGTCAACTAACACTGGGGAAGGAGAAGGTGGAGTAAATTGCTTTAAACACTGGATGCTCCTGCTTTTTAAAAACATTGAAGTGTAGCTGATTTACAGTACTGTGTTAATTTCTGGTGTGCAGCAGAATGATTCAGATATAAGTATATATACTTTTAAAGATTTTTTTTCCATTGTAGATTATTACAAGATATTGAATATAATTCCCTTTGCTACACAGTAAGTCCTTGTTGTTAACCAGTTATATAGCGGTGTGTATCCTTTAATTCCCTATTCCTTATTTATCCCTCCCTCCCTTTCCCTTTTCCCTTTGGTAACCATAAATTTGCTTTCTATGTCTGTGAGTATGTTTCTATTTTGTAGATAAATTTGTTTGTATTATTTTTAGATAATATTTATTTTTTAGATAATATTTGTTTTTAGATAATATTTGTTTTTGTGTGACTTATTTTACTTAGTATGATATTGTCTAGGTCTGTCCATGTCACTGCAGTTGGCAATATTTCATTTTTTCTTTATGGTTGAGTAATATTTCATTTTGTACTTGGTATGAGTGCGTGTGCTCAGTTGCTTCAATTGTGTCTGACTCTTTGTGACCCTATGACTGTAGGTCACTGGGCTTCTCTGTCCATGGCATTCTCCAGGCAAGAATACTGGAGTGCGTTGCCATGCCCTTCTCCAGGGGATCTTTCCGACCCAGGAATTGAACCCACGTCTCCTGCGTTGCAGGCAGATTCTTTACCACTGAGCCAATGGGGAAGCTCCATATTTGGTATCAAAATTTTATCCATTCATCTGTTGATGGATACTTAGTTTGCCTCCATCTCTTGGCTATTGTAAATAGTGCTGCTATGAATATTGGGGTGCATGTATCTTTTTGAATTAGAGTTTTTATTTTTTCTGGATATATGCCCAGGAGTGGGATTGCTGGGTCATATGGTAGCTCATATTTTAGGTTTTTTAACGAAACTCCATACTATTTAGTTGGAGTCACCTAGTCGTCCATAGTGATGTCACCAATTTACATTTCTACCAACGGCATAGGAGGGTTATATCTTCTCCATACCTCCTCCAGCATTTATTATTTGTAGATGTTTTCATGATAGTCATTCTGACTGGTATGAGGTGATAGCCTCATTGTAATTTTTATTTGCATTTCTCTGATAATTAGCAATGCTGAGTGTCTTCTCATGTGTTTGGTGGCCATCTATATGTCTTCTTTGGCAAAATGTCTATTTAGGTCTTCTGCCCACTTTTTTATTAGGTTGTTTGTTTTTTAGATATTGAGTTATATGAGCTGTGTGTATTTTGGAAATAAATTGTCTTTTCTTTCTTTCTTTCCTTTTTTTTTTTGATGGTTTCCTTTGCTGTGCATTAGGCTCATTTGCTTATTTTTGCTTTTATTTCTTTTGCCTCAGGATACTGATCTAAGAAAATATTGCTGTGATTTATGTCAGAGAAAGTTTTGCCTATGTTCTCTTCTCAGAGTTAAATGGGGTCATATCTTTTACTTAGGTCTTTAAACCATTTTGAGTTTATTTTTAATATAGTATGAGGGAATGTTCTAATTTCATTGATTGGCATGTAGCTATACAGCTTTCCCAACACCAGCTGCTGCAGAGACTGTCTTCTCTCCATTGTACATTCTTGCCTCTTTTGTCAAAGATTAACTGAATGTAGTGAGTTTATTTCTGAGTTACTTTGTTCCATATGTCTGTACCAATACCATGCTGTCTTGATTACTATAACTTGGTAGTATTATCTGAAGTGTGGGAGGATTATGCCTCCAGCTTTGTGCTTTTTTTCTCAGGATTGCTTTGGCAATGCTGGGTCTTTTGTTTTTCCATATAAATTTTAGGATTATTCTACTTTTGTGAAAAATGTCATGGGTAATTTGATAGAAATTGCATTAAATCTGTAGACTGTTTTGAGTAATAAGAACATTTTAACAATATTCATTCTCCTAATCCAAGAGCATGGAATATCTTTCCATTTCTTTGAATCATCTTTAATTTCCTCTATCAATGTCCTATAGTTCTCAGTGTATTGGTCTTTCACCTCCTTGGTTAGGTTTATTCTAAGGGTGTTTTTCTTAGATGCAATTTTAAACGAGATTCCCCTCCCCTCCCATTTTCTCTTTCTGATAATTCATCATTAGTGTAAAGAAATGCAACAGATTTCTGATATCCTGATGCTCTTGCTTTTATTTTAGGCACTGAATAGATTTGATCAATAAAGCCTGGCCCTACAAAAATGTCTACCTTGGGTGTGGTTGGACTAATGACCTTTAAGATTTTCCCTAAGTTTCAGAAACCCTGCAAAGCAACCCAAAGCACTCAGCCTTCTCCACCCTTCACTGGCAGATATAATCCAAGACACTGCCTTTTCCTCCAACCAGCACACATTTATTAAGGACCTGGTATGCAGAAGCCCTATTCTATGCCAGTGGATATCAAATGTGGCCTCCAGACGAGCAGCCTTAACATTACCCACTTATAAGAAACCCAAACTCTCAGGCCCATCCATAACCTGCTAGATCAGAAGCCCTAGGAGTGGTACCCAGTGTCTGTATCCTAATAAGTCCTTCAGGTGATTCTGGAGTAACCCTAAAAATGGAGAATGTTCTGGTGGTGGGACATGGCCAAAGTAGCAACACTGCCGGGCATGACTTCAGTGGCTTTGTTCCTGTGTGGTAAAGATCATAAAATGTTCCTGACAAACTGCTGCTCAGAAAGAATTCATTAACGTTGCCAACCAAAGAAAAGGAGTCCACATTGATGAAGAATTTATGTTTTGGTAAAATGTCACCATGTCCTCTGAAGCTATGCCACATATTAGGAAATTCTGAAATTGTTTAGCCATGATACAATGTTGTAATTTTGCTGTGAACAAGTTTAAGAGCCTTGATGAGTATTTTTCCTCTTTCTGCTGGTCCTTAACTGTAGCCTATAACGCAGTTTTGATACTAGAAAATAATACTTCTTAGGATTGTCTCCACTTGAAAACTGAGGCTATAGCTGAAAAACTCTTCCATCAGTGCTTTTAAAAAAGCATGACCTGTTATGTTTTGTTTCCTCCCTCCCTCCCTTCCTGCTTTCCCTATTTTATATCAGCAATTTTAAATCTGATGAGACGTCTCCCTCCTCCAGCACTCATCTAAATTTATCTCACCTACCTGTTCCTTTTCTGGAAAAGAAGCAACAAAAGGAATAGGTCTGTTATATAAACATTCATTAAAAGAAAATACACATCATAGTGAAGAAACCTTTATAGGTACTTGCTTTCTACATCACCACAACAAGCTATGCCTTGTGACTATTTCCCTTTGCAGATAGGACACCAAGGTTTGGAGAGAGAGAGTGACCTGTCCACGATCCAGTTGATTAATGGCAATGGAACCAGAGTCTATATATTGTTCAGAATTTCTGCCTTCTAACCTCATGTGTGCCCCCTAGGTTTCACCACAGTTTCACATTTTGCTTGGCTTGTTCTCCTTTGTACCCAAGGAGAGCTTGTTCTGCATATGTGGGGACAGGGGGTACATGAGTAATCTCTGTACCTTTTGCATAATTTTGCTGTGAACCTGAAATTGCTCTAAAAATAGTGTATTTAAAAAGTTGAATTTATCCTTAGAGAATGGAAACCTGATTCTTATGACAAATGTTTTCCCCTTCCATCTATGTGGTACACACCATCCAGCAGCTGAGAAATTATTACAGGAATTTGGTTATCAGTCTGGTACCATTTTTTGAAATATAGTTGATTTAGTGGGTAAAGGATAAGTTAAATAGATAAGGAGAAAAGGCCAAACTAGCCCATCTAACTCTGCACGTGTCCATTTAGCTAAGTTGAGAAAGCTTTAGAAAAATGAAAAAACAAACACCTAATCCTCCCTCAACTTTGCAAAGAAAAGGAAAGGAAAAACATCTAGTCAGCAATTTCTTATTCAAGACATAGGTGATCTGTCAGAAGAAAGGGAAGGTAATAGTGGCTTCGTTTTATTTCACTCCAGTGAGGTTTGAGGTTTCCAAAATCGGCTCTTTTTTCACAGGCAGACCTGTAGGCTTTCGATTCCCGAACTAAATTACTAAATCAGCCGCCTCCCCGCCCCTACGCCCCCGTCCCCAGTCCCAGCCGTCCCCTGTCCCCGGGCCGCTCCCCATGCAGCCCTGTGGCCGCAATCGAAGGCTATTTCCAAGTCCATCTGGTTCTTTCAGAAACGGTCTTGTTTGTTGTCTTTTCAGTGACATTCTGTTTATTCAGCCCCCTTTTTTCCTTCTGAGGGAGACAGCTTAACATTTTTTCCCCTTCTTCTTTAAAAAATATTATCTGCTTTTCTTTATCGCCATCGAAAAGAGTGAAAAGCTCTGAAGCAAAATAAAGGGAGATTTAAAGCCGGGCGGAGAAGGGCGCTCTGTGGAGGGGGGCGCCGCCCCGGGACACTGCGGCGGCGCGGCCTCACCCACGTTCCCGGGCCGCCGGCGACGCCCCAGCGCAGCCCGTCATTTCCTCGGACGGAGGCCCAGCCGAGGACGCCTCCGGCGACGTGGGTGGGCTGCTGCAAAGACGCGGCGTCCAGTCCCATTCAGGAACTGCCCCGGGCCTGGCCCCGCGGAGGGCGGGCTCTGTGTTGTTTAAGTAAATAAACGGGTCGGAGGCCGGGCTGGCCGGCCCCCGCCCTCTCCCGCCGGCCCATACCGGGCAGGCCTCCCCACCCCCATGCCCACCCCCACCGCCCCACCCCCGGGCCGGAGCCACCGCCGCCACCCACCGCGCAGGCGGGACCGCGGGCAGTCCCTGGACTTTCCAGTAAACAGAGAAGCTCTATCTTTGTCCCGGGCCACCGGGAGGCACTTGGGCCCGTTCAATCTTGTTTTTTCAGATGTTCCCTTGGGTTCTCTTCCTGGCCCACCTCCTGCCCCAGACACTTCCCCGCGGCCAGTTAGCATCTTCTGCGCGGAAGCTGGAGTCCAGGGAGGCTCAAAGGGTGGTCCCGGGCTGGGAGCGCGGCCTCAGCTGGAAGCTGGCCAGGAATGCAGTTCTCAGGCCCTGCTCCGGGCCTGCTGAATCAGAAACGCTGGGAAAGGGGCCCAGCCGACTTTTCTACAGCTTCTCCATCCAGGTGACTCCATGCACACCCAAGCATATGAACCAAGGAGCCTGGCTGCTGGCTGCCCACGAGCTCGACTTTGATCTGTTCTGTGTGGCTGGGTCCTCAGGCCCCAAGGGTTGTCCAGCCCTGAGCAGGTGCTCAATGTGCATTTTACAAACGAACAGGTGTTGCAGAGGGGAGGGCCAGCTAGCTGATTTGGATTGGTGTTTTCCTTTTTTCCTTCCCACGAGTTCACCTCTGCCCCGGCCCTTCACAGTATATCTCAGCAGAAGGCCCAGGGTTTTTCACTGGGTTTTTCCATCCACTTATCTTTTTGAGAGGATTATGCCACAGACAAGTTCAGTGATGGAGGGATGGGAGGGCTATGGGGTAGAGGAAAACCTCTCTTCCAAGACTGCCATGAGCATAGACTCTGCCTCTTATTTTGTTGACCATATATATATATATAGGAGTATGTGGCTCATTGGTGAATAATAGGCTTGTCAATGCAGGAGACATGAGTTTAATCCCTGGGTCAGGAAGATCCCTTGGAAAAGGAAATGGCACCCCACTCCAGTTTTCTTGCCTGGGAAATCCCATGGACAGATGGGCCTGGCAGGCTACAGTCCATGGGGTTGCAGAAGAGTTGGACACAACTTAGCTACTAAACAGCAACTATACACACACACACACACACACACACACATATATACACACATAGAGAGAGAGATGTCTTTGGATGGTCAAGCATTCAGGTTGGCCCAGTTCACTTGGTTATCGCGTAGTGCGTGAAACCTGGAGAGGATCCCCTTCAGTGCCCTTTTTCTTCTGTCAGGTCTGATCCTGTACAAGACTGTCCCTGGTAAGTATTGAGCACTTACTATGTGCCAGACCCTGGGGGAGGATGTCTGTGGTCAAGAAAATTGAGTCAGAATCTGTGCTCATGGTATTTTCATTTCACATCAAGGAAGATAGATAAGTAATTTCAATAAAATACAATGTAACAAGTGTTAGGAGAGTATTATTTTGTTGTTCAGTCACTCAGTCATGTCCGAATCTTTGCGACCCCATGGACTGCAGCACGCCAGGCTTCCCTGTCCATCACCATCTCCTTGAGATTGCTCAGACTCATGTCCATTGAGCCGGTGATGCCATCCAACCATCTTGTCCTCTGTTGTCCCCTTTTCCTCCTGCCTTCAATCTTTCCCAGCATCAGGATCTTTTCTAATGACTCAGTTCTTCGCATCAGGTGGCCAAAGTATTGAGCTTCAGCTTCAGCATCAGTCTTTGCAGTGAATATTCAGGATTGATTTCCTTTAGGATGGACTGTTTTGATTTCCTTTCAGTCAACAGTGTTATTTAAGATCCTTCTAATTACATACCAACTTGTGACATCTCTTGTTATCTTGATCTGTTATTATTTACCTATTTCACTAATTTAACATGTTTACTTCTTGTCTTTCCAGCTGGATGTTAAGTTTCTGGAGGATAAGAATAATGTCTTACATCCTTTTATCTCCTCTTAGCCTGGTAGGCTTTGTGTACATATCATTGATTCTAGCTGGGGTAATGTTGCTGGAGCAGCATCTGGAGACATTTTTGGTTGTTACAACTTGCACAAATTGGGAACAAGGTCCTATCGACATCTAGTTGGTGGAGGTCAAGGATGTTGCTGACATCCAACAGTGCACGGGACAGCCTCCACCCCCAATACAGAATTGCTGCTGCTGCTAAGTCACTTCAGTCGTGTCCGACTCTGTTCAACCCCATAGACAGCAGCCCACCAGGCTCCCTTGTCCCTGAGATTCTCCAGGCAAGAACGCTGGAGTGGGTTGCCATTTCCTTCTCCAATGCATGAAAGTGAAAAGTGAAAGTGAAGTCGCTCAGTCCTGTCCGGCCCTCAGTGACCCCATGGACTGCAGCCTTCCAGGCTCCTCTGTCCATGGGATTTTCCAGGCAAGAGTACTGGAGTGGGGTGCCATTGCCTTCTCCAAATACAGAATTACCCAGCCCCAAATGTCAATGGTGTGGGGCTGAGAAGCCTGGTCTAGGGAAACCCTTTGGATTCTCCCTGCAACACCCTCCTCTTAACAAGCTGCTGCTGCTACTGCTGCTAAGTCGCTTCAGTCGTGTCCGACTCTGTGCGACCCCATAGACGGCAGCCCATCAGGCTCCCCCGTTCCTGGGATTCTCAAGGCAAGAACACTGGAGTGGGTTGCCATTTCCTTCTCCAATGCATGGAAGTGAAGAGTGAAAGTGAAGTCACTCAGTCGTGTCCGACTCTTAGTGACCCCATGGACTACAGCCCACCAGGCTCCTCTGTCCATCGGATTTTCCAGGCAAGAGTGCTGGAGTGGGGTGCCATTGCCTTCTCCGATTAACAAGCTAGTGCCTGGGAAACCAAGGAAGCTAACAGCCCAGCAAAACTGCAGGGCTCTCCTCCTTCCTCTTCGTCCACCAGCCAGCACAGCTCTTCCTCTGCCTTCCAGACATGTCATTCCTTTTCCTTATTTGTGACAATAAAATCTGACCTGGCTTAGGTAGAAGGGGACATGGACTCACACCTCATTTTCTTTAGCCTTTGAGACCAGATTTCTAGATACCAAATTCCCAGGTCATCTTTATTCTGATCATACTTCAGGTCATCAGTCCTTAAGGTGTGTTCAGGGTCTCTAGGTCCATCCCACATCAGCCAGTATGGCTCCACCTGAGGCCTTAGCCAGACTCATGTGTCAGAAGGATCTTGACAATGAGAGAAGTTTGAAAACCACCACTAGCAATCCTTTGACTCTAACTTGGCTCTTTGAAAGTGGCAGAGTAGGGATATTCCTGGAATGGTGATGAGTAACTGCCACTCATATGACTAGTGTCCCTTACCAGGATGGTTCTAAAACTAGAAATTTCCTGGCTTCTTAGCCCTACATCATAGAAGTGATTAAAAAGGGAAGTCATGTTTTAAGGGTGCATCAACATTGATTCTGGTCCCTAGTGTGATGCTGAGAAGGAACAAAGTCCTGAAAGACTGGGCAGGGTGGACTGGCTTTGTAACCATTTCTTCATGCAGCTTATCGCGTGAGACTTGGTCTTTGGTCATGCAGCTGCACCTGAAGCACCTGCTCATTTTCCTCTGTGGGAGTCCCGAAGATGAAGAGTCCAAATGCGGTTGGTTCACACCTCAGGCTAGAATATGCAGTGTTCTGTGTAATGAAGGGCAAATGCTGGCCTTCACTGGGCTGGCTGCATCTCTGCAGGAATTATTGACCCTCTGGAGTGGGGAGTGGCAGGGGTGGGGAGAAATGTGCTAGGCTTGTGGTCTAGGAGAGTCTGGGGGCTGGAGGGATGGGGGGGTGGGGCGGGGAGGGTGGGGGGGTGGGCTGGGGAGGGTGGTGGGGAGATGAGCCCGTGCAAAAGACATGGCCACTGGTGCTCGGGAGCTGTGAGGGGTAATATCTAATGCCTATTTCCCCTTTTACTTTGTAATTTCTCAAGGTTGCTGGTTAACATCATTAAGCATGACCATCTCATTCTGTTATGGCTTAGAGAAGACCCTGGCCCTGTGGTTGGACTGAGTGGCATTCTGGAGCAGCAAGGTAGTGATGAGAGGGCTGGGGGAGAGTGGGACTGCAGAAATGCCCAGGAAAGGATATTCTTGTAATTCCTCAGTAAAGGCACTCAGATTACAATAATTTGAACTTTAGTGGGGAAGAGCAAACTTGAATTGCTAGAAAGGTCTGGGACATCTGTTTTACAGGTGTTTTCAAACATGCAAGAGTTTTAGTATCTGAAGATTGTGTTGAGAGATTCTGGTGGGATGAGTGTGCCTGCTGCCCTGGGAAGAAGCAGCGTGAGACCATCAGAACTGGCTGGGTTTCAACTGGCTACACCAGTGGTCCTCATACAGGGTGATTTTGCTTCCCAGATGACATTGGGCGATGTCTGGAGACACAGTTGGTTGTCACAAATGGGGAGGTGGGTGCTACTGGCAACTAGTAGGTAGAAGCCAGGGACATTGCTAGGTTTCCTGCAATCCACAGGAAAATTGCATGATGAAGAATTATCCAACCTAACATGTCAGTTGTACTGCTGTTGAGCAACTCTGGGCTAGAACAGGGAGAGAGAGCTTCTTGAGAAACACTTGAAGACAAGGTTCATGTGGGAGAGCCAGAATGATGCAGGAGGTCTATGCAAGATTCCATTCCACTGAGGAAAGCACTGCAGACACAAGCCACCAGAATCTGCTTGAGATGTGCTGGCCTGTGTCCTACTCTGCAAATTTAGCATCAGGGGAGAGCTAAATCCTAGAATATTTTCATGCATATGTGATTCTGAGCCAGGGTCTCCCAGCCAGGTCTTTTGAAGAAGTATTGGATGATTTTCTGTACTGAAGGGAAGTGAAAATCCCCACTACTTCCTTGAGGGACCTGGAAGAATATGTTAGCTGGAATGCTGCCAGACTCCTGCTGAGTGTGGCTAGACCTAGAGGCCTTGAGGATCAGGCCTTCGTTTGCTGGAAACATCGTATTCAAAGCACAAACTAGCTCTCTCAGTGCCCCTAATGGTAACTGTACTGCAGTGATAGCCAGGGATAAAGTAGACTGGTCTGTCTTTACTCAGGCGGTGCCAGAAGCCCAGATTTCCAGCCACAAGAACTGGGGATTTCAGGGGCAAGGCAGATGGGAGAATGCCTCATCGAGGGAGGGTTAGTCTACATGAGCAAGGGAAAGACCAGGGGGCCTCCTCTGAGGGAAGTGCCTCCTTCTATGTCTAGTCTGGGTCAGATCCTTAGACTGCCTTTGCCCATTCTATCCAGAGTCTCCTGAGGTTCCCAGCCAGCAAGGGGGTTTTTCTGTGTGAGCTCATTGGTGGGGCATCTGTGGACACATTCTAACTAATCCCTTTAATCCTGCCATGAGACGTGAGAACAAGTACCAGTGACACAAGCTGGCGCCTTCTTGTAGATAGTTGCATAGAACTCTGTACCACGCATGCATGGAGCAGCAGAGTGACAACTGCTAATCTGATTTATCTACATTTGAAAAAACAAAGGTCTTTGGAAATAAATGTGCTCAATTTGAACCCAGTTCTGAAGGGCTTCTAATACTCTGTAAGATCATTACACTTTTCTGAGCCTTAGATTTCTTATCTTAAATTTCTTACAGTATTGTTAGAGGATGGAAAGAATTCATGCGACACAGTTAGTACATTATCTGGCCCAAACTACCGGGTACACAAGGAAGCTGCTTTTATTACTGTTATTATTTCTCAGGCTTCATTCAAGGCTGGGGAAGTCTGAACTGACACAGTGTTTTTGCAACTGGCCAGTAGGGTTCCTGTAGTTAGTCACTGTTCCTTAACTATATTTGCTTTAAAGCTTCTTAAAATTTTTAGTAGTATTGGTAATATATGTGTACAGATGAATTAATCAACACATAAACCCAATTATTGCCTAAAATAAAAGAATATGATAGTTTGTAGTTCAATACATACTTAAAAATAAATTGTCTTTGAAAAGGAGGTACAATGAAACTCATACTCCTAAATATAGTAACATCACCTGGCTCAAAGTATTGCCAAAGTTTTCATCGCTTGGTAAAGAGCTCAGTGAATTATCTAAGATGTTATCACAATAGATTTGTATCTGAAAAGGTAATTTTATCTTTATACTTTAATGTTTTAAAGTCTAGCTTTCCAAACCTTTCATTGACTTTGTATTAACTATCTTGGGGAAAAAATATGAGTATCAGTGAAGCAGTTTCCTAGAATTTGTATTTTAATAAGCTGGATGTGTGTGTGTGTGTGTGTGTGTGTGTGTGTGAAGAAGATAGTTGGGAAGAGTATCACCCATTTAAATAATCTCTTTGGGTAACTTTTCTAAAAGTTAAAACCCCTTCAGATTTAGGACCCAGTAATCAGAAACTTAATTCATCACTGATGTAAAGAAAGTCAACATTATCTTTGGTTTCCAAAGTGGTTTCCAAAAATGTCTGCACATCTGTTTTCTCGTGCACTAATAGTGATCGTCATAGTGATAGTGAAATTGCTCAGTCGTGTCCGACTCTTTGCGACCCCATGGACAGTAGCCAACCAAGCTCCTCCGTCCGTGGGATTTTCCAGGCAAGAATACTGGAGTGGGTTGCCATTTCCTTCTCTAGGGGATCTTCCCAACCCAGGGATCAAACCTGGGTCTCCCACATTGTAGGCAGACACTTTACCGTCTGAGCCACCAGGGAAGCCTATATCTATATATTAATTCTTTAATAATTTACTTTTAATATTGAGTACTTTTAAGATGCCCAGGTTAGATAGGTATTGTTGGGGATGCAATGTGTGAGACAAAGTCTCTTTATTTCAGGAGTGTATGAGAGCTGAGACAAAATGCTGTTTCCTAATTTCTCCTTGAAATAGTTAAGTGGAAGAGATTGCTACTGCTGCTGCTACTGCTAAGTCACTTCAGTCGTGTCCAACTCTGTGTGACCCCATAGACGGCAGCCCACCTGGCTCCGCCGTCCCCGGGACTCTCCAGGCAAGAACACTGGAGTGGGTTGCCATTTCCTTCTCTAATGCATGAAGGCGAAAAGTGATGCTCAAAGTAGAGGGAGAAGTCTTTAAAAGGAAAGAATATGTCCTTCCTTCCCTTTTCCTCATTCTGATGGGGATACAGTGGTGAGCCATCATAGAGTCAGGCAGAGTGACAATACGGAAGGAGCCTGGGTCCCAGCCTGTGGGGTGTTGTGTTAGCCCAGTGTGCACACCTCAGACAATTCTTGCAAGAGAAAGAAACTTGTATCTTAAGTCATTGTTTTGGTCTCTTTCTGGCAGTGGAACCCATCTACTAGGTACTACAGGAAGGGGCAGGGCCTGAGTGAGCGCTAAACATGGTGACAAGGTGAACAGGACTACAGCAGTCAGAGATTTTACGGAGAATTCACACTTGACTCAGTTTCTGATGCTGGAATTTGCAAGAGTGGAAGAGAAAGCAGAAGTCACTTCAAATGGTTCAAAGAATGATGCCTTTTAGGGGATGACAAGGAGGTCAGGCCAGCTGGATGGAATGGGGATACAGAGGGAGTGTCTGGGTGCATGGGAATGCAGAATTTCAAAACTTATCCTAGAAGCAACAAAAACCTTGAAATTTTGAAAGCAGATTGGAAAGCAGCTCTTGAGTTGGCAATTTTACAGGTGGAAGGAGATCAGCTAAAGACTGTTAAGGGTTTTCTGTGTTTCACAGAAGCTCCAAGGCTCTGCAGAACCTTCTGAGGCAGCAGGAAGGGCTGAGTGGAGATGGGACAGGCAATGGTCTTTGTTTCTCCACCTGATTTAATCAGCAAACCTCAATTTTATCCGTTTAATGTAGACTTGGGGTTTCTGTGCAAGGTTTTACTTGAAGAAAGGAGTGCGTGGGGTTAAATGTTTCAAAAGCCACAGGAGTGTGGGTGGTCTGGGAGAGTCTGTATTTGATGGAGGATGCTTAGTGTTTAGATGTTCTTTGTTTATGAGGTTAGGAGTTGTACAAACACATCTGGCTTCCTGGCTAACTAGCTGAGTTATTTTAAGCCTCAGTTTTCTCATCTGTAAAATGAGAGTGGTTTTTTTCTTTAAGGGGATTTGGTGAGGCATGAGTTACTATATGCAGAGCACACAAAATACTGCCTTGAACATATTAAATGTTCAATAAATGTTAATGTTATTGTTATTGCTGTTATTACCATCCTTACATTTATAATTTTCATATAAGGATGACATTTGCAGGAGCTTAATAGCTAATGTTGACAGATGTAGAACGAAAGACAGAAACTGGTTGAGAGTGGCAGTTAGAAATTTGTAATGTTCGCTGAAATTTTTCACTGGAAATTAATTCTACTTCCGGTGAACTTGGGTATTATTGATGTTACTTCAGTGATAACTAACAAGCTATCCCGAAAACCTGAAGTATGATGGAAAACTACTATAGCTCAGCTCTGCATAATCCAACATATGCTTCAGTTCAGTTGCTCAGTGGTGTCCGACTCTTTGTGACCCCATGAATTGCAGCACACCAGGCCTCCCTGTCTATCACCAACTCCCAGAGTTTACCCAAACTCATGTCCATTGAGTTGGTGATGCCAGCCAACCATCTCATCCTCTGTCGTCCCCTTCTCCTCCTGCCCTCAATCTTTCCCCGCATCAAGGTATTTTCAAATGAGTCAGCTCTTCGCATCAGGTGGCCAAAGTATTGGAGTTTCAGCTTCAACATCAGTCCTTTCAATGAACACCCAGGACTGATCTCCTTTAGGATAGACTGGTTGGATCTCCTTGTAGTCCAAGGGACTCTCAAGAGTCTTTTCCAACACCACAGTTAAAAAGCATCAATTCTTCAGTGCTCAGCTTTTTTTATACTCCAACTCTCACATCTGTACATGACTACGGGAAAAACCATAGCCTTGACTAGATGGACCTTTGTTGACAAAGTAATGTCTCTGCTTTTTAATATGCTGTCTAGGTTGGTCATAACTTTCCTTCCAAGGAGTAAGCGTCTTTTAATTTCATGGCTGCAGTGACCATCTGCAGTGATTTTGGAGCTCCCCCCCGCCAAATAAACTCAGGCACTGTTTCTACTGTTTCCCCATCTATTTGCCATGAAGTGATGGGACCAGATGCCATGATCTTAGTTTTCTGAGTGTTGAGCTTTAAGCCAACTTTTTCACTCTCCTCTTTCACTTTCATCAAGAGGCTCTTTAGTTCTTCTTCACTTTCTGCCATAAGGATGGTGTCATCTGCATATCTGAGGTTATTGGTATTTCTCCTGGCAATCTTGATTCCAGCTTGTGCTTCCTCCAGCCCAGCGTTTCTCATGATGTACTCTGCATATAAGTTAAATAAGCAGGGTGACAATATACAGCCTTGACGTACTCCTTTCCCTATTTGGAACCAGTCTGTTGTTCCATGTCCAGTTCTAACTGTTGCTTCCTGACCTGCATACAGATTTCTCAACAGGCAGATCAGGTGGTCTGGTATTGCCATCTCTTGAAGAATTTTCAACAGTTTGTTGTGATCCACACAGTCAAAGGCTTTGGCATAGTCAATAAAGCAGAAATAGGTATTTTTCTGGAACTCTCTTGCTTTTTCAATGATCCAGTGGATGTTGGCCATTTGATCTCTGGTTTCTCTGCCTTTTCTAAAACCAGCTTGAACGTTTGGAAGTTCAGGGTTCATGTATTGCTGAGGCCTGGCTTGGAGAATTTTGAGCATTACTTTACTAGGGTGTGAAATGAGTGCAATTGTGCGGTAGTCTGAGCATTCTTTGGCATTGCCTTTCTTTGGGATTGGAATGAAAACTGACCATTTCCAGTCCTGTGGCCACTGCTGAGTTTTCCAAATTTGCTGGCATATTGAGTGTAGCACTTTCACAGCATCATCTTTTAGGATTTGAAATAGCTCAACTGGAATTCCATCACCTCCACTAGCTTTGTTCGTAGTGATGCTTCCTAAGGCCCACTTGACTTCACATTCCAGGATGTCTGGCTCTAGTTGAGTGATCATATGCTTAGCATAGCAAGTTTCTATGACTTGACATCAGGAGGAAAGTGACTATTGTGGAGGTTAATTCCCTAGAAACAGTTCTCCCCAAGCTGAATTTACATTTCCTCTGTTTATTTTTATCCCAGAGAACTTAAGGGGTTACCTTTCTTTCTAATCTCTTTTCATCTGCTTTCCTCTCAGGATTCTCTCTCCTGATTGTACAAAAGAGCAGTGAGATAAGATATATCTTTTTTGACCTCCAAAATAAATCCCATAACCCTTTTGCCAATTTTGTTTTGTTTCAAGATTTGTTACTGCTTGTACTTATAGGGAATAGACAGATATTAACAAAAATAATAAACAATGAGAACATTACAGATTCCCAAGAAATCTATATTTCTGGCCTCCATTTATGTGCAATGAAGGCTAATTTTTTTTTTTTATTTTATCTTCTTCTCTGACTTCCTAGTTAGCTGTGCCTCTTGATTTCTTCTAATTCTTATCTTGAAATGGATCTGCCCAACTCTGTGTAGGTGGGGCCTTGGATCCAATAATGTAAGGTTTAGTTCAAGAACCACCTAAAAGGTGTATCTAAAAACTCCATTAGGAACAGGAAGATGGAGAAAGAGAGACATCACCTTTTGGAATGCAGGTTGTATAAAGATAACATGAGACAGAGAAAGTGGGATTACTCACCTCCTGTTTCCTGTTTGTCTCCCTCCCTTCCTTCCTTCCTACCTTCTTTCTCCCTATTGTTCACAAGTCCTTGAGGGTAGATCTTCCTACCTGAGAAATGGGCATGCTTGCATCTTCTCCCTGTTTCATTTTGTTTTCCCTCCATCCTGGATGTCTCAGCAAGTTCCTCTCTCTTCTTGGAAGCATGCCTGTGCTCTGTGGCCCTTGCCTCTCCCCAGTGCCCCGTGAGGAAGTCTCTCACATCCAGAGGTGCTTGTCCATCACCTTGGCAACAGTCTTTATAGAGTCACCAGCCTAATTGTGTTTCTCTGGGAGAATTCTACCTCAAAAGATATATAGGAAACTTTTATTTCTCAGGTGACTTATTGTAGAGAACAACTTCACACACCAACGCTAACACCAGAGGGAAGGCAAATTTGGGGGAGACTAGACAGTGTATCAAGAGATGGTTATTGAACCACTTTTATCTTAAAAAGTAAATCAATCTGTTTGATGCTTAAATCCTTAAACATGCTGTGAAAATAATGTTTGGTTCCCAAGGGAAGAGTAGATTTGTCGCTTCTTTATTCATAACAATGTTCATAATTTTGTATAACCTTGAGATGATTAGCCAGATTTCAATATGGCTTAAAATTTAAAGCTATAATAAGCAGTGGGCTCAGGGGTTAATATGGCATAGTACCAAGGTCTGAGCTTGTGTTTGCAGAGTTGGTCTTGTTTTAAAAACTACGTTTATTGAAGTGATTTCTATCAACAACTTAATATTTAGAGGAGTTGCTCTAGGCAGAAAAGGAAAAGATTCTCTGTAGCCAATAAATATCTTTGCCGTTTGTCCCATCATATCTGAGCTTAATTTTTTTCGAAGGAAACCACAAAAAATACCTACTATAGTTGTGCTGAAGGCTCTTGAGGCAACTGCTAGGAGTTGTGGTGGAGGAAGGGTTCTTGTGGAGCTGTGATTGAATTACCTCCAGGACCAGTGAGAGGTCACTAGCACTGCTTGCCTTGCTGCTGCTGCTACTGCTGCTAAGTCGCTTCAGTCGTGTTTGACTCTGTGCGACCCCATAGATGGCAGCCCACCGGGCTCCCCCGCCCCTGGGATTCTCCAGGCAAGAACACTGGAGTGGGTTGCCATTTCCTTCTCCAATGCATGGAAGTGAAAAGTGAAAGTGAAGTCGCTCAGTTGTGTCCGACTCTTAGCGACCCCATGGACTGCAACCTACCAGGGTCCTCTGTCCATGGGATTTTCCAGGCAAGAGTACTGGAGTGGGGTGCCATTGCCTTCTCCGACTTCTTGCCTTAGAGACATTTAATTCTCTTCTAACTTGATCTTAAGTCTTGCCAGGGTGAAACAAACTCAAATTTCTCTTGGTCTCTTATTTTAGTAGAATTCTTTTTCTGTTCTTTGGGAGTCTGAATGATATGAATTGTGCTAATTACGTTAAGACCTCATCTGTTGTTATTTGTGGATTTTCATGAAACCTGGGATGCATCTCAGAGAGCCATCCCCTGCATGCAATCCTCTGAAACAAAGGGGTCAATGAAGCCAGCAGTGGGAAGAAGGCTTGCCAAAGGAAATGCTTATATCCTCGGAGGGTGCTTGGTAGCCAGGCCATCAGCCAACTCCAAATATTTATGGAGCATCTTTTGGATACCAGAGCTGTGTAAGACTGTTTGCAAGCAATGGGTAGAAGGCAAAGAGAAAGCCAGGTGGAGTCTGACCACCGAGCTAGGAAACTGAAGACCACAGCTGTGGTGGTAACTGAAGAACAGTTTTCCGTGCTTTGGAATTCTTTGAAGGGGCCATCCCGAGCTGGTAGCATCCCAAGCTGAAAGAAAAGTCATACCCTCCCCCTCTCTTAGCCCCAATTTCAAGTTGGTGAGTGTTGCTCTGCCTCTGTCTACACCTGAAGCATGATACAAAGGGCCCCCAGAGGAGCAGGGCTAGACTTCGGCCGGCTGTTTGCAAAGCCGTGTGCTCTGTGAGGGTCTGGGTCTGCTCATAGGGTGCACTTTTTCTCATTCTCCCAGAGGGACGCCACAGGTTAGTGACTTTGAATTTGATTCACTGAAGTTTCCTGTTAGCCAGCTACCTAGAAAACACTGGACAGGGAAATAAAGAAGCAGATGATATCTGTGTGTCACCTGAGGCAGAAAACTGTAAGTGGAGACCTGAATATTCCTGGGTTTTCTCAAAAGCTGCGCTGAGAACACACACAGACACACGCTTTCCCTTCTCTGACTTCTGGCTCTGTTTTATTATTTGGAAAGGCATCAAGGTTTTTATCTCAGGGAGAACTATGATAAAAGCCAAAGTGTGTAATACCTTCTGATAAAAACTGGAGCTCTCAAATGCTCAGTGCTTCTTCTTTGCTCCTAAGACATGTTGTGAAATTCTCCACATGGGCCTTTCTCTCCATTTCCTGCAGTTTGCGGCGCCTGATACCGCTTCTTCCACACAGCCTTACAGAGTCTACCTGCTCAATGATAGATACATGCTTCTCCCTTCCTGAAGAGCTGTACTTCTGAACAGCTCGGGGCTCCAGTGAGAACCAGGACTGAGCTCCCCTTCAGGTAATGACTGAGAGATGACCCCTGGCAACCTCTCAGAGCTGGCACCCCTGGACCCAGGCAGAGATGTCTTAGCTCTTAGAAAGTGAAGAATACTTTCTTTTACTTGTATTGTATCCGCTCTTGTATTAATAGAGCTAATATTGCAGGCATCTGGGGAAAGAAAAAGAAAACTGTGTTCTTTATACTTCCATCTACTTTTTAAGAAAAACAAAATCCTACACTAAACACTGCAAATAAAAAGAGAAACAGGGCTTTCCTATGGGACATGATCCACATACCCAGGGCAAATTTGGCCGGATTCTGTTTCAACATAATTAACATTTGCACTAATTATAATGCATTCCTGTCTTCAGGACTGATGCTAGGCTTGGCTGCCCCCAGCTCTGGCCTTGGCATTTGACTCCTGCCTTTGTTAGGAGAAGCAAAGGAAGTAAAGACCCACAGAACCCACACTTGTCTTCCCCCTGTTCCTGCTTGTGCACTTCCTGCCCCTCCACACTGACACACGCACACTGAGACCCTTTCATATTCAGAGGTGCTGATGGAGGCTGGAGGCATCAACACCTGGCATTTCCAGGGCCAAGAATTTCATCAGATTTTGCCCAGCTGAGCTGTCAGCAATGTCATGGTTTTAACATTTTTGGAAAAGGAAACAGACTATTCTTGAGCAGTGATCACTAAGTGTACCATGTACACTGGTTTGTATACACAAGTATGTGTGCACACACCTGCAGGTAGGCACTAAAGCCCACCCAGTGCTGTCTCACAATCCTTGTCAGTTAGCACTTTCTCCAGTAACAGAAGTGATTACTCTGATGGGAAATGCAAAATTAAGCTCTGGAGTGATTTCCTTAGAAATCAGTAAGGAGGGTTTCCTGGAACCTTTTTTTAAGATGAAAAGCTTGTTTTCCCTTAAGAGTTTGCTCCAAAAAAAGCATCTCTCACCATATGTTTTCCTGGAGGGAAGAAGGAGGGGACAGAATGTACAAGCTGAATGCTAACTAAATATTGCAGCCCTGGATTCCATTGGCAGCTAGTCACTAGGATCCTGGAAAGACCTTAGCCAGTCTGTCAAGTTGAAGGCTGTTTAGGAAAGTCCTGGGCAGCATCAGTGCCTCATGAGTATCCGAGTGGCCAGTAGCTAAATGTATGATCAATAACAGCAGTTTTTCCCCAGGGATAATGAGGAGGGGAATCAGTCTATGCCAAGTTTTTAAGATTCACTGAGCCAGAGTTTTACACATTTTAATGGAAAACTTTGACCCGTGACTTGAACATGGTGAGTGGGCAGGCTCAATGAAACCAGCACTAGACAAAGAGCCATAAAACCACAGAATCAGGACCCTAAGTAACTGAGTTCCTTGGTCCTAGTCTTGTCTTCCAAGTAGTATTATCGCTAAACTCATTTGGATAAGTCCCTGCTTGCCCTTCTCTTAAAGCTTTCCAGGAAATAAAAATTTACAAGCTACACTGTTAATTCCCGAGAGGGATTATCATAAATTCATTCAACAAATATTTATCAAATGTGCACTTTGTGCCTGGTCTTTTTCTGAGCTCTGGGGATATAATAATTAATTAAGTGCCCCAATCCCAGCCTTCATGGGTCTTACATTCTAAATGGGGGGAGGGGAAAATTTAGAAAACGTGAGGCTAGAAAAGAAACAAAAGTGAGTCAAATATAGAGTCTGTTATTAATAAATGGTGAAAAGTGCTATTATGAGTAGCACTAAAATGCTTTTACATGAGACAACTTCATTTCCATGGGCCAGGATGTGTATATTCTATGTGATTTTCACAAGAGTAAACTGCCTGGAATATCACGGAAATCCCTCAGGTTCACATGAGTAAAAGTGACTTTTCTGGAATTAGAATGCATGTCACGGGATGCTCAGTGTCCTCCCCTTCTATAAAACTTAACTACAGAAATTCAAATGCCTGTCTTTTCTTAGTACTCACTGGAGACTTGAATTTTAGGGTCATTCAGTAATGCTGACTTTAGTTGCAAGGGCCCGTGAGGGCTAAGCAGAAATAACCACAGAAGGATGGCATCAGAGCAACAGCACCCAGGAGGCAGAGTCTGCCCTTCAGCCAGAAAGAGTCCTATTGGGGAGGGAACAAATGATTACACTTTTTCAAATGTTTTCAGAGGGGGAATGTGAAATGACAGCCTAGGCCAGGCTCTGCCATGTCATGTTGCTGTGACACAAACTGAAAACAAGAGGGCTTTTAAGACAACAAGGGACTGCGTGCTTGCTGTTGTAATATGCTGTGCTTCCTTGCACTGCTGCTGCTGCTGCTAAGTCGCTTCAGTTGTGTCCGACTCTGTGAGACCCCATAGACGGCAGCCCACCAGGGCTTCTCCAGGCAAGAACCCTGGAGTGGCGCTATTTCCTTCTCCAATGCATGAAAGTGAAAAGTGAAAGTGAAGTCGCTCAGTCGTGTCCAACTCTTAGCGACCCCATGGATTGCAGCCTACCAGGCTCCTCCATCCATGGGATTTTTCCAGGCAAGAGTACTGGAGTGGGGTGCCACTGCCTTCTCCAATTCCCCTTTTATTCCTACTTATTTCTCCCCCACTATACAACAGGGGCAAAAAGAGACCCAGATGTTCCATTGTTGTTCAGTCACTAAATTGTGTCTGACTCTTTGTGACCTCATGGACTGTAGCACACCAAGCTGCTCTGTCTTTCACTATCTCCAGGAAAGTGAAAGTGTTAGTTGCTTAGTCCTGTCTGACTCTTTGTGACCTCACAGACTGTAGTCTACCAGGGTCCTCTGTCCACAGAATTCTCCAGGCAAGTATACTGGAGTGGGTTGCCATTTCCTTCTCCAGGGATCTTCCTGACTCAGGGATAGAATCACGGTCTCCCACACTGTGGGCAGATTCTTTACCATCTGAGCCACCAGAGAAGCCTCTATCTTCTGGAGTTTGCTCAAATTCATGTCCGTTGAGTTGGTGATGCTATTTAACTGTCTCATCCTCTGCCGCCCCCTTCTCCTGTGCTCCAGTGAGTCGGCTCGTGGCATCAGGTGGCCAAAGAATTGGAGCTTCAGCATCAGTCCTTCCAAATGAATATTCAGGGTTGATTTCCTTTAGGCTTGCCTGGTTTGATCTCCTTGTTTTCCAAGGGACTCTCAAAAGTCTTCTCCAGCACCACAGTTCAAAAGCATGAATTTTTCAGCACTCAGCTTTCTTTATGGTCCAACTCTCATATCTGTACATGATGGTGTTCTATAATAGTCATCAAAATAATTAAATAAGTTCAATAGTTCTCTCTGAAGTCAAGTTGGAGAGAATCATGTATTTTTCATTCTTAAGGGGAGGGAGGGTTCATGAGGAAACATGAATATTTGAGACTGATATTGGTACACTATATGGTATGGGAAATAAAAGAATACAAATTTTGGAACCAGGCAGAACTGGGTGTGATTTCCAGCTCTGCCACTCAATAGCCTTGAACCTCAGGCCCAGTTTTAAAACTTCAAGTCCCTTATTCACATCATAGACATGTTATCTACCTGGCAAAACTGTTTCAAAGACTGAATGGGATTAATTGACATCTATGAGACATGGCAGCAACTCAATAAGTATTACAAATCAGTCATATCACATGTGAGTTAGAACTTTGCAAATTCAACTGCTCATACTTGGCAAAGAAAGAGTGTGGAATAAGTTAAAATAACATGAGTAGTTGCAGTTTGTGTAAAAATCTTGTTCAAACAAGGCAGCTTGAAAATCTCCTGAGTTTATTTGCTCTTTCACTCAATGAACTTGTATTTGGGGGATAAGCGTCTGCTATTCCCTAACAGAGCTCAGTTCCCACATCCCCCTCGGTGTAAGCGTCTTACCATGCCAAGTGTCACTCTAGAGTTTAAAGCTGTGTACATTTCATATCTCATGTGCCCTTTCTGTAATTCAACTGTGTCATCAGGGGCTTAATTAAAGAAACAGTAATCAATGGTCATTTTGACACTGTAATTTTTGTTTTTTTTTTCCTTAAACCAGAGAATTGTGAAATAATTAAAAGAAGTTATGATGTTCCCCTGTCATAATAATAAAGTTCTTTGAAAAAATGATAACATTTAGGGTCTGCCAAGACCCTTACTGCTGATAGTGCAAATGGGATTTCTCTGGAGGACACAATAATAGGTATAAAAAAGCGTAAAAGGGTTCTGGCCTTTTGATGCCATAATTTTACTTACAGGAATGTTTCTGAGGGGATAATTAAATAGGACCTCACTGTTTTCTAAATAGGAAAGTTCATCACAAAGTAATGTTAAGACCAAAATACTGCAAATGACTTCAATGCTCACCCACGTAGGATTGGCCAAGCGAATCATTTGTTGAACACCCCACCACAGTGCCCACTGCTGTTCCAGCCCTGGTCCTGCTTCAGGCAGCTTCTTCTCAGACATGTGGCCTGACTGTGAATTGTGACCCAATGTTGAACGCACACATTTGTAAATGGATATTCTGTCAAGGCCACATATTGCCATTTTAGAACTTCCAGGTTACATAGATACATCTGAAATTTTATTTAAAAATGAAAATAACATTTCGATATTCACTTAAGAACTTTAGTAGTTAAATTTTTTAGCAGTTAAAAATTTTTTTTTAATTTTTAAGATCAATTAATTACGTTTGTCTGTGCTGGGTTTTCTCTAGTTACAGAGAGCGGGGGCTACCCTTCATTATGGTGCGTGGGCTCTCACTGTGGTGGCTTCTCTTGTGGAGCACAGGCTCTAGGTGTGTGGGCTTCAATAATTGTAGCCCATGAGCTCAGGAGTTGTGGTGCACCTGCTTAGGTACCCCATGACATGTGGAATCTTCCTGGACCAGGGATCGAACCTGTGTCCTCTGCAATGGCAGGCAGATTCCTAACCACCATACCACCAGGGACATCCAGGAGTTAAATTTTTTAAGTTGGATAGTACAGTAGAGTATCAATGATGTCCCAGCACTATCAACCGGCAGAAGGCCCCTTGGTGCAGTGCTCACACATGTGAGCAAAACAGAAGCCTGTTTCCAACTGAAATCAGTGGGGAGTGTGGTGTATTTGGCAGCTTTGTCAGTGCTGTGTTCTGAAGAAGTCGCTAGGGCCTGAGGAGAATTAATGGCAGCATCTTTATGAAGGGTTATCATGTACCTTTAGAAACATCTGTACTGTTGTTAAGACTTCTTTCCTGTAAACCAGTGGTTTTCAGGGTGATTTTAGGTTTTACCCCCTAGGAGACATTAGGAAATGTCTAGAGACAATCTTGGTTGTAATAATCAAGGGAGACGTGTTACTGACATCTAGTGAATAGAGGCCAGGGATGCTGGTAAACACGCTACAGCACCCAGGACAGCCAGCAGCTCACGCAAAGAATTACTGATTTACAATATCAATAGTGCAGATGTTAAGAAAACTTGCTCTAGACATTAATAACCAACTAAAGTCAAGTCTTTCCGCCTCTTCATCTCCTGGGCTTGCAGATTTGGCTTAGGGAGCTGAAGCAACACTCAAACCAAAGCTGTATGCACTTCTTAAAGAGGGTTTCTGAGTATTTCAGAAGCAGAACTTTGACTGTTGCCTTCACTTGGTCATCTTTGTTTCTGCTTGGACTTCAGGAAAATTTTGTCCTTAAATGTTCAATCTAAAAATGGAACAATGTGTAAGTATCCCCAGCTCTTCCAGAGTTCACTTTCTCACCACTTTGCTTTTATGGAAGACCTGCATTAGTACCTCCTTTAGCCAACCGAGAGAGATTTGAAGAGTATTTTCAATTTTATGGAAAAAAGTAAAACTGCAAAATGGTGTCAGTGTTTGTTTTGCAGTGAGTTGTTTTAGTCGGCGGGTACGCCACGCTCCTCCCCAGGGAACTGCACTCTGCATCTCAGCCTCAAGTTGCTATAGCTTTGAGCTGTGTTGTGAGTCTCTGTGCTTTATCTCTAGTTATTCTATGTCTGCATTAGCATGATATGTCCTGGGGTAATTACTTCTTAGCTTCATGCTATAAAAGATTTCATAGGAATGCTCTACTTTTGGATAGTGGGGGAAACTTGTAATTGGCTTTCAAGATAACACTATCATCCGGGAATTTCCACCTGCTCCTCAGCTTCCCTTGCTAAGTCCAGCACCTTTACAGCAGTAGGAACATAAGAGGACCTTAAAGCAAGTTCAAGAATGAAATACTTGCCTTCTTAAAATCCATTAGGTGATTTACTTCTTCAGCATGTTTCACAAATAAACTACTTTCTCTGGAAGCAACATTTCACTATTAGTACCCATGCTGAACTGGCATGCTGCAAGATACAATTTCAAGGTTTTTTGGTACAAGTAGCCTTTGAACACACAATAGCTGCTGTTCTAGTTCATTGGAACGTTTTGTAAATTTACGTGATAAGACAGTTCCAAAATCTCTTCTATATCATGTAGTTTATCTTTGGATGAAAAAGAACGATGAAAGGGGGCCCATCCCTGGTGACTACAGGCAGCAATTCTGTGCCATAATAGCTTTTTCAACATGCAGCTGAAGAGTGTGAACAACGTGGGGTGCTTGTGATCCTTAAATCACTCGTAGCCTTCTCTGTGTTTGTTCCATTGTCAGAGACAATTGCCCAACACTTTTCTTGATGGATTTTTCATTTCATAAATATTTCTTCAATCTGATTCACTATGCTGGGAAGAAGCAGAACCTCTTGGCACCAAAATAAAGATGAAATGCACTTGACTTCATCACTAATCCACCATGCTGTCAACTCTTGTAAAAAGTACAAAAGTAGCATGTTTAATAACACCATTATGCTTCATGCACACAGCAGAATATAATTCAGGAAAAAGAGCTTTTTAACATTATGTTTCCTGGAAGGAACTTTGTACCTAATCACTTGAGTAAATCACAAAGTCCTTTGTCTTCATCTACTGAAAACAATTTTCAGTAGTAAAGTCTTTATGGCTGCCTGGGTACCTGTGAGGGTTGGTCACTAAGCCGTGGCTTTGGAACAGCAGCCAGGGTCTTCAGGGCTCAGTAGTAGTCAGTGGGGAGGACCTTCCTGGAGCTATTTGGGGCAGCGGTGCCTACCCGTGGTGAAGAAATTCTGTCCATTGGCAACTTTAGTGCTTTTAGTTGACGGTTCTTAGTAACAGCAGTGACCACCCTGAAGCAAGGACCGTACCTGCCCTTCTCTCCAAAAGCAAAATAGCCTAGAGTTCTTTGTTGATCCCATTATAAGGCATAAGACAGAGACCCCAAGGGACTGATCTTGGCCATCTCACCAGGCTCAGCCAGAATGAGAATTTGCTTTAGAAAAAGAAATGTGACATCTCTACAAGCCAAATGTCAAGGAATTGTTATCATGTGACAGGTAGTATGTACAGACGAAACCACACTATATACAGATCAACAGAGTGATGGTAGTTTCTCTAGGTAAGAAGGTCAGGGGAGATTTTAATTTTAATTTCTAGAATGAATTTGTATTAGTTTTACAGTCCAGAAAAACAATTCTAATAAGTCAGCAGATGATTTTAAAGAAAATCTACAGGTAATCAAGAAATTCAGAATGGCAAGAATTATGTCTTACCGCCTATTGCAACTCTTTTGTTTCGGCATTAAAATAAACTATCGGATAACAGATATTTTAGTCTATGAAGGCTCTAGGGTCTCTGTTACAACTACAGAACTCTACCATTGCAGTGCAAAAGCAGACACAGGCAATATGTAAATGAATGAACATGGCTGGGTTCCAATAAAACATTATTTAGGGAAGCTGGCAATGGGTTGGAGCCAGCCCACAGGCTGTGATTTGCTGACCCCTGCTATGGAGGAAGAAAATATCATAAACATAAAACTTCCTAAATTAATGCCTCATTTAATGCAGTTCTAATCAGGAATTTAGGATAATGTTGTTCAGCCTTTCAGAGGGGTCACCCTTTTAAGCAAGGCAGGAAACTAAAAAGTCTTAAGGGAAAAATCTGACAAGTCTAACTCCACAAAAATTCAATATTTTTGTGTGGCCAAAGATAATACAAAAATATTGACAGAAATATGATGGGACTAGAGAAAATATTTGGAACACAGATGATAGAATATTAATCTCCCTAATACTACTGATAGCTTCATAAATTATTAAGCAGAAAAAAATAAGACAGTGAGCAGTTCAATGAATAAGTATCAAACAATTGAAAATATGCCCAACATTACTAGCAGGCAGACTGTTATATAACAATAAAGAGACCCAATAGTTTGCCGATTAGGTTGGCAAAAATTAGTGGTAATGTTCAGTGCCAGTAAAGGTGTGGGAAACTTCTCTCTCATGTCTTATCATGCCAGTGGGGCCTGGACTGGCACACATTTTGGGAAAATAATTTGGTGGTACCTATTAAAGTGAAAAAAAGGACAAATTTAAAATGACAAATTATCTAGAAATTAAAGAAAAGAAGGATACTTTATATCAAGAACTATGAATTATGGTCAGGGCTGTGTGCTGAGCAACATTTATAGTCTTCAAAAGATATTAATGTTTTTCAAAAGAATGTTGTACTCCATTTCTATTTTATATGTCTTATAGTTAAGATTGCTAGTCTCTTTGTGACCTCAGGAGGATGGGTGCTTTCTGGCTTTGATTGAAGGGGGGCCTTTCCAGGGTACTTCCTTTATGTGCTTTCCTTTACTTGTCTCTTATGCCTATTCTGGGGTTTACTTTGTCTTGTGCCATGTGGTTCTACCCTTTTGTAGCAACATTGGTGGTATTGGCTCATGAAGTTACCTGCTAAGAGTTTGTGCCTCTCTACCAGGGCATATCCAAGTGTTAATGTCCAATCACTCTGGTCTCACAAACAGCACTCATTATCTGAGCAACTCTAGGGCATTTTATCAAAAAAGGGTCCTATAAAACTCCAAGCTGAAAGTTAGTACTCAAAGGAACAGAGGTGAGGATGGAGTCAGGGGTGGGCAAAATACTTCTTAAGGTCCCTAAAGCCTTTTGCTCCAATAATTATGCAACTTCAGGGCATGATTTATTACAATGAAAAAGTGTAGTTCATATTCTTCCAAATCAGGATAGTGATAGCCTCTCTGTGAACCCAGGCTAGAAGCTGCAAAAAAATAAAGGCAATGAGTTTATATTATGTCTTCCTCTGTCTTCAAAGATGAGCACACATCTGTTGGCCCCTTAGCCCACCCGTACATCCACAGCTGAAAGTCGCCTATGAATCTTGCTAAACAATCTCCCACAACCAACTAAATGTGTTGCAGGGCCTGAATCAAACAGAATCCCAATGTGAATTGGATAGAACTGAGTGAGAAATAAGATTGGAATTTACTCCATATGGTTCTGTCTCTAGAAATGAAGGCAAAAAATGATGGGTGGTAGGGAAAGGTTGTGGGCACAAGGCTTGGAAGTCTGATCCGGGCTTGCATATCATGCTCTAGCCACTTATCTGAACTTCTTTAATAGGAAAGACATCCCCTTATATCTGCTTGTCCTTCCCAATCATCACATCAGTGCTGTGCTTTCACTCCCACAGTTGTAGTAGGGAAGTGTCAGACGTTGTATAGAATATTTCTTATGACTATTTAATGCTATACCCTCCGTGTGAAGAATTAGAGGTCTGGTTCCTTACCTAAGTGAAAAGTGGACAAGGCTTTGTTCCAGCTGATCCTGGTGCAGCCACCTTTCCCTCCAGTGCCAGCCAGTTTTCTACTCCTGGCAAGGACTTACCCTTCCAGCCCTGGTTCATCAATGTCTCAGGAGGATGCCAAGTGGGAACTAAAGCACAATATCACTCTTTATTTGGCCTGAGTTTCAGGGGGGAAGTATCACTGATACATTAAAATGTGTGTTTTGTTGGGTCACACATGTCCCAGGGCCCTGTTTGCAAATGTCCATTTGAACACCCCAGGGCCACCTCCCTTCCTTCTGGAGATGGTCTGCAGCAGGCTCTGGGTGGTGTGGTGTTTTAGATTCCATCAGAAATCTAAAACCTGTAAACACACTGACAGCAGTCAGCTGAGGGATGTGAGAAACTTGCAAATGAACAACAAATGCAGGGAGAGAAAGGCCAGACCAAATGGACTGATGTTTTTCACAACCGTGGAGGGTTTAATCCACTGGTCTCAAACCATATGGCATGCTGAACTCAAGCCGGGAGAGGCTGGGAGGTACTTGGCGGCAGACCATGGAAACATAAACGCAAGGCATTTTGTTTCCTTGTGTGTGCTTTTTTCCCTTTAAATATTTACTTTTTGTGTTTTGCCAGGACACAATTTCCATCACATATGCAGAACAGGCTGCTTTAGCAGATGGGGGTGGGGTAGGCAGGGGACAGCTCGATTCAAGGGACCTGTCATAGGATATGGATTCTGTCGTGTCCAGGTTGCTGGCATTCCTTCCCAGGGTGACTCTGAGCAAAAACCTTCTACAATCTTTGTGTCTGGGCTTGGTGGCTCCTGGAAAAATGAGCCCAGACCCACACCCACATGGTTAGCGGTGCACTCAGACGGAGAAGGCTGACTTGCTTGTGGAAAATGTGGGCCTTTGTTGGGCCAGCAGTAGGTGGTCTCTGCCTGTCAGGTCTGAGGCTGTGGGTGGGCAGCGGAACGTGCGAGCGAACCGCAGTGGCAGAGAACAGAGTCTGTGGCATGGAGGCTGCTGATGGGGGCATCTTTCACAAACTTTCCACCCGACCGGAGAGGCAGGCCTGGGAAGAAGGGTGGCAAGAGGGGGTGGGTGGGTGAAGGGAGAGCAGCTGGAAGAGGGAATGGGGGGTGGCAAATTCCCAAGTGAAATAGAAATGTACCATATAAAAATAAATAAATTACTCCTGGGCTGTGAGCCATGTTTGAACCAAAATAATGTAAGCAATCAAATGCTTACTGTCTCTGATTCACTCAAGCTTCCAAACACATTACTTAACAGAAAATGGAAGGTTTTGTCATAAAGGAGTGTAGTAGTTGCACAATGCTGGCCACATGGTTAGAAGGCGGGCTTGGGGCTGGCAAATGTAGATGTCCTCAACTAAAAATGCATAACCCTGGCATTTTTTCATTGGTTATAAGGGATGAGAGCTGGAAGAAGCTTCCTGACATTGTCAGGAGGTCCCTGAGGGCTTCCATTTGTTCCACCCACAACCAGAGGAGTAGATGTGAGAGGTGCTATGCTAAATACTATGATCTATACAACATACAGAGCAAGCCCATGGAAACAAGACTCCAGCTAGGAAGAGGGACGCTAGTTTACGCCTGTGAACTGCTTTGTAGTTTATGACATCTTTTCATGGTCACCATCCAGAGACACTGACATTATCGTCTTTCTATTCTAATGCAGTGCTTCTTAAACTGTAGTGTGCAAAAGCAGGACAGGTTCAGGGGGCCTACTTCCAGAGTTCCTGATCTAGTTGGTCTGGATAGGACTCAAGAATGTACATCTCTAACAAGCTCTCAGGTGATGCTGATGCTGCTGATCGTGGAGCACACCTTTGAACCCTACTGTTCTCAGTGAGCTTCCGTAACAAGAGCCTTTATTCAACCAGGGTAGCTGGGCTCTAAGTCCAGGTTTCCCACCAATATCATGATGCTTCTTACTCCTCACATGCTCCCCCTGCCAGTCATGGTGCCCACATCAGTTGAGCCTCGACTTGTACTCAGAATCCATCCTGGCACGGCCTTCTTAGCAGCCACAAACAACTAACCAGAGTTAGTGGTGTTGGTGGTAAAGAACTCACCCACCAATGTAGGAGACATAAGAGACACAGGTTCAATCCCTGGGTCAGGAAGATCCCCTGGAGAATGGCATGGCAACCCACTCCAGTATTCTTGCCTGGAGAATTCCACAGAGACAGAAACCTGGAGGGCTACAGTCCATAGGGTTGTAAAGTGACTCAGCATGCACACACACACATGCACAATATATACATATAATGTTATCTGTCATCTTTGAGTTGGTGGAATGGGCACTGGTCTAAAATCCAGAGAACCTGGCCTTAATGACCAGGCCATAAACTGGCTTCCCTGATGGCTCAGTTGGTAAAGAATCTGCCTGCAATGTGGGAGACCTGGGCTTGATCCCTGGATCGGGAAGATCCCTCAGAGAAGGGAATGGCAACCTACTCCAGTATTCTTGCCTGGAGAATGCCATGGACAGAGGAGCCTGGCAGGCTACGGTCCATAGGATTACAAAGAGCTGGACACAACTGAGCGACTTTCACTTTTAGGCTATTAACTAGATGTGGGGGCACCAGATGAGATTCTTTAACCTGCCTAAATATGTACAAATTCTGCAATAATATGAGGCCTTTTGTATTGTATGATGTTGAATTCAGAGAGGTGACAGAACTTATTAAAGTGGATAAAGTGAAAATTGTAGCCTGTGATGGTAAAAATACTGGTTCCAGAATGACTAGGAAAAAATAGTTTTTTATATCATCGTCTGTTATTCACCTCTCTTAAAAGAGAAGCATAGAAGAGACTTTTTAAAAAATTTGTTTTGCCCTGTGCTATAATATCAGAGAATTTCAGTAGAAAGAAGTTTATAACTCCAAACCCTCTTACATTACCTTTATGATACAGCACAAAGAAACAGAACATTTTAAAAATGATGAATCAAATGTTGTTGCCTTTCTAAAAGCATTCTTCGATAAATTCATTTTAAAATTAAAAAAACAAGTTTCCTCACCTGTCAAATGAGAGGGCTGAACTGGGTCAATGGTTCTCAATTGGGATGACTCTAAGAATCACATTGTATTATTGTATTAGTTTGCTCAGGTTGCCATGAAAAAATGCCATAGGCTGGGTGACAAACAACAGAAATTTATTTCTCACCCTTCTGGAGGCTGGAATTCCAAGATCAAGGTGTTGGCTGATTCGGTCCCCGGTGGCAACTTTCTTCTTGCCTGGCAGACAGTGACTTCTTGCCATGTCAGTTCTGGGGGCAAGAAGTCTGAGATCAAGATTGTCAGCAGGTTTGGTTTCTTCTGAGGCCTCTCTGTTTGACTGGCAGACAGCCACCTTCTCTCTGTCCTCACATGGTTGTTTATCTGTGTATATGCATGTCTTGTGTCTCTTTTTAAATGGGCACAAATCCCACCATGTGGGTCCCACCCTCATGGCTTCACCTAAACCCAATTACCTTCAAAAAGCTCACCTCAGTGCATCATCACAGGCTTTCCAGGCAGTGCCAGGGATAAAGAACCTGCCTGCCAATGCAGGAAGACATAAGAGATGTGGGTTTGATTCCTTGGTCAGGAAAATCCCTTGGAGGAGAGTACGGCAACCCAATCCAGTATTTTTGCCTGGAGAATACCCATGGACAGAGGAGCCTGGTGGGCTACAGTCCACAGGGTCACAAAGAGTTGGGCACGAATGAAGTGGCTTAGCATGCACGCACGCATGCATCATCACATTGGGTTTAGGGCTTCAACATATGAATTTGAGATGGGGGGACACATTTCAGTCCATCACACATATGAATAGTTTCTGTAAAGTACAGCTTCCTGGGTCTTTCCTCCAGAGGTTCTAATTTGGTCTGTTTTGGGCAGTATACAGAAATTTTTTTTAGCAGCTACACTACATGAGTCTCAGGCTCACTCAGGCTTGAGAAGCTCTGGGTAAGTTGCTCACTGAGTTTCCTGACTCCCAGGCCATGAGCTTTGGGCCCTTAGGAATCCAGCAGCTGCTTGCTCACCTCTCTGCATAAGCACTTCACCCATCCCACTCATAGCTGCTGACACTGGATGGAGAGCCTGACTTACTAGGATTCACATCTCTAACCTAGGACTTTTCTTAGAGCAGGGCATACAGTAGGCATATAATCAATGTTTATTGAGGGCCTTGTCCAGCACTCTTTCTAATTTTAAAAGTGTAGATTTGAAATGTGTAGATCATTTTTGAAGAGCTCTCAGAGGGGTTATGTGACATTATCTAGGAAAAAGGCAGTACAGCTGCCTTTGTTTTACTGTCCAGGAGGTTTAAACAACAGAGAGTACATTTCCATTTCCCTCTTTCCCTGAGCAGTGGAAAGCAAAACAGCTTGAGCTGTGACTAGAAAATGAATATACACAGGCACAAAGAACAGACCTCCTTCTCTTAGCCCTCTGGCCAGCTGCTTCTTTCTTTTATTCCCTCCTGACTACAAAGCCAATAGTTAAAGCAAATAAAGGATGATAAAACTGAGACTTCATTAGGACAGTATAACCCAAGAGAAAATGAGAAGTGGTTTTTTTTTTTTACATTTTTTAATTCTGTGAGGAATAATGAAGCAAGGAAAGGGAAGGGAATGTGAGAATAAGAGGAAGAAGACAGCAATGCAAAGTAGTTGATCTGCTACGTAGCAAATTACAAGTCATATGTGTGAAAAATCACAATGAGATAGAATTACATATCTGTTAGAAGAGTGAGTATAAAAAACTGACAATATTAAATGCTGTTGATAATTCAGAAAAACTGGATGTCTTTCAGATATTACTTATGGGAATGTAAAATGGCATAGCCATTCTGAAAAATAGTTTAGCAATTTCTTACAAAACTAAACATACCTTATAAGCCAGCCATTGCACTCCTGGGCATTTCTCTCAGAGAAAATAAAATTTATGTCCACACAAAAACATGTACAGGAGTCTTTATACTAGCTTTATTTGTTGTAACCAAAAATTGTAAACAACCCAAATATCATCAATGGATAAATGTGTAAACATACTAGAATATTCAAACCATTGCTGACTTTAAAAATGTACAATGTAAGAGTTCTGAGTTAAGATTTATTTGGGGCAAAATGAGGATGATAGCCCGGGAGACAGCATTTCTGAGAGCTCTGAGAAATTGCTCCAAAGAGGTAGGGGAAGTTCAGGATATATGTGATTTTGGGAGAGGGGGAGTACATGCAATCAAGCACATATTTTTGCAGCCATGAAGGAATGTGGTGCTTTCTTGATATGAAGAGATGCAAGAACTGGGCTTATAAAAGTATCTCCTGAAAATATGTAACTATCTGAAGACCTGTTCTGCCAGTTTTCTGGAACACAGAGTGCCTCATTCCTGATCTCCACCCTGAACTCCCAGCAGGGCTTGTTGAAGATCAGCAGCCATGACAGCAGGTTTGATTTAATCCTTGTAAGGATACATGGCGAGCACCCATGGCAAGTGCCAGTTTGTAGTTGACGCCACGGAATACAAAGTGAAAATGTTGGTCAACTATTAATACATGCAACAAGTAGGATGGATCTCAAGGTAATAATGAGATCCATTATTAATAGTTAAAAAAAAGCAATCTCAAAGTGTTTCATACTATATGATTCCACTTATATAATATAATATTTTTGAAATGACAAAAATCATAGAGATGGAGAGGAGATTAGTGGTTATAGTGTGTGTGCTTAGTCAATCAGTCGTGTCTGACAACTTGCAACCCTATGGACTGTAGTCTGTCAGACTCCTCTGTCCATCTGGTTTTCCAGGCAAGAATACTAGAGTAGGTTGCTGTTTCCTTCTCCAGGGGATCTTCCTGACTCAGGAATCAAACCCGCATCTCCTGAGGCTCCTACATTGTCAGGCATATTCTTTACCACTGAGCCACCTGGGAAGCCCATGATTGTAATGGTGATTACACAAATCTACACATGTAATAATACAAGTGTAAAGAGCTACATATACATGCAGATGAATGCATGTAAAACTGATGAAATCAGAATAAGATCTGGGATTGTACTAATGTAAATTTCTTGGTTTTGATACTGTACTACACATAGGTAAGATGTATCGGGTGAAGTTGGGTGGAGGATACACAGGACTTCAGTACGATTTTTGCAATCTCTCGTGAACCTATACTTAGTTTAAAAAAATTCTTGAATAGAAAAATAAATATATAAGGAATGCACTTTCTCTCATTGGAAATTCATTATAATTACTCAGAAAGCAATTTAATTTTTCTCTTTTGGAGTAGCATGCACCATCTTTGGGTCTTCAGTATAATTGTTAGTCACCTTAAAAGGCTAACATTATATAGAAGAGATAGCCCAGAAATAAACTCTCTCACATATAGTCAAATGATTTTTGACAAGGGTGTCAAGACCATTCAATGGGGAAAGTATATTCTTTTCAACAAATGGTGCTCAGGAAATCTACATGGAAAAGGCTGAAGTTAGAGCCTTCCCTTATGTCATATGTAAAAAATTAGCTCAAAATGGATCCAAGATCTAAGTGTTTAAGAGTTAAAATTATCAAACTCTTAGTAGAAAACATATAGAAAAGCTTCATTTGGCAATGATTTCTTGACTATGACACCAAAACCAGAGGCAGTAAAATAGATAAATTGGACTTCATCAAAGTTAAAAAGTTTTGTGTGTCAAAGGAAAACAGAGTGAAAAGGTAACCCACAGAATGGGAGAAAATATTTATCAGATACCTGATAATGAATGAATATCCATAATCTATAAATAACTCCTACAACTTAACAGCAAAAAAACCCTAATAACCAAGTTCTTCTTTTAAAAAAAAAAAGCACAAAGAACTTGAATAGACATTTCACCAAAGAAAATATGCAAATGACCAAAAAGTACATGAAAAGATGCTCAACATCACTAATCATTAATCAAACGCAAATCAAAACCACATTGTGATACCACTTCACACTCATTAAGGTTTTTACTAAGAAAAAACAAAACAAAAGATAAAATTGGAAACTTGTGCTTTGCTGGTATAATATAAAATAGTGCAGGCTCTGTGGAAAATGGTATGGTTAGTTCAAAGAAAACGCCAAAATTAAACAGAATTATCATATGATTCAGCAATTTCACTTCTGGGTATGTACCCTCAAGAATTAAAAGCAAGGGCCTGAACAGGTATTTGTATACCCACGGTCATAGAGGCATTATTCCCAATAGCCAAAAAATGAAAACAATTCAAATATCTGTTGACAGGTAAATAGATAAATAAAATGTTGTATATACACACAATGAATTTAGCCTTAAAAAGAAATGAAATTCTGACATACGCTACAACATGGATGAATCTTGAAGACATTATGCTAAAAAACTGGACACAGAGGACAAATACTGTATGATTCCATTTGTGTGAGGTACCTAGAGGAGGCAAAGTCATCAAGGAGGACAGTGGTTACCAGAAGCTGGGGCAGGAGAAGTGGGAATTACTGTGTAATGGGTATCAGGTTTCAATTTGGCAAGATGAGAAGTTCCGGATGTTGGGGATGGTTGTTCAATAATGTGAATGAAGGAGGAGGAGCCAAGATGGCGGAGGAGTAGGACGGGGAGAACACTTTCTCCCCCACAAATTCATCAAAAGAGCATTTAAACGTCGAGTAAATTCCACAAAACAACTTCTGAATGCCGGCAGAGGACATCAGGCACCCAGAAAAGCAACCCAACTCTTCGAAAGGAGGTAGGAAAAAATATTAAAAACAAAAAAAAAGAGACAAAAGAGGGAGGGACGGAGTTCCGTCCCGGGAAGGGAATCTTAAAAAGAGAGAAGTTTCCAAACATCAGGAAACCTTCTCACTGCCGAATCTGCGCCGAGCTTTGGAAGCACAGATGGCAATATAACAGGGAGAAAAAATAAATAAACAATTTAAAACTCGCAGATTGCGAGCCCTACGGTAACTCCCCCAGCAGAGAAGCAGCGCAGACGCCTGCATCCGCCATTAGCAAGCCGGGGCTGGGCAGGGAGGCGCGGCGCGGGCTGCATCGCTGAGAGTAAGAATCTGGCCTGAATACCCTGAGCGCTATCTGAGCGAAATAATTTGGGCTAGCAAACCAGACTGTGGGATACCTACCACGCGAAAAGCCAGCCCTAACCTAAGACCGCCAGGCCCGCGCACGGAACAAAGGACTGAACAGAGATAGCCGGCTGCAGACCTTCCCCCTCCGGTGACAGGCAGCCAGAGCCGGAAGGGGGCAATCGCAGCCCCAGAGAGACATTATCTATAAAACTGTAAGCAGGCTTCTTTGCTAACTAAAACTTCTTGGGGGTCTGGACGGTCAACATCTGCCTGAGAAGGTGCGCCGGTTTTACATCCAGATATCCGAGTGGCGGGGAGGTGATAAGTCGCAGCATTGGCGCTCGCCTGGGAAGAGCAAATTGGCGCTCGGACCTGGGAAGAGCACAAAACGCAGGCCCAACTGAGTCTGCGCCTCTGAGGACTACCCGAGTGCCTGAACCTGAGCGGCTTGGACCTGGGAGGTGCATGCAGCCCAGGGCCAGCCTCGGATTGTTCCCGGCGGAACAACCTAGAGTCCGAGCAGTGTGGACAGGGAGGCTACACGCGCCGTGAGCGGGGGCAGACCCAGGGTGGCTGAGGCACTGCGAGCCCACGCCAGTGTTATTTGTTTGCAGCATCCCTCCCTCCCTCCCCACAGCGCGACTGAACAAGTAAGCCTAAAAAAAAAAAAAAAAAGTGTCCTCCACCGTGCCCTTTGAGTCAGGGCGGAAACCAGATACTGAAGAGACTAGCAAACAGAAGAAGATATAACAGAGGGAAACGCCTTGGAAGCTACAGGCAATAGATCAAAACCCTGTGGTTACTACGGACTACATAGGAAGGGGCCTATAGATCTTGAGAAATATAAATCTGACCAAGGAACTAGCCAAAAATGAACTGAACCCACAACACCCACAAAAAAAAAAAACCCAAAAAAGCCCTAGATATATTTTTATTATTTTTACGATCATTCTTTCTTTTTTTTTTTTTAATAAAAAAAAAAAAATTTTAAGTCCTCTATTGTTCCTTTAATTTTCACTTTTATAACCTATTACTTTGCAAAAAAAAAAAAAAAAAGACCCTATTTTTTTTCTTCTTCAGCAAACTTCATATATATATATTTTATAATTTTTTGACCTTGTTTTTTTTTTTTTTTTTTCTTCTTTCTTTAACACTGTATTTTTGAAATTCCAAACTCTACTCTAGATTTTTAATTTTCGCTTTTTGGTATATGTTATCAATTTTGTACCTATAGTTTTTTTTTATATAATTTCTGTGACTTTTTTTTTTTTTTTTTTATTCTTCTCTGTTTCTTTCTCTTCTTCTTTTATATAACATTGTATATCTGAAATTCCAAACTTTACTCTAGATTTTTAATTTATGCTTTTTGGTATTTGATATCAATTTTGTACCTGTATTTTCTTTATAATTTTTGTGACATTGTTCGTATTTGTTTGTTTGTTTTCTCTCTTTATTTTTCTTCTTCTTTTTTTTTTTTTTTTTTAACATTGTATTTTTGAAATTCCAAACTCTACTCTAGATTTTTAATTTTTGCTTTCTGGTATTAGTTATCAATTTTGTACCTGTACTTTCTTTATAATTTTTGCGACCTTGTTTGTTTTTGTTTGTTCGTTTTTTCTTTCTTTTCCTTCTTCTTTTCTTTAACATCGTATTTTTGAAATTCCAAACTCTACTCTAGATTTTTAATTTTCGCTTTCTGGTATTAGTTATCAATTTTGTACCTGTACTTTCTTTATAATTTTCACGACCTTGTTTGTTTTTGTTTGTTCGTTCTTTCTCTCTTTCTTTTCCTTCTTCTTTTCTTTAACATCGTATTTTTGAAATTCCAAACTCTACTCTAGATTTTTAATTTTTGCTTTTATGTATTTGTTACCAATTTTGTACCTTTAAGGACCCAGTCTTCAGGACCCATTTTTCACTAGGGAGTGAGATTACTGGCTTGACTGCTCTCTCTCCCTTTGGACCCTCCTTTTTCTCCACCAGGTCGCCTGTGTCTCCTCCCTAACCCCTCTCTACTCTACCCAACTCTGTGAATTTCTGTGTGTTCCAGACGGTGGAGAACACTTAGGGAACTGATTACTGGCTGGATCTGTCTCCCTCCTTTTCATTCCCCCCTTTTATCCTTCTGGCCACCTCTGTTACCTTCCTCCTTCTTCTCTTCTCTGTATAACCCCGTGAACATCTCTGAGTGGTCCAGTTGTGGAGTGCACATAAGGAAGTGACTACTGGCTAGCCCACTCTCTCCACTATTGATTCACCTCATCTTATTTGGGTCACCTCTAACTCCCTCCTCCCTCTTCTTTTCTCCATGTAACCCTGTGAACCTCTCTGAGTGACCCTCACTGTAGAGAAACTTATCATCTTTAATGTAGATGTTTTATCAGTGGTGCTGTATAGAAGGAGAAGTTTTGAAACTACTGTAAAAATAAGACCGATAATCGGAAGCAGGAGACTTAAGTCCAAACCCTGACTCCAGGGAACTCCTGACTCCAAGGAACATTCATTGACAGGAGCTCATCAATTGCCTCCATACCGACACTGAAACCAAGCACCACACAAGGGCCAATAAGTTCCAGGGCAAGACATACCAAGCAAATTCTCCAGCAACAAAGGAACACAGCCCTGAGCTTCAAGATACAGGCTGCCCAAAGTCACCCCAAAACTATAGACATCTCATAACTCATTACTGGACATTTCATTGCACTCCAGAGAGAAGAAATACAGCTCCACCCACCAGAACACCGACACAAGCTTCCCTAACCAGGAAACCTTGACAAGCCACCTGTACAAACCCACACACAGTGAGGAAACGCCATAATAAAGAGAACTCCACAAACTGCCAGAATAAAGAAAGGACACCCCAAACTCAGCAATTTAAACAAGATGAAGAGACAGAGGAATACTCAGCAGATAAAGGAACAGGATAAATGCCCACCAAACCAAACAAAAGAGGAAGAGATAGGGAATCTACCTGATAAAGAATTCCGAATAATGATAGTGAAATTGATCCAAAATCTTGAAACTAAAATGGAATCACAGATAAATAGCCTGGAGACAAGGATTGAGAAGATGCAAGAAAGGTTTAACAAGGACCTAGAAGAAATAAAAAAGAGTCAATATATAATGAATAATGCAATAAGTGAAATTAAAAACACTCTGGAGGCAACAAATAGTAGAATAACAGAGGCAGAAGACAGGATTAGTGAATTAGAAGATAGAATGGTAGAAATAAATGAATCAGAGAGGATAAAAGAAAAACGAATTAAAAGAAATGAGGACAATCTCAGAGACCTCCAGGACAATATTAAACGCTACAACATTCGAATCATAGGGGTTCCAGAAGAAGAAGACAAAAAGAAAGACCATGAGAAAATACTTGAGGAGATAATAGTGGAAAACTTCCCTAAAATGGGGAAGGAAATAATCACCCAAGTCCAAGAAACCCAGAGAGTACCAAACAGGATAAACCCAAGGAGAAACACACCAAGACACATATTAATCAAATTAACAAAGATCAAACACAAAGAACAAATATTAAAAGCAGCAAGGGAAAAACAACAAATAACACACAAGGGAATTCCCATAAGGATAACAGCTGATCTTTCAATAGAAACTCTTCAAGCCAGGAGGGAATGGCAAGACATACTTAAAATGATGAAAGAAAATAACCTACAGCCCAGATTATTGTACCCAGCAAGGATCTCATTCAAGTATGAAGGAGAAATCAAAAGCTTTTCAGACAAGCAAAGGCTGAGAGAATTCTGCACCACCAAACCAGCTCTCCAACAAATACTAAAGGATATTCTCTAGACAGGAAACACAAAAACGGTGTATAAACTCGAACCCAAAACAATAAAGTAAATGGCAATGGGAACATACTTATCAGTAATTACCTTAAATGTAAATGGGTTGAATGCCCCAACCAAAAGACAAAGACTGGCTGAATGGATACAAAAACAAGACCCCTACATATGTTGTCTACAAGAGACCCACCTCAAAACAGGGGACACATACAGACTAAAAGTGAAGGGCTGGAAAAAGATTTTCCATGCAAATAGGGACCAAAAGAAAGCAGGAGTAGCAATACTCATATCAGATAAAATAGACTTTAAAACAAAGGCTGTGAAAAGAGACAAAGAAGGTCACTACATAATGATCAAAGGATCAATCCAAGAAGAAGATATAACAATTATAAATATATATGCACCCAACACGGGAGCACCACAGTACGTAAGACAAATGCTAACAAGTATGAAAGGAGAAATTAACAATAACACAATAATAGTGGGAGACTTTAATACCCCACTCACACCTATGGATAGATCAACTAAACAGAAAATTAACAAGGAAACACAAACTTTAAACGATACAATAGACCAGTTAGACCTAATTGATATCTATAGGTCATTTCATCCCAAAACAATGAATTTCACCTTTTTCTCAAGCGCACATGGAACCTTCTCCAGGATAGATCACATCCTGGGCCATAAAGCTAGCCTTGGTAAATTCAAAAAAATAGAAATCATTCCAAGCATTTTTTCTGACCACAATGCAGTAAGATTAGATCTCAATTACAGGAGAAAAACTATTAAAAATGCCAACATATGGAGGCTGAACAACACGCTGCTGAATAACCAACAAATCACAGAAGAAATCAAAAAAGAAATCAAAATTTGCATAGAAACGAATGAAAATGAAAACACAACAACCCAAAACCTGTGGGACACGGTAAAAGCAGTCCTAAGGGGAAAGTTCATAGCAATACAGGCACACCTCAAGAAACAAGAAAAAAGTCAAATAAATAACCTAACTCTACACCTAAAGCAACTAGAAAAGGAAGAAATGAAGAACCCCAGGGTTAGTAGAAGGAAAGAAATCTTAAAAATTAGAGCAGAAATAAATGCAAAAGAAACAAAAGAGACCATAGCAAAAATCAACAAAACCAAAAGCTGGTTCTTTGAAAGGATAAATAAAATTGACAAACCATTAGCCAGACTCATCAAGAAACAAAGGGAGAAAAATCAAATCAACAAAATTAGAAACGAAAATGGAGAGATCACAACAGACAACACAGAAATACAAAGGATCATAAGAGACTACTATCAACAATTATATGCCAATAAAATGGACAACGTGGAAGAAATGGACAAATTCTTAGAAAAGTACAACTTTCCAAAACTGGACCAGGAAGAAATAGAAAATCTTAACAGACCCATCACAAGCATGGAAATTGAAACTGTAATCAAAAATCTTCCAGCAAACAAAAGCCCCGGTCCAGACGGCTTCACAGCTGAATTCTACCAAAAATTTAGAGAAGAGCTAACACCTATCCTGCTCAAACTCTTCCAGAAAATTGCAGAGGAAGGTAAACTTCCAAACTCATTCTATGAGGCCACCATCACCCTAATACCAAAACCTGACAAAGATCCCACAAAAAAAGAAAACTACAGGCCAATATCACTGATGAACATAGATGCAAAAATCCTTAACAAAATTCTAGCAATCAGAATCCAACAACACATTAAAAAGATCATACACCATGATCAAGTGGGCTTTATCCCAGGGATGCAAGGATTCTTCAATATCCGCAAATCAATCAATGTAATACACCACATTAACAAATTGAAAAATAAAAACCATATGATTATCTCAATAGATGCAGAGAAAGCCTTTGACAAAATTCAACATCCATTTATGATAAAAACTCTCCAGAAAGCAGGAATAGAAGGAACATACCTCAACATAATAAAAGCTATATATGACAAACCCAGAGCAAACATTATCCTCAATGGTGAAAAGTTGAAAGCATTTCCTTTAAAGTCAGGAACAAGACAAGGGTGCCCACTTTCACCATTACTATTCAACATAGTTTTGGAAGTTTTGGCCACAGCAATCAGAGCAGAAAAAGAAATAAAAGGAATCCAAATTGGAAAAGAAGAAGTAAAACTCTCACTATTTGCAGATGACATGATCCTCTACATAGAAAACCCTAAAGAGTCCACCAGAAAATTACTAGAAATAATCAATGACTACAGTAAAGTTGCAGGATATAAAATCAACACACAGAAATCCCTTGCATTCCTATACACTAATAATGAGAAAACAGAAAGAGAAATTAAGGAAACAATTCCATTCACCATTGCAACGGAAAGAATAAAATACTTAGGAATATATCTACCTAAAGAAACTAAAGATCTATATATAGAAAACTATAAAACACTGGTGAAAGAAATCAAAGAGGACACTAATAGATGGAGAAATATACCATGTTCATGGATTGGAAGAATCAATATAGTGAAAATGAGTATACTACCCAAAGCAGTTTATAGATTCAACGCAATCCCTATCAAGCTACCAACAGTATTCTTCACAGAGCTAGAACAAATAATTTCACAATTTGTATGGAAATACAAAAAACCTCGAATAGCCAAAGCGATCTTGAGAAAGAAGAATGGAACTGGAGGAATCAACCTACCTGACTTCAGGCTCTACTACAAAGCCACAGTTATCAAGACAGTATGGTACTGGCACAAAGACAGAAATATTGATCAATGGAATAAAATAGAAAGCCCAGAGATAAATCCACGCACATATGGACACCTTATCTTCGACAAAGGAGGCAAGAATATACAATGGATTAAAGACAATCTCTTTAACAAGTGGTGCTGGGAAATCTGGTCAACCACTTGTAAAAGAATGAAACTGGACCACTTTCTAACACCATACACAAAAATAAACTCAAAATGGATTAAAGATCTAAACGTAAGACCAGAAACTATAAAACTCCTAGAGGAGAACATAGGCAAAACACTCTCCGACATACATCACAGCAGGATCCTCTATGACCCACCTCCCAGAATATTGGAAATAAAAGCAAAAATAAACAAATGGGACCTAATTAACCTTAAAAGCTTCTGCACATCAAAGGAAACTATTAGCAAGGTGAAAAGACAGCCTTCAGAATGGGAGAAAATAATAGCAAATGAAGCAACCGACAAACAACTAATCTCAAAAATATACAAGCAACTCCTACAGCTCAACTCCAGAAAAATAAACGACCCAATCAAAAAATGGGCCAAAGAACTAAACAGACATTTCTCCAAAAAAGACATACAGATGGCTAACAAACACATGAAAAGATGCTCAACATCACTCATTATCAGAGAAATGCAAATCAAAACCACTATGAGGTACCATTTCACACCAGTCAGAATGGCTGCGATCCAAAAGTCTACAAATAATAAATGCTGGAGAGGGTGTGGAGAAAAGGGAACCCTCTTACACTGTTGGTGGGAATGCAAACTAGTACAGCCACTATGGAGAACAGTGTGGAGATTCCTTAAAAAACTGGAAATAGAACTGCCTTATGATCCAGCAATCCCACTGCTGGGCATACACACTGAGGAAACCAGAAGGGAAAGAGACACGTGTACCCCAATGTTCATCGCAGCACTGTTTATAATAGCCAAGACATGGAAGCAACCTAGATGTCCATCAGCGGATGAATGGATAGGAAAGCTGTGGTACATATACACAATGGAGTATTACTCAGCCATTAAAAAGAATACATTTGAATCAGTTCTAATGAGGTGGATGAAACTGGAGCCTATTGTACAGAGTGAAGTAAGCCAGAAGGAAAAACATAAATACAGTATACTAACGCATATATATGGAATTTAGAAAGATGGTAACAATAACCTGGTGTACGAGACAGCTAAAGAGACACTGATGTATAGAACAGTCTTATGGACTCTGTGGGAGAGGGAGAGGGTGGGAAGATTTGGGAGAATGGCAATGAAACATATAAAATATCATGTAGGAAACGAGTTGCCAGTCCAGGTTCGATGCATGATGCTGGATGCTTGGGGCTGGTGCACTGGGACGGCCCAGAGGGATGGTATGGGGAGGGAGGAGGGAGGAGGGTTCGGGATGGGGAGCGCATGTATACCTGTGGCGGATTCATTTTGATATTTGGCAAAACTAATACAATTATGTAAATTTTAAAAATAAAATAAAATTGGAAGACAAAAGCAAAAAAAAAAAAAAAAAAAAAAAAATAATGTGAATGTACTTCATACTACTTAACTTTAAAATGGTAAATTTGTGTTGCTAGTGGTAAATGGCACCCCACTCCAGTACTCTTGCCTGGCAAATCCCATGGACGGAGGACCCTGGTAGGGACCCTGCAGGGTCCCCTGCAGTCCATGGGGTCGCTAAGAGTCGGACACGACTGAGCGACTTCACTTTCACTTTTCACTTCCATGCATTGGAGAAGGAAATGGCAACCCACTCCAGTGTTCTTGCCTGGAGAATCCCGGGGATGGGGGAGCCTGGTGGGCTGCCATCTGTGGGGTCGCACAGAGTCGGACACGACTGAAGTGACACAGCAGCAGCAGCAGCAGCAGTGGTAAAGAATCCATCTGCCAAGGCAGGAGACACTGGTTTAATCCTTGGGTCAGGAAGATCCCTTGGAGTCAGAAATGGCAACCTTCTCCATTCTTCTTTCACGGAAAATTCCTTGGACAGAGGAGCCTGATGGGCTACAGTCTATAGGGTCATAAAGAGTTGGACACAGCTGAGCACACACAATATTTTTAAGGAGTATTACTAGAGACAGAGTCTCACACATGCATAAGTCAAACTTTGTCAGATTTTTCCCTTCATTCTCTATTTCTTTCAGTCCTCAAGAAAAGTGTTTTGTCACAGGCTCAAGAAAGAAAAGAACAGGATTTATGACAAACTGAAATGATGCCAAGCAACAATTAGAAAACCACATTGTGATACCACTTCATACTCATTAAGGTTTTTATTAAGAAAAAACAAAAATTATGCTGTGGTTTTGAGCATAGTATTTGCAGTCCTGTGCATTTCAACTTAAAATCACTATTCCTGCCTCCTCAAACAGTTGAGTCTGACAGGGCTCTGAATCCTTCCTAGAATGACCTCTGTTCTCTTCTCCATCTGTTCAAAGATAGCCTTTCTCCAGATCTCGCTCACATTCCAACTTCACTGTGACAAGTTAATTCAGTGACTTCTCCCTCTCTTCTGCTCACCTGGAACACTTCTTGTCCAGACCCATTTTTGGCATCTGTATTTTTAAGATAGATTTACAAGGAAAAATTTCAAATTCCTTCAATCAGTGTGTAAGATCCTCAAGGCACAAACCATATCATTCATCTTTTTTCACCACCAAGTCATTCAGTGTTGTGATTTTCACCGAGTGGGTACTTAGTTGGGACTGGAATCCATGTCTTTTAAGTTCCCACTTTTTCTTTTACTTACCAGAGCTGCCTAATGGTATGTCTATTGATGTGTGTAGAAATAATAAATGTCAATCACGATATTCCACATACAGATGAAACCAATTAATGGTAGAAATAACCTTGCATGGTTCAAATTGGCAGGTCTTCGGGTTGAGAACATCTTCCTGCTGAATGAGCTGAGATGTAGATGACTGTTTGTGATGTGGAAATAAACAAAGACCACCCACAGAGAATAAACAAAGACTATTTATTCAGAACTGGCTCCAGCAAGAGGGTCAGCCACTATCACTCACATTTGGCAGAGACTCAAAGACAGGCAGAAGAGTTGCAAAGCTTTATAGTTGTAGGAAAAAGGAAAGGCTTCAGGTGTTCCTGTCTGGAGACCCTGGGCCTGGGGAAGCCAGAAGAGTGACTAGAAGCGGGGCTTCCTAATGTAGTTCATTGGGGTGTTAATTTGGCTTTTGCTTCTAAGACCTCTTTGGTCTTAAGCTGGAAGTAGAGACAAAAGTTAGGGGAGCTGTCAGTTCTTAATAAAGTCCTGGCTGTTCTGAACTGACTTCTGCAGTTTATTTTTTGGCTTCCTGGACCAGTGGCTAGAGAGAGTGGTATGACTTCCTGTAAGCATTATAGATAGCAGGCTGCCTGTGGGTCGGTATCCTAGGTGGGTGATGCAGATTGTGGATCAGAGTTCTATTTTTATATATGGTCTGGCCATTGCCTGCTTGTGTCTTCTGTCTCTCAGTGGTTATACTTAGGGAAATTGACCACATCTTGGTCTCTGAATAAACAACACAATCCTTTCCAAGACTGAAATGAAGAGGCACATTCAAGAACCATGCCTCCATCTCCGGAAGAGCAGATCCTATGCTGTATACTCTGTCCCCACAAGACTTTCTTAAACACTACTTTTCTTACGTTAATTCCCTGCTTTAAAAATGTGCACTAATGCTGGATTGAGTTAACCGTGCTGTGTCTGCCATGCTCAGCCAATCTTTGCTTCCCTCCTCCCCACTGCTTCACTCAGATGGGAATCCTTGCCTCCCCCCACTAGCCCTGTGCTTATCTTACTTCCTTGCCCTTTCCTCCATGGCTTCCCCCTTCCTGGAATGCTTTCGGCTTGCTTCTCGAAACCCACCACTTGTATGAACCATCCATCGCATCATGCTCTGGTGATATCAGCATATTTTCCAAATCCTGAAAGGCTGGACTTGCATTCCTCACTGGGGGGCTGCCAGTGGCTTCACATCAGAGTCTTGCCTGGGAAAGCTGGTTAAAATGCAGTTATGGGTCTTCCCTCAGAGATTCTGATTTGCTAGGTCTGGGTAGGAGGGGAAAGTCATATTTGAGCTGGAAGGAACAAGAGGGAAGAATACTTTGAATAAACGGCTTATGGGTAGGAAAACACAATCGGAGTGTGTATGTGTGCATGTGTGCTAAGTTGCTTCAGTCGTGTCTGACTCTCAGCAATCCTATGGACTATAGCCTGCCACACTCCTCTGTCCATGAGGCTCTCCAGGCAAGAATACTGGAGTGGGTTGCCATTTCCTACTCTAGGAGATCTTCTCAGGGATCGAACCTGCATCTTTTATGTCTCTTGCATTGGCAGGCGAGTTGTTTATCACTAGCACCGCCTGGGAAGCCTGTGTGTATGTGCACATATTCCATATTGGGGAAGAACTGTGACAGACTTAGAAATGGACCCAGAAGATAACTGAGTGTCTTCAAATGGAAAACCAGGCATTGTCTGGCACACTCGTCTAGATTATTGGATTCCAAACAGGGAGGCCTGGCGTGCTGCGATTCATGGGGTCGCAAAGAGTCAGACACGACTGAGCGACTGAACTGAACTGAACTGATAGGGTCTCTGCTCCTCTCACTGTCTTTGAACTTTTCAGAACTCTAAAAATTGGAGATAACTGATAGCAGTGCAAACAAATTTTGCACATGGGTGGAGACCCCACTGATTTCCCTCCCAACTGTAGAGGAAGTAACTTGTTCATCCTTTGAGAAAATTCATTTCTGTATTCTTGATGGCCTATATGTATGCTGGTTGTTTGGGTTCTCCTTTAAACCAGTTCTAACATCTCACCGAGTCTCTCATTAATTAATAAGTTAGATAAAGTCCTTGGCACACGTTCATTTTATTAATATATAGGATTCCCCTGCTATCTGAAGTGGAGCATTCTTCATGAAAACTTTCATAAGCTGAAATGGCGAAAAATAAAGAAGCATCCTGCTAATGGATGCATGAAATAAATCTCGATAAAGCACAGAGGCTCACTGACGCAACTGAGAGCTATGAGGGCTTGATGCTGAGACGCTGAGTGTAGTTCCTGGGAAGGGAGCTTGGGGGCGCCACTCTTGCTGCTTGGGGTTGGCACTGCCTCTATAACTATTTGTTGTGGAACAAACACTGTGCACTATTTTGCTTTTTACCTTTTCCCATAAGAGCCAAAATCCTCTTTGGATTTCTTTCAGTTAGCAAAAACAGGTACTCAAGTAGGCCTTTAATAAAAAGAGTGACCTAAAGTGAACTTTTGAAAAGTGGGGGACACCTGCAGTTCTTTGAGTCTTGGTTTTCCCCTGTAAAAAGTTCTCTTTCACACATATGTGTGCACACACACACACATCGTTACTGCTTAGTTGCTAAGTTGTGTCCAACTCTTTTGTGACCTCATAGACTATAGGCTGCCAGGCTCCTCTGTCCATGAGATTTCCCAGGCAAGAATATTGGAGTGGGTTGCCATTTTCTTTTCCAGGGATCTTCCCTACCCTGTAGTCTACATATACATGCGTGCATGCCAAGTCGCTTCAGTCATGTCTGATTCTTTGTGACCACCAGGCTCCTCCGTCCATGGAATTCTCCAGGCAAGAATGGGTTGCCCTGCCCTCCTCTGGGGATCTTCTCAACCCAGAGATGGAACCCGCGTCTCCCAGGGATCAAACCTGCGTCTCTTGTGTCTCCTGCATTGGCAGGTGGGTTCCTCACCACTAGCGCCCCCTAGGAAGCCCCTGCGTATACATACAAAGGCCCTATTTGGCTCAGCCATCTCACCCTGGGTTAAATGGTTTAGTTTCATGGGAAAGACAGATTGGGAACTACTGAAAGGCCAAAACATGCAACTGGGGTTTACTGGATAATTTGCTTTTAAAATGGTCATTCAAAATGCTGGCATCATCATTTTATAACTATTCACCCGTCTCAGATGCCTTTGAGTAAGAATGAGTAGGTAGTGTTCCTCTTAGCTTTTCTGTACATCTCTGGGAGCTTGCCTCTGAAAATCTCAAAGTGCCACGCAAGAGAAAGCATCAGACGTTCTCACTGCTCTCTCTCAGAGTGTAGTCACAAAATATCTTGACTCTTTAATCTGCAGGAGGCCAGGGAGAGTCTGTCTCAGGATCCCTCCTGGAATGCCTTCCTCCTCCTCCTGGATCTCATTTGGCCAGGCGACTGGCTGCTTGCCATCCAGAAGCCAGCAGCATGAGCACACCAAAGGACACCCACCCGCCTCTCCTGGTCCTGCACTGCTTCGTTCCGCTTCCGGTCCTTGTTGTAAGAGCATTAGGCAAAAGGTCCAGGTGCTGCCTGCACCTTTCACCTTTCAACTTTTCATGGATGAAGACTCTCCTTGACCACACTTTGGTAATATTCATCTGAACTCTCTTCTTGATGAGGCCTCATCCTTGGGCCTGTCTTCGGCCCACCCCAGGCTGTTTTATTAATAGCAGGAATCCTGCTGATCAGTTTAGAGAGAATCCCAGCACCCTTGGTATCTGATCACCCTGGCCTGCCTTCAGCAAGAACCTTAAGTTGGTTTAGGAAGAATCCCCCTACCCTTGCTGTCTCTGCTGAGTACTTTTCTATCCACTGACCTCCTCACTCTGCTCCATTGCTGTAAATCCCTAGCTGTCTTAGCTGTATTCAAAGTTGAGCCCCATGTCTCTTCCTTATTGCCATAGTCATGATGCCTCTTGCTTCAGTCCTGAAGTCTTACTTTACTATTAACAAGGGTAAGAAAAATTTTTTTGTGTACCATCACTAGGGTATGAGCTCAAAGGGCTGACACCCTAAGCAAAGCCAACACAAGCTGACTTGGGCTGCTTTTGGAGACCCACTCACACCAAATCACCATCTCTTCTTTCAAGTCATCCTGTTGTGCATTGGCATCCCTGGAAGAGAATCATCTGTTCGTCTTTTGCTCCTGAGAATCTGCTAATGTTTAAATCGCTGGGACAGCCTGGAGTTAAAGGCCCAGTGAGAGTGTGTTGACTGCTGGACATGGCTGAGGACTGGGCAGCCAGAGGTTCACAGGTCACCTTCCTTCATGGGTTTAGAAGGGCCCTGATGATTTTGTAGCACACTTTGCAGGGCTCCCTTTGGGAGATAGCTGATTCTTTAGAAGGGGGACATTTAAAACACTCTCATAGAACTCAGTCGACCCCCAAAATGTGTGAGAACAAAAGGGGGTAGGAAATGTGCCTATAACGGCTGAAACAACAAACCATTTTCCTAAAGGGCAAAGAATGATTTCCTATGTGGGAAAGAATTTACAACCTTGGTTGCTTTCTTTTCTGTTTTCTTTTTTCCAGCTTCCTCCTCGTGCAATAAAGGAGATCAGTCTGTCCGGGCGCGCCTTCTTCTTGATGAGAGCCTGTCTCTGGGAAAGGGATTGAGCTTCAAGGAACACATAAAAGAAAGTAAAAAACACAACCCAGACCAGTGCAGTGCCACCACATCCCTGGTGACTGGCAGGACCCTCGCCCAGCAGCAGCCTCCGGTGTCCAAGCACCGATCTCAAGGAGAGGGTTTGTGAGTGAGGTCAGCCTAATTAGCCAGGCTAATGTCTGGTTTCCTGGGGAGAGCTTTTGTGAAGTAATTGCCTGCCTTGGGGTCAAAATGCAGTAATTACAGGTCTTTTTTTTTTTTTTTTCTTTCACTAAATGAGATAAACAGCTTTTGAATTCTTCCAGCAAGGAAGCCAATCACACTGAGAGACTTCTCTTTGTGCCCCAGAACTGCAGTGGATATTTTGACAGGTGATTTCAATACCATGAAGCTATTTATTTATTCTGGGCTAGGGACATAAACACAAACATCTTGGCCTACAATTCTATACATTAAAAGACTATCAGACTCTGTCAGAACCAAATGTGGGGGTTTTGTGGCCAAGGGTCCACTTAAAATGCTGACGTAGGAGAATAAGGTTGGCAGATATTTTGAGCTAAAGCAGAAATTCCATCACAGTTTTAAAGTTAGCAGAGAAGCAGAGCCATCCATGTAAACCAGCTCCCTTTCTCCTAGTTATTTGCTTATTTTCTCTGTTAAAATCAACAACCAACAGTCTGGGAAGACTGTGGAAAGTTAATAAAGCAGGAAACGTTGTTTCCATCTCCAGAGGTGGACAATAGAGGCAGGTAGACCGAATTAAGTCTGAGCACAACAGAAACATATTTTTACCAGTCCCAGTTGAGGTGAGGGTGACTGACCCCAGAGTGTGAATAAACTGGTGTGGAGACCCAGAAATAGGAAATGGAGATATGTCTTATAAATAAAATGTGTGCCATTTCGAGGATTGTGTTGCTTCCTGGGGTCCCCCCACCCCACCCCATCGGCAGCCAGCTGGCTAACCCTAGTTGGTAACCCAAAACCCATGTGTTGCTCATAGACTGACAGTATCAATATCACTGGGGAGTTTGCTTGAAATGCAGAGTCTCAGGCCCCTGGAGCCCTCCTGAGTCACAATCTACATTTGTGTAAATTGAACTGTAGTTGATTTACAGTAAATACTGGGTTAGTTTCAGGTGTACAGCAAAGTGCATAATCCATAGTTTAATGTGATCCCCAAGGGTTCCTACAATTAGTCAAGATTGAGAAGCTCCGGCTTAAATTACCCTGGGATAATAGGAGTGGCTCATTTTGAGCAAAGACATTGAGACGGCCTCAGTGTGGGGACAGACGTGAATAGTTAAGTACTGGGTGGTGACCTACAACATTTTGGTCTCTTCAGAAGACAAGTGATTTGTACATGACTATAACCTACTTTTTAAATTAAAAAAACCTCAGTTGCACATGTGAATTCCAGCCACCACCTACTCATATCCCTCCCTGTTCTCCCTAGGCAACATGACACCCAAAGGTGAAGGATATAGGCTCACTCCATCCCCAAATCTATTGGTGCAACTTGGCACTATAGGTCAACCACTTTTTGAACGTGTGGCTGGGGCACGTCTGTTATCACTTCTCTCCGCATGTCTTTGGAGGAAGGGTCATTCATATGGAATCCTGGTAATTAACAATGTAGGTAACTCTCTCTATATCACCACAAACCTTAATGATTAGAAAGAACTGCCTGCTGAGATGCGGTCAGAAGGAGGTGCAGTTCAGACCGTTTCCAAATCCCACATCAAATGCACCAAATTGTGGCTTGGAGCTCTGCAGAGCTTACCTACTGGATTCCTCTCATATTTTTCTATTACATGTGTGAGAGTTTTAAAGACTGCCTTAAGACAGTGTCAGCAAAGGTAGGCAACCCCTTATGACATAGAGCATGGAAGTTTTCAACCATTTAAAGACATTGATTGAGCCCAACTCACAGTATTGTGTAGCTTGCATCTACACACTAAAACCAAGACCTCAACCAGCAGTCAGCAATCCCTATGGAAAAGGAAGGAATTAAATTCAGTTCAGTTCAGTCACTCAGTCGTGCCCAGCTCTTTGCGACCTCATAGACTGCAGCATGCCAGGCTTCCCTGTCCATCACCAACCCCCGGAGCTTGCTCAAACTCATGTCCATCGAATTGGTGATGCCATCCAACCATCTCATCATCTGATCATCCCCTTCTCCTCCCACCTTCAATCTTTCCCAGCATCAGGGTCTTTTCGAATGTCAGTTCTTCACATCAGGTGGCCAAAATATTGGAGTTTCAGCTTCAGCATCAGTCTTTCCAATGAATATTCAGGTCTGATTTCCTTTAGGATTGGCTGGTTTGATCTCCTTGCAGTCCAAGGGACTCTCAAGAGTCTTCTCCAACACACAATAGTATTTCCATTATTTTAATTGTATTTTAGAACTTGAAAGTCAAAATGTTTCTAAAGCCTTCTGAAAATGTTACTCCAAAATCACCCTTTATCAAGAAAATTCTAGCTGATGACACACATCCTATTCCTGAAATCAGAGCTCTTCTCCAAGCTATCCTCAAGGGAATCTATTCTTAATTCTGCATAGAATACACAAGCATTATCTATTCAGGCAAATAGATGGAGAAACAGTAGAAACAGTGACAGGCTTTATTTTCTTGGGCTCCAAAATCACTGCAGATGGTGACTACAGCCATGAAATTAAAAGACACTCCTTGGGAAAAAAGCTGTGACAAATCTATAACCTATAGCATATTGAAAAGGAGAGGTATTACTTTGCTACAAAGGTCCATCTAGTCAAAGCTATGGTTTTTCCAGTAGTCATGCATGGATGTGAGAGTTGGACTATAAAGAAAGCTGAGAGCTGAAGAATTGATGCTTTTGAACTGTGGTGTTGGAGAAGACTCTTGAGAGTCCCTTGGACTGCAAGGAGATCCAACCAGTCCATCCTAAAGGAGATCAGTCCTGGGTGTTCACTGGAAGGACTGATGCTGAGGCTGAAACTCCAATACTTTGGCCACCTCATGCGAAGAGTTGACTCATTGGAAAAGACTCTGATGCTGGGAGGGATTGGGGGCAGGAGGAGAAGGGGACGGCAGAGGATGAGATGGCTGGATGGCATCACCGACTCGATGGACATGATTTTGAGTGAACTCCAGGAGTTGGTAATGGACAGGGAAGCCTGGCATGCTGCAGTCTATGGGGTCACAAAAGTTGGACACAACTGAGCAACTGAACTGAAATGATCTACTCAGGACTCTCTGCCTGGGTATGGAAGGGAAGTATCACCAAGTGCTAGCTGTTGGGCATATGTAAGCCACAATACTAAACAGGGTAAAGAGTATTCTTCATTCAACAATTGTTTATTTAGTACATAATGTCTAGATACTGATCAATGAATAAATAGCAGTTAGAATTCTGTAAATGTCTTCTATCAGGCAATGCTCTGTGCAGTTCTCGCTTGTTATCTAATTTAACTGTAAAATAAACCCATGAGAAAGATTTTGTAGACTTGAAGGCTGACAGCCATAAAGTCCAAATAATTTGTGTGAGGTCACGTATCTATTAATTGGTGGAGCTGAGATTCAGACCTACGGAGTTATTGCATGTGTTGGTACTCTTAATCCTAATACAACCCATGTCTCCAGGAAGACTAGCCCTACCTTTGCTCTCATGATACTTACTATCTTCACAGGGAAGATAGATATTAAACCAGTAATTGCAAGTCTGATGAGTTTTACAAAAGGTTGCTATGGAAGCATTTCAGTAGGGGACTGAAGATTTCCTGAAGAAGTCATAAATTTAAGTTGCAGTTGAGGACTCCAGGGTTAGAGTTTCCATAGTAAGGACAGAGCATGACACTGGAGCAGCCTAATTAGGGGAAGCCTGGGTGAGCTATGGTAATGATGTTGAATTTTGTTTGAAAAGTAAAGAAAGGCTGTTAAACTCAGGGAGAGGATGACCCAATCCAACTAAAACAATAGCAGGGCTGGGGCTTGAAGCTGGGTGGTTTGGAGGTGGTAAGGGAGGCCTCAGCGGGAGACTGTTGCAGTAAGGGTGGTGATGGCTGGGCCAGAGTGTTGGCCATGGGGATGGGACACATGGTCATGAGATGTGATCATTGGAACTTGATTTAACTTGAGGAGCAAGAGAAAGGAGTTTGGGTTCTAAGATATAAAACACAAACAGTAGAGTTAAATACAGACTCATTGATTTGATAAAGTATAATCAGGTATACAAATCATACTGTAGAGTCCCTCCTTCAGGTTTTATCACCCACACTATGAACCTGGCAGCCTGCAAAGAGGTTGATATGCATTTTATCATTAATCTTCATAGCAACCCTGTGACGCTAGCACTGCTGTGATTCCCATTTTACAGATGAGGTAGGTGAGGCTTAGGAGGATTAAGCAGAGGGCCCAAGGTTATAAGAAAAGTGGTAACTGCTGCTGCTGCTAAGTCGCTTCAGTTGTGTCCGACTCTGTGCGACCCCATAGACGGCAGCCTACCAGGCTCCCCCATCCCTGAGATTCTCCAGGCAAGAACACTGGAGTGGGTTGCCATTTCCTTCTCCAATGCATGAAAGTGAAAAGTGAAAGTGAAATTGCTCAGTCGTGTCCGACTCTTAGCGACCGAATGGACTGCAGCCTTCCAGGCTCCTCCATCCATGGGATTTTGAGTAGGGTGTCATAAACAGCACTAAAGCTCTAGTTTTTATCTGATTCCGCAAACCACAGTCTTCATGTCTCTGTTTCCTGAACCTATCTGATAAGACTCACCTGGGATATTTGTTGAATGAATGTGTTGCAGGGCTCCACCCCTGGATGGCTGAGTGAGTGAGTCTGGGGCCCAGGATCTGCGTGTTCACAGGCCTGTCACCAGGCCACTCTGGGTGCCACTGACCCACACTGATTAGGAAGCAGAAGGCAGGGGCAGGAGGTCAGCATGGTCACTTTCTAATGGGTCCTGGGTCAGTCATTTTGCTCTCCTCTTAGCAGTATTTCTCATTTGCCTTCTCCTTTACCTTCACTCTGCTTAGTGCTAGTCACTGAATTAATCACAACTTGGAATTTTATTGTATTATGTATTGATTGGTTGTCCAGAAGCCCCTCTAGAACATAAATCCTAAGAGGGTAGGCCCAGCTGGCTCCTGAAACGTGCCAAGACTGACCCTGTCTTCCATGCTCTCCTCTTACTCTGGACCATGAGAGCCCTGGGCTGGTTCCCTTCCTTCCTTCCATTCACCCTCCCCTGGCCAGGCTCCATCCTGAGCCTGTGTGATCTCTGTGAGACTCCCGTCAATCCTTTGCTCTTAGTCCTTAGAACAAGACAAGCTGTGCTTTGGCCCTGACCTCCCCTTCCTTCCTCCCTCGTTCCCTTGACTTCAGCCAGACACACTGGCTCCCAGTCACCCCAAGTGGTATCTTTGAATTACCCCAGGTAGTCTGAGCCATCGAGGGTCACAAATGAAGCTCCAAAAGAGACCTTCCTGGAGGTACCAGTGCTGCCCTCCGGCTGTGCCCTGTGGAGGCAGCAAGGCTGGCAGTCATGCTCTCAGGTGGACACTCCTCTGCCCACTTCCTTTCTGGACTACTGCTGAGCCCTTTAGGAGAGGGCTGCTTGCTCAACGGCTTGCAGAGAGGCTATGCTGCTGACGAGGGATAGAAGGCTCGAGAAGGTGTCCTGAGCAGGCGGTCAGGAGGGCTGCTGGCCGTCCTGGTGGGGAGCCATGGGCGGGTGGGCAAGGGGAGGTGGGGGGAATGCAGGGAGGCCTCCTGCATGCACAGAGCTCTGCCGTGGCTGCTCCCTGGGTGGCCCAGCCTGTTGTGCTCTGTGGAGTTGAAAGAAAACTGCAGGGTGGAGGGACCTTGCTTCTCAGGGCCTTGACCACGGCTTACACCACACATGGCTAAAGTACACAGACGATTAGCAATCAAGGGAAGGACCTCCCTGCGAGAGAAAATGACACAGGGGTTACTTCTCTGTAAACAGCTCCAGAAAAAGCACCGGTTCCTTTTACTGGCTCTTTACTTCCTTTGAGAAGCTGCAAATGTACCCACTGAGTGCTTTAGCTCTCAGCTCTGCAATGTAGAGGAGGGACGCACACACAGACACACACACTCACTCGCAAACTGATACAACCTCCCAAATAGAAGAAAACCCCGAAGGCTACCAGGGTTCTCAGCAGCTGTGCCCTGAGAGTGGATCCCTTGATTCACAGAACCAGTGGTGCCTGAAACAAAACATGGGTTTACCTCCGGGTGATGCACGCCGTCCTGGTGGCTGGTGCGGTGGCATTCTTTGAAGGGGTGTTGTCCCAAAACCTCTGCTCTCTAAGAATAGTCCTGGAGAACCAGCCTTAGCTGCGCACTCATTCTTGAAGCAGTTACTTTGATCAGTCCAGGGCCTGGGGCTCTCCAGCCTTCTGGGACCTGTGTTCACTGCCTGGTGGAGGAGGGGCCATGATGGACAGACTGCCTCCCTCCCCTCTGACCAGCCTGCAGGAAGATGGAGTTCCAAAGGAGAAGTGATTGAATAAACTTTAGAACTTCCATAGAACTGCTTGTAAGAGTCCATAGTCCCACAAAACAAATTGTAAAGAAAAAAAAGTTAAAGTTGGTTATATTTTTTGGGGAATAGCTTCAAAGCAGAGATGAATATACCAGTCTAAGAGAAGGCTGTTGTAAGCAGTAGTGACATTTCTGCAACTTCTAATGAATATCCTTTGGTCAGAAATTAGGGGACCCTCTGAGATTGAGTTGGAGGCTTGGTTTCTATTTCCTATTCAAATTTTGGTCTGTCTGATGAAATAAATACAAAGGAACCAGATGTGGTCCCTTTGTAACATTTGCTGATTATACCGGAGGATTTGCCTGCAAGGTTGTTCCACCTGGGTCAGGGTCTGGATTATCGTTAGCAACTTTGGGGACCTTTCTAACTTGGGTTAAAACTGCCTAGGCCATCTAGAAGAAAAAAATAGTGTGTTTACACATGGCAGACTTCAAATACATTATTGAATAATTCTGCAGGCATGAATCTGAATATTCCTTGATGTGTAAGTTTGTGCTCAGTTCAGTTCACTCACTCAGTTGTGTCTGACTCTTTGCGACCCCATGGACTGCAGCAAGCCAGGCTTCCCTGTCCATCACCAATGCCTGGAGCTTACTTAAACTCATGTCCATAGAGTCATTGATGCCATCCAACCATCGCATCCTCTGTCATCCCCTTTTGCTCCAGCCTTCAATCTTTCCCAGCATCAGGGTCTTTTCAAATGAATGAGTTCTTTGCATCAGGTGGCCAAAGTATTTGACTTTCAGCTTCAAGATCAGTCCTTCCAATGAATATTGAGGACTCATCTCCTTTAGGATGGACTGATTGGATCTTATTGCTGTCCAAGAGACTTTCAAGAGTCTTCTCCAACACTACAGTTCAAAAGCATCAATTCTTCAGCACTCAGCTTTATGGTCCAACTCCCACATTCATACATGACTACTGGAAAAAGCATAGCCTTGACTAGACGGACCTTTGTTGGCAAAGTAATGTCTCTGCTTTTTAATATAATGTCTAGGTTGGTCATAACTTTCTTCCAAGGAGCAAACGTCTTTTAATTTCATGGTTGCAGTCTTCATCTGTAGCGATATTGGAGCCCCCCAAAATAAAATATGTCACTGTTTCCACTGTTTCCCCATCTATTTCCCATGAAGTGATGGGACCAGATGCCCTGATCTTAGTTTTCTGAAAGTTGAGTTTTAAGCCAACTTTTTCACTCTCCTCTTTCATCAAGAGGCTCTTTAGTTCTTCTTCACTTTCTGCCATAAGGGTGGTATCATCTGCATATCTGAGGTTATTGATATTTCTCCTGATATTTCAAGATTATTGATAATCTTGATTCCAGCTTGTGCTTCATCCAGACCAACACTTCTCATGGTGTGCTCTGCATATAAGTTAAATAAGCAAGGTGACAATATATAGCCTTGACAGACTCCTTTCCTGATTTGGAACCAGTCTGTTGTTCCATGTCCAGTTCTAACTGTTGCTTCCTGACTTGCATATAGATTTCTCAGGAGGCAGGTAAGGTGGTTTGGTATTCCCATCTCTTGAAGAATTTTCCACAGTTCGTTGTGATCCACATAGTCAAAGGCTTTGATGTAGTCAATAAAGAAGAAGTAGATGTTTTTCTGGAACTGTCTTGCTTTTTCAGTGAGCCAACAGATGTTGGCAATTTGATCTCTGGTTCCTCTGCCTTTTCTAAAACCAGCTTGAATATCTGGGAGTTCAGTTCACATACTGTTGAAGCCTGGCTTGAGAATTTTGAGCATTACTTTGCTAGTGTGTGAGATGAGTGCAATTGTGCAGCAGTTTGAACATTCTTTGGCATTGCCTTTCTTTGGGATTGGAATGAAAATGGACCTTTTCCAGTCTTGTGGCCACTGCTGAGATGTCCAGATTTGTTGGAATACTGAGTGTAGCACTTTCACAGCATCATCTTTTAGGATTTGAAATAACTCAACTGGAACTCCATAACTCACCTCTATTAGCTTTGTTCGTAGTGATGCTTTCTAAGGCCCACTTGACTTCGCATTCCAGAATGTCTGGCCCTAGGTGAGTGATCACACCATTGTGGTTATCTGGGTCATGAAGATCTTTTTTGTATAGTTCTTCTGTGTATTGTTGCCACCTCTTCTTAATATCTTCTGCTTCTGTTCGGTCCATACCATTTCTGTCCTTTACTGTGCTCACCTTTGCATGAAATGTTCCCTTGATATCTCTTATTTTCTTGAAGAGATCTGTAGTCTTTCCCATTCTATTGTTTTCCTCTGTGTCTTTGCACTGACCACTGAGGAAGGCTTTCTTATCTCTCCTTGCTATTCTTTGGAACTCTGCATTCAAATGAGTTTATCTTTCCTTTTCTTCTTTGCCTTTCGAGTCTTGTCTTTTCTCAGCTCTTTGTAAGGCCTCCTTGAACAACCATTTTGCCTTTTTGCATTTCTTTCTCTTGGGGATAGTTTTGATCCCTGCCTCCTGTACAGTGTCACAAACCTCCATCCATAGTTCTTCAGGCACTCTATCAGATGTAATCCCTTGAATATATTTGTCACTTCCATTGTATAATTTAAGGGATTTGACTTAGGTCATACCTGAATGGTCTAGTGGTTTTCCCTACTTTCTTCAACATAAGCCTGAATTTGGAAATAAGGAGTTCACGATCTGAGCCACAGTCAGTTCCTGGTCTTGTTTTTGCTGACTGTATAGAGCTTCTCCATCTTTGGCTGCAAAGAATATAATCAGTCTGTTTTCAGTATTGACCATCTGGTAATGTCCAAGTGTAGAGTCGTCTCTTGTGTTGTTGGAAGGTGGTGTTTGCTCTGACCAGTGCGTTCTCTTGGCAAAACTCTGTTAGCTTTTGACCTGCTTCGTTTTGTACTCCAAGGCCAAATTTGTCTATGGGGTCACACAGAGTCGGACACGACTGAAGTGACTAAGCAGCAGTAGCAGCCAGGTATCTCTTGACTTCCTACTTTTGCATTCCAGTCCCCTATAATGAAAAGGGCATCTTTTTTGGATGTTAGTTCTAAAAGGTCTTGTAGGTCTTCATAGAACCGTTCAACTTCAGCTTCTTCAGCGTTACTGGTTGGGGCATAGACTTGGATTACTGTGATATTGAATGGTTTGCCTTGGAAATGAACAGAGATCATTCTGTCGTTTTTGAGTTTGTGTCCAAGTACTGCATTTCGGACACTTTTGTTGACCATGATGGCTACTCCATTTCTCCTAAGGGATTTTTGCCCACAGTAGTAGATATAACGGTCATCTGAGTTAAATTCACCCATTCCAGTCCATTTTAGTTCACTGATTCCTAAAATGTCAATGTTTACTCTTGCCATCTCATGTTTGACCACTTCCAATTTGCCTTGATTCATGGACCTAACATTCCAGGTTCCTATGCAATATGGACTGGAATGAGTGAATTTAACTCAGATGACCATTATATCTACTACTGCGGGCAGGAGTCCCTCAGAAGAAATGGAGTGGCCATCATGGTCAACAAGAGAGTCCGAAATGCAGTACTTGGATGCAATCTCAAAAACGACAGAATGATCTCTGTTCGTTTCCAAGGCAAACCATTCAATATCACAGTAATCCAAGTCTATGCCCCAACCAGTAACGCTGAAGAAGCTGAAGTTGAATGGTTCTATGAAGACCTACAAGACCTTTTAGAACTAACACCCAAAAAAGGTGTCCTTTTCATTATAGGGGACTGGAATGCAAAAGTAGTAGCCAAGAAACACCTGGAGTAACAGGCAAATTTGGCCTTGGAATATGGAATGAAGCAAGGCAAAGACTAATAGAGTTTTGTCAAGAAAATGCACTGGTCATAACAAACACCCTCTTCCAACAACACAAGAGAAGACTCTATACATGGACATCACCAGATGGTCAACACCGAAATCAGATTGATTATATTCTTTGCAGCCAAAGATGGAGAAGCTCTATACAGTCAGCAAGAACAAGACCAGGAGCTGACTGTGGCTCAGATCATGAACTCCTTATTGCCAAATTAAGACTTAAATTGAAGAAAGTAGGGAAAACCACTAGACCATTCAGGTATGACCTAAATCAAATCCCTTCTGATTATACAGTGGAAGTGAGAAATAGATTTAAGGGCCTAGATCTGATAGATAGAGTGCCTGATGAACTATGGATTGAGGTTCATGACATTGTACAGAAGACAGGGATCAAGACCATCCCCATGGAAAAAGAAATGCAAAAAAGCAAAATGGCTGTCTGAGGAGGTCTTACAAATAGCTGTGAAAAGAAGAAAAGTGAAAAGCAAAGGAGAAAAGGAAAGATATAAACATCTGAATGCAGAGTTCCAAAGAATAGCAAGGAGAGATAAGAAAGGCTTCTTCAGCAATCAATGCAAAGAACTAGAGGAAAACAACAGAATGGGAAAGACTAGGGATCTCTTCAAGAAAATCAGAGATACCAAAGGAACATTTCATGCAAAGATGGACTTGATAAAGGACAGAAATGGTATGGACCTAACAGAAGCAGAAGATATTAAGAAGAGGTGGCAAGAATACACGGAAGAACTGTACAAAAAAGATCTTCACGACCAAGATAATCACAATGGTGTGATCACTGACCTAGAGCCAGACATCCTGGAATGTGAAGTCAAGTGGGCCTTAGAAAGCATCACTACGAACAAAGCTAGTGGAGGTGATGGAATTCCAGCTGAGCTATTCCAAATCCTGAAAGATGATGCTGTGAAAGTACTGTACTCAGTATGCCAGCAAATTTGGAAAACTCAGCAGTGGACACAGAACTGGAAATGGTCAGTTTTCATTCCAATCCCAAAGAAAGGCAATGCCAAAGAATGCTCAAACTACTGCACAATTGCACTCATCTCACACGCTAGTAAAGTAATGCTTAAAATTCTCCAAGCCAGGCTTCAGCAATATGTGAACCATGAACTTCCTGATGTTCAAGCTGGTTTTAGAAAAGGCAGAGGAACCAGAGATCATATTGCCAACATGTGCTGGATCATCAAAAAAGCAAGAGAGTTCCAGAAAAACATCTATTTCTGCTTTATTGACTATGCCAAAGCCTTTGACTGTGTGGATCACAATAAACTGTGGAAAATTCTGAAAGAGATGGGAATACCAGACCACCTGACCTGCCTCTTGAGAAATTTGTATGCAGGTCAGGAAGCAACAGTTAGAACTGGACATGGAACAACAGACTGGTTCCAAATAGGAAAAGGAGTTCGTCAAGGCTGTATATTGTCACCCTGTTTATTTAACTTATATGCAGAGTACATCATGAGAAATGCTGGACTGGAAGAAACACAAGCTGGAATCAAGATTGCTGGGAGAAATATCAATAACCTCAGATATGCAGATGACACCACCCTTATGGCAGAAAGTGAAGAGGAACTCAAAAGCCTCTTGATGAAAGTGAAAGTGGAGAGTGAAAAAGTTGGCTTAAAACTCAACATTCAGAAAACAAAGATCATGGCATCTGGTCCCATCACTTCATGGTAAATAGATGGGGAAACAGTGGAAACAGTGTCAGACTTTATTTTTCTGGGCTCCAAAATCACTGTAGATGGTGACTGCAGCCATGAAATTAAATGACGCTTACTCCTTGGAAGGAAAGTTATGACCAACCTAGATAGCATATTCAAAAGCAGAGACATTACTTTGCCAACAAAGGTCCATATAGTCAAGGCTATGGTTTTTCCTGTGTCAGGTATGGATGTGAGAGTTGGACTGTGAAGAAGGCTGAGTGCCGAAGAATTGATGCTTTTGAACTGTGGTGTTGGAGAAGATTCTTGAGAGTCCCTTGGACTGCAAGGAGACTCAAATAGTCCATTCTGAAGGAGATGAGCCCTGGGATTTCTTTGGAAGGAATGATGCTAAAGCTGAAACTCCAGTACTTTGGCCACCTCATGTGAAGAGTTGACTCATTGGAAAAGACTCTGATGCTGGGAGGGATTGGGGGCAAGAGGAGAAGGGGACGACAGAGGATGAGATGGCTGGAGGGCATCACTGACTTGATGGACTTGAGTCTGAGTGAACTCCAGGAGTTGGTGATGGACAGGGAGGCCTGGCGTGCTGTGATTCATGGGGTCGCAAAGAGTCAGACATGACTGAGCGATCTGATCTGATCTGATCTGATGCAATATTGCTCTTTATAGCATTGAACCTTGCTCCTATCATCAGTCCCATCCACAACTGGGTGTTGTTTTTGCTTTGGCTCTGTCTTTTCATTCTTTCTGTAGTTATTTCTCCACTGATCTCCAGTAGCATATTGGGCACCTACCCACCTGGGGAGTTCATCTTTCAGTGTCTTATCTTTTTTCCTTTTCATACTGTTTATGGGGTTCTCAAGGCAACAATACTGAAGGGGTTTGACATTCCCTTCTCCAGTGGACCAAGTTTTGCCAGAACTCTCCACCATGACCCATCCATCTTGGGTGGCTCTACATGACATGGCTCATAGTTTCATTGAGTTAGACAAGGCTGTGGTCCTTGTGATCAGATTGCTTAGTTTTCTGTGATTTCGGTTTTTGGTCTATCTGCCCTCTAATGGAAAAGGATAAGAGACTTATGGAAGTTACCTGATGGGAGAGACTGGGTGAAACTGGGCCTTGTTCCAATGGGCCATGATCAGTAAATATTTAATCCAATTTTCTGTTGATGGGCGGTGCTGTGTTCCCTCCCTGTTGTTTGACCTGAGGCCAAACTATGGTGGAGGTAGCAAACATAATGGCGACCTCAAGGAGGTCAGTCAGTGTCCCCAACCCTGCAGCAGGCCACCACGGACCCACACCTCCGCCAGAGACTCCTGGACACTCTTGGGCGAGTCTGGTTCAGTCTCTTGTGGGGCCACTGCTCCTTTCTCCTGGGTCCTGGTGTGCACAAGCTTTTGTTTGTGCCCTCCAAGAGACCTATGTTAAGTTCTGATGGCTCTATGGTGGGGTTAATGGTGACCTCCTCCAAGCGGGCTTATGCCATACCCAGGTCTACTGCACCCAGAGCCCCTGGCCCTGCAGCAGTCCACTGGTGACCCATACCTCCGCAGGAGACACTCTAAGTTATGTCTCACTCTGCGACCCCAGGGACTATAGTCCACCAGTCTCCTCTCTTCATGGGATTTCCCAGGCAAAAATAGTGGAGTGGATTGCCATTTCTTTCTCCAGGGGATCTTCCTAACCCAGGGACTGAACCCAGGTCTACTGCACTGCAGGCAGATTTTTTTTTTTTTAACCACTGAGCCACCTGGGAAGCCCCATTCCTTGGTAGGAGTCATCATTTCACTCAGAGGTGCAACAATCTGTGGTGCAATGAACTGAGTACCAGCAGGGGTCCTTTTGCACTTAGTCCTCATGTCTCAGTCTTCTGGTCACAAAGCCTAAGATTGTACTAGTACTTTTTTTCCTGAGGCTCAGTGTATTGAATGTCTGTGTGTACTATACCGAGCTGGAAGGATGGTATATTAATACATATAACATGACCTCCTATGTATTGAGTCTGCCTTGTTTCAGGTGCTATTTATACCCTTCCTCTTATAAAGTATCTAATGACTGTTTAAAAATTTTAAAACTGAGCCTCCAGAAGTTGGAGTGAAGCTATATATACAAATTACATGTATCATACACCCAGTATGGGCAGAGGCAAGGCACTGGGAGTATCATATAGGATGCTTTTAGCTCCAGCTAACAGAATGACTCATAAGGAAATGTATTTTCTAACGTAACTGTAAGTCCAGAAGTGAGACAGTTCTAGGACTGCTTAATTTCATAGCTCAGATGATACCAGCAAGAACCCAGGTTCTTTCTTCCTGCTTGTCATCCTTCACGAGTTAGCCTTGGCGTCCATCCTCACTGTTGCAAGTTGGCTGCATCCTGTGCAGACGTGGCCACACCCAGAGCCAGGAGGCAGTGAGAGCCTCACTGGTGCTCACTCCCTTTTCTCACGCTGGGTTTTGAATGGTCTGCAGCTCCAGATTGCAATCTCACATCTTACAATTCTTTCAGCATTTGATAGTCTTTATGTTGCTGAACTCTTTATAATGAAAATTTGGAAGGACAAATAACACCTTTAGGAGCTAACTCTGCTTTAATGCACAAAAAACCTTTCTTGCTACTTCTTTGATCATACAAGTATTAGGTGTGAAAAAATGTGACAAATTGAACTAAAGCGGACAGTAAAGTCTGTCTCATTAGGGTACTGTTCATAATGTGCCCTGGCTTCAGAAACACAAGCAGCATTAAAGTCTAAATGGCTGCCCCAGGATGTGTGCTTCTCCCACAGTGCCATGGGCTTCTTCCCAGCATGGCACATGCCGCAGGATTGGGCCATGCCGCCAGACTGTGCAGTCTTCCTGTAGGTGTGAAGACAGAGCTTTATCGTCTTTGCACCCTCAGCCTCCAGTGCAGTGACAGAGCACAGTGGAAGCTCTGTCATGGTTTTTCTAAGAAAATTGATAATGTATATAAAAACATATTTTCTAAAGAGCAGTGTAGTGTAAATAATTTTTATGAAAGCTAAAACTTGCTACATGCAAGCATGTACTTAGTAAGGGCTTTTTTACAGTAATTTAATTTTTTTACTGTAAGAGCCACAGACTGTAAACAAACATTTTTCATTTAATTTTCATTTTTGTCAATACATGTGCATAGTTTTGAAAGTGAAACAGTTTTACAACAACAACAACAAATCAAAGCAGTCTTTGCTCACCCCACCTCACCTATCCCAATTCCTACTCCTGTGGCAAATATTTAAACTCTTTTAGTTCTTTTGTTTGTGTGTGTGGTTCTTATCTTCACATTGTAAAATAATAAGGTTACTTGCTATTTTTTTATTGTACAGTTTTAGACATTGTCTCAGCCCATTCAGGTTGCTATAACAAAGTATCGTAGTTTGGGTAGTTTATGAACAACACAAATTTATTTCTCATACTTCTGGAGGCTGGAAGTCTGAGACCAGGTCACCAGCATGGTTGGGTTCTGGAAGGACCCTTCTGTGGGCTGTAGAATGCCACCTTCTCATTATGTCCATGAGTGGAGGAGAGCAGAGAGAAGAAGCAAGCTAAAGCCTGACTCTTCAGGGGCACTAATCACATTTATAAGGGCTCTTCCTTCATGACCTCATCTAATTACTTCCCAAAGGCCACACCTCCGGACATAATCACATGGTGGTTAGTGTTTCAAAATAGGAGTTTCGGGGGAAAACAAACATTCAGTCATAATAGACACCATCTTATTAACTTATAACCATAGAATCCCCTGGAGGAGGACGTGGCAACCCGCTCCAGTATTCTTGCCTGGAGAATCTCCATGGACAGAGGAGAATGGTGGGCTGCAGTCCATGGGGTCACGAAGAGTTGGACACGATGGAGCGACTAAGCACAGCACATATAGAATGTGAAGTTTAACTCCTTTCATAAGTTTAATTCCTTTCGTACCCCTCCTCACATTCTCCCCAAATAGTTAATCCTATAGATTAATTTTTGATTAAACCAAAACTCTATTTTCCAGCATCATGATTGTATAAACGATTGTGTTGTGTAGTATACTGTAACTGTTTTCTTTTACTGCCACTGTTTTGTTTCCCTGGGAATTAATAGTTCCCTCAAATTTCCCAATTTTGTAATGTACCTATCCTTTATTGTATATCCTCAAATTCTTTGCTGGTGTATAAACTTCCTAAAACATTTCAACATATCAAGCAATCTATGTGATTCATATTTTTCTTGGTTAACATCCTTCTAGAGATTTCTATTCCAGTCTATCAAGCATTTTACTTTGTCCTTATTTTCCCATAAATTTTTTTCCCCCAGAGCTTTTTTTTTTCTACTTCCAATACTGGACGGGTACTTTCTTAGGCCAGTTGTAGAGTCTCTGTCATCAGTCTGGAGATCTCATCCACCACTCTAAGAATTCTCATCTGTGTTGGATATCCTGTTACCTGGATCCCATATCTTTCTTATTCTTGGTGTATTTCTTTGCTTTGGTTAATTACAACCTCTAATAATTCCTTTCTTTCTTTCTTTTTCTTTTTTTGAGACTGGCTTCTCTGAAAAAGTATTTATTTTACTTTCATATTTTGATTGATGTCTGGGGATGATGTTTTCAACTTAAAGATTCTATGCTGAAATCATTTTGAAGGCATTACTCTTCTGGCTGCTGAAAAGTCCAATGTCATTCTGATTGGTCCACTGTGTGTGCCTGGTTTTCTCTCTAGAACATACTAGAGTCTTCTCACTTTTCCCAGTTTTCTGAAATTTTAAGGTGGCTTGCTTTGACGTGTTTACTGTTATTTAATTTTTGTGGCAAGCTGTTGGTGGGCCTTTTCAGTCAGGAAACTTAGTTCCTTCAGTTCTGGAAAATTCTATTTCTCTGGTAATTTTTTTCATTCAGAGTGAAGAAAGTCTAGCTCTCAAATTAGGTGGACTAGTTTCTCGTATTTTCTCTCATTTTTCAATTCCTTGTTTATATGTCCTTCATTAAAAAAATAAATTTCTTCAACTTTTATAATAGTTTTATAAATTCAGGCTATTTATATTTATATATATTCCTCTTTATATGACACCTTGATCATGCTTTATGGATGCAATATCTCCTTTTTCTTCATTCAAAAAATGAATTACAGATTTTAAAAAGTATCTTGATTTCTGCATTATCTCTTTCCTTTCCTTTCTTCCTTTTTTTTTTCTATTATTCTTCACAAAGACTTTCCTCCAGTATCTGCTAATCCTTGAGTTCTTACATATTTAAGAATGATAAACTATTACAACATCAAGGGAAACTGCATGGAAAGGTTTGCTTTTGGTGTGGTTGCCCAGAGAGTAGCTGGCTATTCTGGGGAGAAACCCTCGAATGTCAATACCTTCCATCAAGGCTCCAGTTCATCAGCGTTTTCCCCAGAGAGGCACTCTGATTTCCTGCTGTGGGATGTGGTGGAGGGGAGGGCCTATGCCTGAATTTCAGAGTTGGAAGCCAAGTAAGGATAAGGACTTGACTTTTGCCTCATGCTCTGTTTATTCCTGGGCCTAGATTCTCTTTGCTATATCATCTCTAAAGAGTGATACTCCTCATGGTTGAGGGAGGGGTGGTCCCATGCTGTGACGAGTGGGCAAAGGGACTCATGACACTTTTGTCCATTTTCATTGAATCCTCTTGTTCCAGCTCATTGGGACCTCTGTGTGAGAATCACCAGATGCTTCTACTCCCTGAGACTTCCTGGGTTCTGAGGTATGAACCTGCCCTCAGCCCCTGGCCCAGCCCCTGCAGCCCTGGCTCTCTGCCTCCTCTGGTCTGCTCAGTTAATCACCACTAGCTCTGATTGCTGCTTTCAGAAGTTTAACTGACCTCTTTCTGCTCTAACTCCTTTCATGTTCTCTTTGCCTTTTGATGTCTTTTTCATTTCTTTTCTGTTACTTTAATGGGGTATTGTGAGGGAGTAGAGGAAATGTGTTTGTGCTTACATATATTTCCATAAAGCCATAACACCTGAAGTCATTTACCAACCCACCTGTGTGTCTCTTGTCCACATTTGGGACAATTCCACTGTCTCCTAGCTGCCCATCACATTTCCAGTGAAATGGCCTCCCCTCTTATTTGGAGTTAAGTGGGGCAGAGGAGAAGGGTGGGTAGGATCTGCAGGACTAGGACCCTTACTTTCAATGCAGAATTGAAATGGGGGTGGGGGGGTGGGCATGAAGCAACCCCTGCTAGTTTTCAGAGTATCAGACAGTACTCCTGGGTCTAAATAACTCTAAGACTATGTTAGAATTTAATCAAGGAGTAAAACAGTAAGCTAATCCTTAAAGCTGCCAAATTTAAAATGAAGCTGTATGAGGAAAAAACTCCCGCGATGAAACATTTCAGTGCCCGTCTAAAAGAACAGCTATTGCTCTTTTTAGTACTTTGCATAAAAAAAAAAAATCGTTTCTGACTATAATGAAAAAGTAGGGTTGGGGGATGGAGAGACTTGAAAGTCCCCCTTTGGCGTAAGAACTGCCTGAAATGGTGGTTACTGAGCCAAAAATGACCCTTCTACTTTATGCAGAGTTCATAGATGAACTGTTTGGATGAGTCGTGTCTGTTTCTTCAGAGGCCATCTGCTGAATTCCACTGGTGGGCACAGTGGCCAAGGACTCATGGACAATGCACCACAAGAATAACCACGGCCCCCCTCCCCCCAGTCCCATGAGTGGGTGGAGTAAGAATCCTGGAGCTGGATTCTTGGCGGACCCTGAGGGTTCTTTGCTGAGAGGTTGCCAGGAGACCTGTGGGGATGTTGGGAAAGGTACCAGCTGGGACTGGGCTTGCTCCTGGGTACAGAATGTTTTATTCAGTGGGGAAAAGTAGTGTTGGGCCATATGAATAAAGACTTCAGATTCTGGGTAGGGGACTGTTTAACTCTCTCCCTCTTCCTTGGGCTCTAAACACAGCCTAAGGCACTTGGAATTTGGCCCACACTCATCATAATATAGGTGACAATGAAATCTGGGCCATCCCAAATCAACGAATCCTTAACAAGCCAAAACTGGCTGTTGGGGCTTGTCTGAAGAATTGTGACGTTGCCAGTTGGGTAAATATCCTTTGTATAAACACACTCAGTAATGGGAAAGCTATTTTCTTCCCAGTTAGCAGGCTGTTTATAAGACGGCTCTTGTGTTTCTACTTGGAGGCTGAAAAAGTTGTCCTCCCTAAGCACTTAGGGTCCTGATATAGGAACAAGATGAAATGTCTGATTCAGCAACATTTGTTTTTAATCCAGCCCAGGGTACTGTGGCCAAGGCCTGAGAAGAGGAGGAGGACAGTAGGAATGTGAAGGTGAGTGATGGTAGGGAGGAGGCATGTGGGGATGGTGGACAGAAAAGTGGTCCTCAAAAGATATATCCAAGTCTTAACCTATAGAACCTGTGGATATGACCTTATTTAGAAAATAGAGCCTTTACAGGTGTAATTATGTTAAAAAATCTCAAGCTGAGATTATCCTGGATATAGGGAGTCTAAATCCCCAATGACTGATAGGAATCCTTGTAAGAGAAAGGAGAGGGAGATTTGAGACACATATAGTCATGTGGAGATGCAGGCAGAAATTGGAGGGATACTGCCACAGCCAAGGAACTACCAGAAGCCGGAAGAGGCCGGAAGAATCCTCTTCTAGAACCTTCAGGGAGAGTGTGGTCCTGCTGACACCTTGATTTTACACTTTCTCAGAACTCTGAGAAAATAACTTTGTTTTATCCCACCAGGTTTGTGGTCATTCATTACAACAACCCTTGAAAACAAATTCAGTGGGGGAGATCTGGAAAGAAAGAGACAGGTAGTAGAAATGTGTAGGCAAGGGCAAGGACAGCCATGGAGACTGAGGCAGGGAGAGACAGGGGCTGTGTGATAACTCCTCCTCCCTCCCTGTCTTAGTCTGCTCTGGTGACCACACAAGAGAACATTGACTGGCTGTCTTAAGTGACAGAAATTAATTTTCTCATAGTTCTGGACTCTGGATGTTAAAGGTCAAAGTACCAGCATGGTCAGTTTTCAGTGAAGACTCTCTTCCTAGCTTGTAGATGGCCAGTTCCTCACTGTGTCCTCCTAAGGCAGAGACAGCAAGTTCTCTGGTGTATTTTCTTAAAGACACTAATCCCATCACAAGGGTCCCACCCTCATGACCTGATGTGAATCTCTAAATAACATCTCATCTCCAGCATTTGATTTTTGAGGAGATGCAATTCAATCCATAGCACTCTCCCACTGCATGCATTTCCCATCATAGTTCTGGCAACTTAGTAGCTGAAATTGGACAGAATTCTGCTGTATGAAACATGGAAAACCACTCTTGATTGAAGGATACATTGAAGAGAAGAGGTTATGTTAAGAATCAAAGAGGAACACACTTGTCTCAGGTTCTAAATGACAATTATTCCAACAGTTTGGATGATAGTGAAGGCAGCCAGGGCATCATTCAGCAGCTCTGTGAAGTGCAGGCTGGGAATGATCTTTTCAGTTCAGTTCAGTTCAGTCGCTCAGTCATGTCCGACTTTTTGCGACCCCATGAACCGCAGCACGTCAGGCCTCCCTGTCCTTCACCAACTCCCGGAGTCCACCCAAACCCATGTCCATTGAGTCAATGATGCCATCCAACTATCTCATCCTCTGTCGTCCCCTTCTCCTCCTGCCCTCAATCTTTCCCAGCATCAGGGTCTTTTCAAATGAGTCAGCTCTTCGCATCAGGTGGCCAAAGTATTGGAGTTTCAGCTTCGGCATTAGTCCTTCCAATGAATATTCAGGACTGATCTCCTTTAGGATGGACTGGTTGGATCTCCTTGCAGTCCAAGGGATTCTCAAGAGTCTTTTCCAACACCACAGTTCAAAAGCATCAATTTTTTGGCGCTCAGCTTTCTTCACTGTCCAACTCTCACATCCATTCATGACCACTGGAAAAACCATAGCCTTGACTAGATGGACCTTTGTTGGCAAAGTAATATCTTTGCTTTTCAATATACTATCTAGGTTGGTCATAACTTTTCTTCCAAGGAGTAAGCGTCTTTTAATTTCATGGCTGCAATCACCATCTGCAGTGATTTTGGAGCGCCACCCCCCCCCCCCCCGCCACCGCCAAAAAAAAGTCTGACACTGTTTCCACTGTTTCCCCATCTATTTACCATGAAGTGATGGGACTGGATGCCATGATCTTCGTTTTCTGAATGTTGAGCTTTAAGCCAACTTTTTCACTCTCCTCTTTCACTCTCATCAAGAGGCTTTTGAGTTCTTCTTCACTTTCTGCCATAAGGGTGGTTTCATCTGCATATCTGAGGTTATTGATATTTCTCCCTGCAGTCTTGATTCCAGCTTGTGCTTCTTCCAGCCCAGCATTTCTCATGATGTACTCTGCATAGAAGTTAAATAAACAGGGTGACAATATACAGCCTTGACATACTCCATTTCCTATTTGGAAACAGTCTGTTGTTCCATGTCCAGTTCTAACTGTTGCTTGTTGACTTGCATACAGATTTCTTAGGAGGCAGGTCAGGTGCTCTGGTATTCCCATCTCTTGAAGAATTTTCAACAGTTTGTTGTGATCCACACAGTCAAAGGCTTTGGCATAGTCAATAAAGCAGAAATAGATGTTTTTCTGGAACTCTCTTGCTTTTTCGATGATCCAGCGCATGTTGGCAATTTGATCTCTGGTTCCTCTGCCTTTTCTAAAACCAGCTTGAACATCAGGAAGTTCACGGTTCACGTATTGTTGAAGCCTGGCTTGGAGAATTTTGAGCATTACTTTACTGGTGTGTGAGATGAGTGCAATTGTGCGGTAGTTTGAGCATTCTTTGGCATTGCCTTTCTTTGGGATTGGAATGAAAACTGACCTTTTCCAGTCCTGTGGCCACTGCTGAGTTTTCCAAATTTGCTGGCATAGTGAGTGTAGCACTTTCACAGCATCATCTTTCAGGATTTGAAATAGCTCAACTGGAATTCCATCACCTCTACTTGCTTTGTTCGTAGTGATGCTTTCTAAGGCCCACTTGACTTCATATTCCAGGATGTCTGGCTCTAGGTGAGTGATCACACCATCGTGATTATTATCTTTTAGGGTCCCATTAACTTCCTCTTCTAGCATTTTCCTGCCAGGAGGGATTCCTTGACTGGTATTCTCCTATTATAAGCTGAATTGTGTCATCCCCAGAACACATATGTTGAAGTCCTCAGACATCAGAATATAAATGTATTTGGAGATACGGTCTTTAAAGGGGTAAATAAGTTAAAATGGGGTCATTAGGTAGCCTAATATAATCTGACTGCTTTCCTTGTAAGAAGAGGTTAGGACACAGACATGCACAGAAGAAAGACCCTATGAAGACAAAGGAAGATTATGACCATTTACAAGCAAACTAAAGAGAGAGACCTCAGAAGGAGACAAACTCTGTTTGATACCTGATTTTGAACTTCCAGCCTCCAGAACTATGAGAAAATAAACTTCTGTTGGTTAAGCCACCTTGTCTATGGTGCTTTGTATGGCTATGTCTGAGGTAACTAATGATTCTCCAAGCCTAGTGCTTCAAGTAGAACCTTCCTTGCTCTATAAACAGGCTCCTGACTCCAGACCATGTGCATTCTAGGATCCTCATCCCCTTGGCCTGTTAGAGCCTCCAGGAACATGTTGGAACTCCTGTTCATTCATTCTCACCTAACCACGAGAGTTTTAGTAAGTTACTCAATCTATTGGAATCTTTTCTTCATCCAGAAAACTGAAGATAATCAAGCCTCCCTGGTTGTGCAAATTAAATGAATTCACATACACAAACGTGTAACCAAGCAAGACCCTATGTGGCCTTCCTAGAACAGGCCCCACCACCTTCCATGTCCTCCGCCTGCCTATTTTATGTTGAAAAATTTAGCCTCCTAGGCCTTCCTGGACTTTCAAAGAGTAAATTTTATCAGAGAAGTGAGAAGATACAGAAAAGAAAACAGTCAAACAAGACAAAATAATAGTTAGGCTACTAAACAAAGTCAAGGACCTTAATTCTTCCTCAAAGGCATAGATAATAATCTGGGCCATATCCTTTGAGCTATTCTTCAGATACTCAAACCCCCATCAGGTGGAAGAAGTTAACTGCATGCTGCCCACAAGCATGTAGACCCCAGACTGGTTGGAAGCAGAAGGTTGATGATGTTGACTCCTGATTGCCTCACCACCAACTTATCAGAAGAATGTCCCTGAGCTGATCATACTTTTGATAATCCCATCCCTCACTCTATCTTTAAAAGTATTCTCTGAAAGCCTTTGGGGAGTTTGGGCTTTTTAAGCACTAACTTCCTGGACTTTCTGCTTGGCACCCTGCAATAACCACTGCACTTTCCTTCACGTCAACCCGCTGTCAGTAGCTTGGCTTTACTGCTTGTGGGCAAGCAGTCCCAAGTTTGGTTTGGTAACAAAAGGATTAAATAAAGCTGAGGCCCAATCACTCTAGCACCTTCTTCAATTTTATCTACATTAGAGGACATTTGCCATGTTTTGCAGCCCAACAACAGAGGTAGTCTGCCTCTTTGGAGGAAAAGCAGATAATCTATGAGTTAGGGCCCTGTCTCCCACTGCGTGAAGATGAGTCTGGAAGTGGGGCGGGCAGTGTAACTTACTCATTCAGATTCTCCCACTCAGGTTAGGTAGCTTTTGAGGTGCTTTTAAAGTGTCAATCCATGTTGCTTCCAGGAATGTTTTCGAACTCACCATCCGACAAGTCAGGATCACTTCTCCAAGTCATAAGTGCTCCCCGCTTTCTGTGGCTCCCCAAGTCTATCAGTCAACAGACCCCATGGATACCTCTGTGCAGAATCTCCCTTACTATCCATCCCGACTGACCCTACTTTGCTTCTATTCTTACCATTTCTGTCTCCAGCTCTGTCGATAGGCTTCTCAGGGATCCTTCAGCTTCTAGACTGTTCTCCTCAGTTCAACCCATCTTGTCCACAGTTTCTAGATTAATAAAGAACTGCCAAAGCTGCCACATTATATACAAAATATTAAGACTGAGAGTCAAGTTCTTACTCAAATTGAGTTATTTAAGATACTCCGTTACTTTCCTTCACTATTATGTGCTCAGTGTGGGCACTCTTAAATTTCACTGCGTTTTGGGATTAACCGCATTGTAGAGAGACAGAAAGATAAAAGAAATAAATTGAGAAAAGATCCGTAGAAACAGATTTTACACCATAAAAGAGTAAATTATTAGGTGTTAGAAAAATATAAATGTTGCAGTGTGTTTTATATGCTGTTTCCAAGAATAAAAATATGCCAAATCTGTGGGTAAAGGAGTTGGTTAGTCAGATTTCTGGATGGCCCTTCCTTTAAACTGTTAGTGCTGCTGTGCTGCTTTATGGGCAATAACCAGTCAGGAAAGAGAAGAAAATCTGAATAGAGGCCTTGGAGGAAAAGCCAATTTGAGGATCAATTATTGCCTTGTTAAGCAGTAATATGGGGTTATTGTAGATTTGGGAGAGTATGGTGGTTAAAATGTACTTTCTAAAAACCAAGAATTTTCCAAATTTAAGAAGTAACTGAAAGAGTAATTTAAAGAAATGCAGTCTCCCCATGGAACCAGATTATGAAACCAAAAAAAAAAAAAAAAAGGGAAGGGAATGATGCTAAATGGAAGCAAAATAGAAGTGACCCTTCCAGACGGTTATTTTGAAAGTCCTTTCGAAGAAGCCATCTACTAGACAATGCTACCAAGTGGCCCGTGTTCTATTGTTTCGCATTTCTAGAGGCTAGAAGTCTGAAATCAAGATGTCAATAGGGTCATGCTATCTCTGAAAGCCCTAAGGAGGGTTCTTCCTTGACCTTCCAGCTTCTTGTGGCGGCCAGCATCATTGGTGCTGCTTGGTTTGGGTGTCCTATGGGATCACATGTACTCTTACTCTGTGTCCATCTGTGTCTACACTTCCCTCTTTTTATAAGGACTTTAGTCATTGGATTGAAAGGAAAGTGAAGTCACTCAGTCGTGTCCGACTCTTTGCGACCCCATGAACTGCAGCCCACCAGGCTCCTCTGTCTGTGGGATCCTCCAGGCAAGAATACTGGAACGGGTTGCCATTTCCTTCTCCAGGGGATCTTCCTGACCCAGGGACTGAACCCGGGTCTCCCGCATAGTAGGCAGATGCTTTACCGTCTGAGCCACACACGAATGCAGTATACTCTCATCTTAACTTGGTTATATCTGCAAAGACCCTTTTTCCAAATGAGGTCACATTCACAGGTATTGGGGGTTAGGATTTTAATACCTCATTCTAAGTCAATGATATCACAATGAAGAGAGCATGCCAGAAGTTCTTTGTTATTAACACAAAAATAGTATTAATAATAGCTACATACTCAAAACTACCCAGAGTAACATCAACTTCTGGCATGACAGCATGAGGAGCTCTACTGACCCACTTACTCAGTGAAACTGGTGAAAAACTGTTAAAAAACTCAACAATTTAAGGCTTCTGGAAATGATCCTAAGGGGGAAAAATAGCAAAGTGAAAGTCTGCTATTTAAGAAAAAGTATGAAAATTTGGTAAGAATGGTGAGAGTTTATGGTATTTGAACCGAGACTGCTTCCTTCCTACTCACTCTTAGTTAAGTAAGGGTGGAGACTCCATTCCAGAATTCTGCAACTAGGGACAAGGGCTCCTTTTCCCAGCCCTCCCAGCACATGGAAGTCTTTCTTCTCCAGAGGAGCAGGTTGGCAATGTTTCTTATCCTGTCCACAGATCCCCATTGCTGAAATTAAGTTCCAGATGAGTGCGATCAAGAGGTCACCTTTCTGGTGGATTGGAGGGTCTACTTTGGGCACAGAATGCTGAAAGGACTGTCCCTAGTCATTCTTTCCTTGACTTGTGAGGGGGTGGTTCCAAGTCAGAAGATGCAAGCTCAGAGGACCTCTGGCTGCCCTACTTCTCCACCAACTACTCAGCTCGTAGAGTCGGGGTATCATTCAGAGAGGAGCCTGCCATTGTTCCCATCCCCAAATCCAGAGTCCTGAAGCAGATATTTTGCTGGAGAATGGGATTGGGAAAAGGGTAAGAAGGAGGCCATTAAAAAAGATAGTTTCTAATATTTTCCCAAAGGAATTGAAAGTCAAGCCTAAGGATGCTCTCAAAAACGGTGGAGGTTATGGTAAAAGGGAATTGAGAGGAGATTCAAAATACATGCTAAACTGTAAGCCTGTTAGTTTGTGGGAGAAAATTCAGAATGAATCACTAGGGAGGAGTCTTCTTGGGTTCAGAACAAATATCAAACACTGACCTCAGGAACTATTCCTTCAAAGGAGTCACAACTTCATTGGATTAGTTTGTAGAGCAATTTATGCTTTAGGGCATTGCTGGAATCAATATAGCAATCAGCCAACAATTAATAGAGTTTTACAACTGGATGTGGTCAGAGAAAAAGTAGCTGATAACCCCAGCAAGATCACTGTCATCCAGGCATGACTGTGGTTATACCCAAAGCTGTGCATCTTTGAGAAGAAATATCAGAGGCTGAACTCTATGGAAGGGGAAATAGATTTCAAGAAAATAATCTAGCCATTCACTAACAAATAAAGAATTAAATAACAGTAACAAGACCTGGAGGATGGGAGGAAGACCAGTATCTAGAAATGCTACAATATTTCCAACAAAAATTTTAAGGCATGCAAACAAATATAAAAGTATGATTCATACAGCTAGAAAAAGCCAGAAAAGACACTGCCTGTGAGAGTGACCACTACTGTATTATCAGAAAACTTCAAAAGATTCATTGTAAACATGTTCATAGGGCTAAAAGAAAATATGATGACCATGTTGCATCAAATAAAGAATATCAATAAGGAGATAAAAGTTATTTAAAAAAGAACCAAATGGAAATTCTGGAGTTGAAGAGTGGAATAACGGAAATAAAAAATTCATAAGAGGAACTCAACAGTGGGTTTGAACTGACAGAAGAGAGAATAAATAAACTTGAAGATAAATCAGTAGAAACCATGCAAGCTGAAGAACAGAGAGGGAAAAAGTATACCAAAACGCTTATAGTGGAAGTACCAGAAAAAAATGAGAGAAGGGAGCAGAAAGAACATTTGAAGAAATAATGGCTGAAAACTTCACAAATTTGTTGAGAGATACTGGTCTGTGGTTTTCTTGCAATGTCTTTTCTAGTTTTGTTACTAGGGTAATGGTAGCCTCATAAAATGAGTTAGGAAGCATTCCTTCTGCTTCTGTCTTCTGAAAGAGCTTCTAGAAAGTTGATACAATTTTTTCTTTAAATACGTGTTAGAATTCACCAGTGAACTCACTTCGGGCTCATGCTCTCTTTTTTAGAAGGTTGCATGCATCTTGAGAAATTTGTATGCAGGTCAGGAAGCAACAGTTAGAACTGGACATGGAACAACAGACTGGTTCCAAATAGGAAAAGGAGTACGTCAAGGCTGTATATTGTCACCCTGCTTATTTAACTTCTATGCAGAGTACGTCATGAGAAACGCTGGACTGGAAGAAACACAAGTTGGAATCAAGATTGCCAGGAGAAATATCAATAACCTCAGATATGCAGATGACACCACCCTTATGGCAGAAAGTGAAGAGGAACTAAAAAGCCTCTTGATGAAAGTGAAAGAGGAGAGTGAAAAAGTTGGCTTAAAGCTCAACATTCAGAAAACGAAGATCATGGCATCTGGTCCCACCACTTCATGGGAAATAGATGGGGAAACAATGGAAACAGTTTCAGACTTTTTTTGAGGGGGGGGGGCTCCAAAATCACTACAGATGGTGACTGCAGCCATGAAATTAAAAGACGCTTACTCCTTGGAAGGAAAGTTATGACCAACCTAGATAGCATATTCAAAAGCAGAGATATTACTTTGCCAACAAAGGTCTGTCTAGTCAAGGCTATGGTTTTTCCAGTGGTCATGTATGGATGTGAGAGTTGGACTGTGAAGAAGGCTGAGTGCCGAAGAATTGATGCCTTTGAACTGTGGTGTTGGAGAAGACTCTTGAGAGTCCCTTGGACTGCGAGGAGATCCAACCAGTCCATTCTGAAGGAGGTCAGCCCTGGGATTTCTTTGGAAGGAATGATGCTAAAGCTGAAACTCCAGTACTTTGGCCACCGCATGCGAAGAGTTGACTCATTGGAAAAGACTCTGATGCTGGGAGGGATTGGGGGCAGGAGGAGAAGGGGACGACAGAGAATGAGATGGCTGGATGGCATCACTGACTCGATGGATGTGAGTCTGAGTGAACTCCGGGAGTTGGTGATGGACAGGGAGGCCTGGCGTGCTGCGATTCATGGGGTCGCAAAGAGTCGGACACGACTGAGCGACTGAACTGAACTGAACTGATGCATGCTAAATCACTTCAGTAGTGCAACCCTATAGACTGTAACCCACCAGGCTCCTCTGTCCAAGGGATTCTCCATGTAAGAATGCTGCAGTGGTTTGCCATGCCCTCCTCCAGAGGATCTTCCTGACCCAGGGATTGAACCTGTGTCTCTTTATATCTCCTTCATTGGCAGCCAAGTACTTTAGCACTGGCACCACCTAGAAAGCTTCATGTTAGAAGGTTATTACTCATCAATTTAATTGTTTTAGGCCCATTAAGATTGTCTGCTTCTTCTTGTGTGAATTTAGGCAGACTGTGTCTTTCAAGGATTGAAAGATTCAGTTAGGTTGTCAAATTTATGGGCTTCCCTGGTGGTTCAGTGGTAAAGGATTCACCTGCAGTGCAGGAGATGTGGGTTCAATCCCTGAGTCGGGAAAATCCCCTGCAGAAAAAAATGACCACCATATAGCTGTTCATGGTATCCCTGGTTTTACTGAAAAACAGTGAACTTACACATCCATGAAGTTCAACAAACTTTAAGTAGGATAAATGCAAAGAAAGCCACAAACAGACACATCATAGTTAAAATGTTGAAAGTTAAAGCCAAGGAGAAAATCTTGAAGGCAGCAAAAGAAAACTGACTTATTACTAACAAACAAACTCCAATAAGATTGGAGCTGACTTTCCAGCCAAGATAATGGAGGCTGGAACGTATTGGAAGGACATAAAATAGTCAATGAAAAAAACAGAAAAAACTGTAAATTAATAAAAGTCTCTATAATCAAAACCATCTTTTAAAAATGAAGGTGAAATAAAGACTTTCCCAGATAAACAAAATCTGAGAGAATTTGTTGGTAGAACAAATAGTTTTATGAGATAAAAAATTCAAATATCCTATAAGAAATACTAAAGGAACTTTTTCAGGCTGAAAGCAAGTGTCTCCAAATGGTAATTCAAATTAACATGAAGAACAAAGACCACAGGAAAATGTATCTGTGTAATTATAAGATACAGTTTAAATACAGATTTTATTCCCTCATAACTGATTTTAAAACACTAGCATAAAGTAATGTGTATATAATATATTTGGGGGCCTATGGGGTCGCAGAGAGTTGGAAACGACTGAGCAACTGAACTGAACTGAACTGAACACATAAATAATAGGATATGTGTGATACGTTTGCCAATAATAGTAAAAGAAGGAAGGTGGGTGGGAGGAAAGCCTTACTGGGCTAAGGAAATGTCTACAGATTGTAAAGTAAGAATTATAACAATGCATTGTTAGGTTTGTAACATTAGTAGCTCTGCTGCTGCTGCTGCTGCTGCTGCTAAGTCGCTTCAGTCGTGTCCGACTCTGTGTGACCCCATGGACGGCAGCCCACGAGGCTCCCCCGTCCCTGGGATTCTCCAGGCAAGAGCACTGGAGTGGGTTGCCATTTCCTTCTCCAATGCATGAAAGTGAAAAGTGAAAGTGAAGTCACTGAGTCTTGTCCGACTCTTAGCAACCCCATGGACTGCAGCCTACCAGGCTCCTCCGTCCATGGGATTTTCCAGGCAAGAGTACTGGAGTGGGGTGCCACTGCCTTCTCCGATTAATAGCTCTACTGTATACCAAAATAATATGACAAAAAGAGAGAATGAGGAATATAACTATATTAATGTTTCTATAAATCAATGAAATGAAACTAGTATAAACCAGGAGCCAATTCTGACAAGGTAAGATATATGGTAAGTCATATACATCTTATCTAAATCACTAAAAATCTTTCAAGATATAGTGGGAAAAAAAGTATAGAAGTTAAAATGCTACATAACAAAATATTTACTTAATGTAAAATAATAGTAAAGAAGGAAGGTGAAGTTTGGTTTAACATCCAGTAATCAATTACTGTAAACTGTCATATCAATAGAATAAAAAACAAATATCATATGATTATCCCATAGATGCAGAAACAAGCATTTAACAAAATCCAACACTCTTCGTGGGCTTCCCTTGGTGGCTCAGATGGTAAAGAATCCGCTTGCAATGCAGGAGACCTGATTCAGTCCCTGGGTTGGGAAGATCCCCTGGAGGAGGACATGGCAACCCACTCCAGTATTCTTGCCTGGAGAATCCCCAAGGACAGAGGAGCCTGGCAGACTGTAATCCATGGGGCTGCAAAGAGTCAGACACAACTGAGCAACTAAGCATACAGCACAACACTTCATAAAAAGACTGAACAAATGCGGAATAGAAAAGTTCTTCAAACCAATAAAGGGTTTGAAAGGCTGTGAAAAACTCAGAGCTATCGTCATACTTAATGATGCAAGACTGGATGCTTTTCTACCGCTATCAGGAACAAAGCAAAGATGTTAGCTCTTGCCACTTCTGTTCAGCATTATACTTGAAGTTCTAGCTGGGGCTATTAAGCAAGAGAAAGTAATAAAAGGCATATGGATTGGAAAGGAAGAAATAAAACTATGTCTATTTTCAGATGATATGATCTTGTACATAGAAAAACCTAGGAATCCACTAAAAAGCATTTAGAAAAAAAAAAAAAAACAAGTTTAGTAAGTTTTCAGGATGCAAGGTTAATATGCTGCAAAGAATCATATTTCTATACACTTGCAGTGAGGGCTTCCCTGATGGCCCAGTGGTAAAGAACCCACCTGCCAATTCAGGAGATGTGGGTTCAATCCCTGGGTCGAGAGGATCTCCTGGAGAAGGAAATGCAATCCATTCCTGTATTCTTGTCTGGGAAATTCTAAGGACAGAGGAGCCTGGTGGGCTACAGTCCATGGAGTCACAAAAGAGTCAGACATGACTTAGTGACTAAATAGCAACAAGACAACACTTGCAGTGAACAATCTGAAAATTTAAAAAAAATTCCATTTACACCAGTTAAAAAAATAACTTAGAAATAAACCTAACAAAAGAAGTGTATAACCTGTCGTCTGAAAACTGCAAAACATTGTGGAAGAAATTACAGGTCATCTCAATAATTGGAAAAGCATTTTATGTTTGCGGATCAGAAGGTTTAACATTTTTAAAAAATTCATCTGTATGTTTATTTTCAGTGAAACCCTACTTTGTATTCTAGACTATCTCTTCTGAGGATAAGCAGACTTTAAATAACTTGTACATTGTCTATTTAAGTGCTCAAATACTAAAATACACAAATTCAACTACATTCCAAATAATTTTCCCTAAGATTTATCAGGTATTTAACAGACCAGGCCTGCCCAACCCCTCTACACACACTGACAAGCAAGTTTAATCCTGCTAAGAACACACCCATACTCACCCATCCTACCAGATAAAAGGCAGAGAAAAGAAAGGCAACCACTTTTTTAAAGTTTTTTTTTAATGTGAATCATTTTTTAAAGTTTTTTTTTTTAAGTTTCTTTTTATTTATTTATCTGGCTGTGCTAAGTCTTGGTTACGGCATGTGAACTCTTAGTTACAGCATGTGGAATTTAGTTCCCTGACCAGGGATAGAACCCAGGCCCCCTGCATTGGGAGCACAGTTTTAGCCACTGAACCACTAGGGAAGTCCCATTTTTAAAGTCTTTATTGAATTTGTTAGCATATTGCATCTGTTTTATGTTTTGGTTTTTTGGTTGCAAGTTATGTGAGGTCTCAGCTCCCTGATCAGGGATCAAACTGGCACCCCTTGCATTGAAAGGCGAAGTCTTAAAAACTGGACCGCCAGGGAAGTCCTGGTGCAGCCACTTTTGAAAACAACCTGGTAATTCCTCAAATGATTAAATACAGAGTTACCATATATCCCAGTAATCCCACTCTTAGGTATTAATATATACCCAAGAGAAATAAAGTCATATAATCATAAAGACATTTGTACACGAATGTTCATAGCAGTATTATTCATAATAGCCAAATGGAGACAACAACCCAAATGTCTGTCAATGACAAGTGAATAAACAGAATGTGATATAACAATGCAACAGAATATTATTCAGCCATAAAAAGAAATGAAGTACAGATACCTGCTACAACCTGGACAAATCTCGAAAACATTATGCTAAGTGAAGGAAGTCACAAAAAATCTCATATTGTATTATTTTATTTTCATGAAATGTCCAGAAGAAAATTTATAGAGACAGAAAGTAGATTAGTGATTGCCTAGGGGTTAACAACTGACTGGTTCAAAATTGGGAAAGGAGTATGACAAAGCTGTATATTGTTACCCTGTTTATTTAACTTATATGCAGAGTACATCATGCAAAATGCTGGGCTGGATGAGGTATAAGTTGGAATCAAGATTACCAGGAGCAATATCAACAACCTCAGATATTCAGATGATACCACGTGGTAGAAAGCGAAGAGGAACTAAGGAGCCTCCTGATGAAGGTGAAAGAGGAGAGTGAAAAAGCTGGCTTAAAACTCACATTCAAAAATTGAAGATCATGGCATCCGATCCCATCACTTCATGGCAAATAGATGAGGAAACAATGGAAATAGTGACAGACTTTATTTTCTTGGGCTCCAAAATCACTGTGGATGGTGACTGCAGACATGAAATTAGACGATGCTTGCTTCTTGGAAAGAAGGCTATGACAAACTAATAGCGTATAAAGAGGATGGACCGACAAAGGTCCATGTAGTCAAAGCTGTGGGGTCTTTCCAGCAGTCATGTACAGATGTGAGAGTTTGACCATAAAGAAGGCTAAGTGCTGAAGAATTGATGCTTTGAACTGTGGTGATGGAGAAGACTCCTGGACAAGGACTCTGGAGAGTCCCTTGGGCAGTAAGTTTAAACCAGTCAATTCTAAAGGAAATCAACCCTGAATGTTCATTGGAAAGATTGATGCTGAAGCTGAAGCTCCAGTACTTTGACTACCTGATGCAAAGAGCTGACTCACTGGAAAATACCTTGATGCTGGGAAAGATCGAGGGCAGGAGGAAAAGGGAGCAGCAGAGGATGAGATGGTTAGATGGCATCATTGACTCAATGGACATGAGTTTGAGGAAACCCAGGGACCCAGTGAAGGACAGGGAAGCCTGGCGTGCTGCAGTACATGGAGTTGCAAAGAGTCAGACATGACTTAGGGACTAAACAGCACATCAACAGAGGTGGGGAAGTGGGGCTGGCAGGTAGGAGGTACTAGGCTTCTTTTTGAGTTGATGGAAATGTTCTAAAATTGATTGCGGTGATGGTTGCACTTATCTGTGAAAATACTTTTGAGTTTTATACTTTATGTGGGATTGTATGTGAGCTAGTTCTTAATTACCCAGAGTGAAAGATTAGCCCAGCACCAGAACTCTATCAATTTAATGCACCCCCTGGGCTTCCCTGGTGGCTCAGATGGTAAAGAATCTGCCTGCAATGCAAGAGACCCGGATTTGATCCTTGGGTTAGGAAGATCCCCTGGAGAAGGAAATGGCAACCCACTCCAGTATTCTTGCCTGGATAATTCTATGGATAGATGAGCTACAGTCCATGGGGTCTCAAAGAGCTGGACACAACTGAGCAATTAACATTACAATGAAGGCAGACCAATGCAGGGCAACCACCTAGGAAATCCCTATAAACTAGAGTACTGCTGACGCTGGGCTTCGCAGGTGGTGCTAGTTGTAAAGAACCCACCTACCAATACAGGAGACGTAAGAGAAGCAGGTTCCATCCCTGAGTCAGGAAGATCCCTGGTGGAGGGCATGACAACTCACTCAAGTACTCTTGCCTGGAGAATCCCATAGACAGAGAAACCTGGTGGGCTACAGTCCATAGGGTTGCCAAGAGTCAGATACAACTGAAGTGACTTAGCACACACTGCTGAAGATAGAAGAGGGGGCTGTTTTATTACACTTTGTATTACTGAATATGTGCAAAATGCATTGGGGTGCTCCACCTACCTTCTTATTGTTTTCCTCCTATTCTGTTATTCTTCCTTCATTGAGCTCCATAAAACCTGAAGCAAACAATCAATGGAACGGGGATAGTCATCTTTCTGAGGACTGGGGAAGGAAGAACCATTTCATTTCCCATTTGTCTGACTGCGCTGTGTTCTTAGCAAGAGCTGGTTGTGGTAATGCAGAATCTGGTCAGGCAAAGAACAGAAGAGCCATATTAGATCCTTCCCATTACCTTCAACTCTCCCACAGTTTATAAGTTCCATGGTTTATTTGTAATTTTAAAATCCTTTTGCCTTTTCTTTTGTTTTCTATAATGCACATTTATGTTGTAATAGAGCCTGAGTTTCTACAATAGGCTTTTATGTGTGCTTTTGATTCAAATATAAAAAGATCCACTTCAGTGTAATAAACAAATACCCAGCTGTTATTGCACTAAATAATTGACAAACCTCAAACACATTTGGACTCAAACATACTTCTTGTTCTCCCTGCAGAGGCCACCAGCATACCCCCTCCCCTAACCTCACTAAGGAGCTTGAGAACAAATCACCCTGCTTTTGGACAATGAGTCTGTGCCTCACTATTTTAAATATAAATAAGTTTGAATTGGGAGTATTAGCGTGTCTCATTGCCGTTCCTGATGGAGGCCATGCATGCAAAACCTAGATTTGGGGTTTGGATATTCCACTGATTTATTCGTGGGCTGATTCTGTTTGGAGCATTTCCTATGCTCTAAGCAAGAACCCCCACTTTCACCCCCATGCGCTGTGGGAGACTTGGAGAGGGAAGTCCACTCGGGTGTGCAGTGTGGGTTACTTTCCCCAGCACACGTCATGCATCTGTTTATCTCTCACTCTGAACTCATTTTGGCTTCTGCCTTTCCGTATATACCGTGTTCCTCATCTTAATGGATGGAGCCACTATATCAATTCACACTAGTAATTTTCCTACTTATTCCATGAAGGAGATACAAACTTGAGTTGGTTTAAGTTGTCATATTTTGGGGGCCCATTTTTTACTTGGCCTACCATGCTAACTGTGTATCTATACATGAATAATGCTCAGGCTCAAGCTTTTGGCCACAAGGGAAGCTCCCACCAAGCTAAATTTCAGAGATTCCATCATTAAAAACAGAAGGGGAGAATGGATACTGAGAAACACAATACTTCATATAGATCAACTCCAAGCCCAGTTGACGGAATTCACCAGAAATCCAGAACCTCCTGTAACGGCTTCCTTGATTTGTTGACGTCCTCAAAGATGCTTCAGCTCTGGATCCTCGGTCTTCCCTGAGAAGCAGGAACTTGGGTGGATTCCTATAGAGGCCGGAGAACTTCGTCCACGCAGGGCTGAGTGCAGGTCCTTTAGCAGCCGAGGCCCGTGTTCTCCCACCACTGCTGCTGCCGGTGGCCCTCAGAATACTGACCTAGAGGCATAGCTGTTCCCAGTGGTGGCCGAAGGGAGGGACAAGGTTCTCCTCTGAACAACCAACCAGCCCTTCCTCTTAATTCCCCATACACAGAAGAGAATAGACTGTATCTTTTATGAGAATTTACTGAAATTTGAGAAAAGTAAGATGGAAACACAACAAGGAGGAGGGCTTTCAGTGAATGCACAGGCCGGGGACCTTCTAGGATTCTTTATCAGGCTGCTTCCTCCTCATGCCATCAAAAATGCTCTGAGTATCTCTGTTCTTCACACTCTGCACAAAATGACCCTAAGAACTGCGAAGGAGAAAATATATAATGTCATCTCAAAGGTCCACTTCTAGAGCTCCTATTCATTTTCCCAGGGTGTGACGACATCTATTCCCTACAGAACCACCCACAGGGTGTGGTATTAACCCATGGTCCCAATAAGAACTTCATAATTCTCAGACAGAACAGACCCTAAAGTCTGGACTATTGCACTGTGAGTGCCATCACATAAGTACAGCTCAACCCAGCAGGGCTACAATAACTTCATTCCAGCTTCTGTTTACTCTCATCAACTATTCATCAACTGAATTATTCTATCTCAAACATGTCATTAAAAAGCCTTTTGCTTTCTTTCCATCGGACTCAGTTGTAATCCACAGATCTTAGCAAAGCAGACCTCATGTTGCTCTCTGCATGTCTCCATCTCTCTAGATGCAGGATCTTTATCAACTAGAATGTGTTTGACTGGAAGTCAAGCCTCTCAGACTCATGATTTCTAAGTCTGGCACCTTTCCTGGGGAGAAAGAGAGGTTAGAAGGTAAGATATGGCAATAAGCCATATAGTAGCCCTGTTTGAGAAATGTACATTCTGAGATTGGCCTTCTGGTAGTCCTGTCTGTTTAATTTATGGTGCTAATTTCTCTAACAATAGTACTAGTAGACAGATATGATGGGATTTAGGGAAGGGGTGTGTGTCTTTCTGGACCCAGTAACTTCTATAACCCCGAGTATCTTCTTAAAACTGTTTCTGCCTTCTAAAGTAATAATAATCCCAACCCGATTCATAAAAAACTTTTGAGCTTAACTCTGAGAATTCTAGAAAGATATGGTCTTTGCTGAAAAAGGGCAGCCCTGGGTTGTACCTAATATCATGTAGGTTTTTGTCCTAGTTTTTAATGACATCAGTGCAATGCAAGTATTCATCAATTAGAAATGTAAAGTTAAGTGACATGACTGTTTGTAATGGGGCTTTCTACTAATAGCAGACTCTGATGATCCCAGTACATCCTCAGCACATCTGAAATTCCATGTCACTGGAATCGCCAATGTTTATTTTATGCGAAAAGGGAAGCCCACGTTGAACTTTGTACATGCTTTACATGTTTGCAATTATGCCTTTTCTTCTATTTGTTGGTGCACGTTTGTATCCTGTGCTCCCGGCTCCTATATCAGAAGTTTATCACTCATGGGAATTAACTTGTTATTTGAACTTAGAATTTCTTTAGCTGGAATCTCAACTGTGGGAAAACAGTGGAAGAATACTCTTATCTGCAGTGGTGATGATACTTTCAGCCAAAAGAAATGGAAAAGGGAAAACTGGAAGAGAAGAGACTGTGGGCCAAATAAAGGGTGTTCTTTTCTATATTCAGCAGAAAATGTCCCCATGTGAGAGGAAAGGAAGCCTCTGAGGACCCCATGAAGTGATACCCAGCAGGGAATTGCATTTATTACTCTGGAGAATTCTCTTCTTCCAGATCCTGGAGAAGCAGGCAGGAATTTTCTCTACTTGGATATTTTTGTTGTTGAAAAAGAAAAGCAGAAAAGTAGAGATGATAATAAACAGGTATCCAAGAATCAGCTGTATTAAATGAGCAGATGTTATTCAGATATATTTACTTCTGACCCTTTTTTTTTTTAAGTAAAATATTGTACATATTTTGAAGTCTATGAAGTCCCTCCTCCCAGTCCTTCTCCCCAACAGCAATTGCTATGGTATCATTCCAGCCCATGAATCAAAATTTACATTTGTATGCGTCTGTACCTAATAAAGAGATTTATTTTGTAGGTTGAAAAGCATACCATGTAAATGGCATCAGATTGCATTAACATTCTGCAGCTAGCTTTCTCCACTCTAGATTTTTTTCTAGCTCCATTCATGTTGGGATATGTAAATCTAATCATTCATTCTGACTGTTGCATAATATTTCTTCATGTGACTACATCAAATTTATTTACCCATTATTTTACTAATGGACATCTGGGGTGCTTTCAATAAAAATTAGTGCACTTGTGCTGTTATTCCTAGAATTGGAATTAGTGGGGTACAGAGTATTGACCAAGGTCACAAGAGATGCTGTAACAAACTCATACGTATAATGGCTCAGACAAACATCCTGAGATGCTCAGAAAAGCGTACTGACTGCTGTTGAGCAACAACAGCAAAGTTGAGCTGTTGCATGAGGGACTATGTGGCCCACAAAGTCTAAAATATCTACTATTTGATCCTTTATTGGAAAGTCTGGCAACACTTATCTAGACTATGAAGGTTCAAATCCTGGTTTCTTGATTTACTAGCTGGATCACTTGATCAAGAATCTTTAAGTGTGCTTCTGTCTTCATGTATAAAATGGGGATAACAATTAAGCAGACCTTTCTCCAAGAAGCTGTGAAGATCGAATGAAATAGTACATATCAACCACAGAGCCAGTGTTGAATGCAGCACCATCATCATCATCATGTCTTTCAGATGACATAACTAGAGATCAGAGAAGTTATATGTGGTCTAGGATCACAGTCACACAGCTCAAATCCAACTCTTGAGTCTTCTAACTCATAGTTTATCTCAATGGAAATCTCTTACAACAAAACAAAAGCCCTTAAAAAATAGATTGTCAAAAATAGGTTGCTGGGAGGGTAAATTCATGGCTTGCATATACTCCTCTCCCTTCCCAGATGTGGCCTCAGAATCATTCTCAACACAGTTCTCCAGGGAGTTAACACAACTGGACTTACCATATGACCTGAAACCTCTTTATCACCCCCATCTCTGGTCCAAATACATAGACTTCAAAGTTAGTTGGATAGAAAAACTCCAATATAAATAACTCTCAGCATATCAAACAAAAATATATTATACTTTTGGAGTTCCAAAGTGTTGTAGCAATAAAAATATATTGGGTACATAATGCAAATAACAGCACTTTTCATTTACAAAGTCTTTTGAAATTTATAAAACATTCATACAAGGTTAAGAGGGCTTCCCAGGTGGCACAGTGGTAAAGGATCCACCTGACAAAGCAGGAGACACATGAGATCTGGGTTCAAGCCCTGGGTCATGAAGATCCCTTGGAATAGGAAATGGCAACCTGCTCCAGTATTCTTGCCTGAAAAACTCCATGGACAGAGGAACCATGGGGTTCCAAAGAATTGGACATGACTGAGAGACTGAGCACAACAAATAAGGTTAAGAGAGCAGATACTTTTATTCCATTTTCATAGATGGAAAAATTGAAGGCCAAGGAATTGGCTGAAGGCCATTAGAGAAATGGTGAGCAGCAGAGACTAGGCCCTGATCTGCAGGCCCTGTATTCTTATATCTATGAACACAGTTTCCCTTAGAGCCAAAGTCCTCAACCAAGTGCTTTGGAGAGTGGCTAGGGTGAATCTGTGAAGTAAGCTGGGAATTTGCATACAAGGAAGACTCTTCAGTTTCAAAAAGAATTACTTTCTTTTTCTTGGGACATGTAGCCTTCTGATCTACCTTATTTCCTCCAAACTTTGATAATGATAAAGCATTTTTTTTAAACTACTGCTGCAGAACAAACATCCCAAAACTTGGAGGCATAAAATAACCACAGCATTTACTGTCTAACAATTCTGTGAGTGGACTGGACTCTGCTGGGCATTTCTTTGGCTCCATATGGTGTCAGCCAGGGCAGGGGTCATCTGGAGGCTTAAGTAGGCAGGAGTGTCCAAGATTGCTCACTTTTACATGGCTAACAGTTGGGCTGGCTCTTGGCAGGGAGCTCAGCTGGCGTTGTGGAATGGAATGTTCCAGTTCTTTCCAGACAGTCTCTATGAGTGGTGTGAGCTTCTCACAGTGTGATAGCTGAGTTCTAAGAGGGAGTGTTCCAAGTATGTGCAAGCAGAGAATGGTTATCTGAAGGTCCAGTTTCTGAAGTTATATGGCCTCACTTCTACCACATTCTACTGGACAGAGCAAGTCACAGGACAGCCTGATTCAAGAGGAGGGGAAATTTACTTCACTTTTCCATGGGGAGAATGATAATGAATTTGCAGCCATCTTCAATCTGTCTATGCTGTTGGAAAAGCAGCGAACACAATGATAAATGGCAACTGACATTCACCCTTGGTCTCAGAGACATAAAAGGAAGTGTGAGACCCACAACTTTTGGGGCAGGCATGCCCAGGCAGCTACTGCCGGGTGAAATGGTAGATCCACTCTCTCCAGAAGACCTCTCAGTTTCCAAAAGAGCAAACTATGAATTTTCATGTGAAGTCTCTGCTTTTTCAGTGTGAGCTTGACCTTTACAGTCATGTTGCATCGGGCAAATTGACCCTTGAGCTTCCAGTTTTCAACATCTGCCTTACGTCTTCATGGGATAGCTCATCTTTTATGTGAAACACCTGTCAGCAAGACAGTCATGGCAGCTCATTTATCAGAGAATGTCACTGCTTTGTGGTTGGTAAGAAGAGGGAGGAGAAAAGAACAAGTCAATTATCTTGAGGCTGAGTAGTTGCCAGGGGAAAAAGGCTTTTTTGTCATTTATTTACTACTGTGTATGCCTAGGATGATAAATCACAGTCTTCAGTTGGCCAGGAGAAGCCGCACTGGCAGCAGCTGTGCCAGACAGAACAATCTTTTGCATATGATGAACACCTGGGGAGGGTTGGTTTCCAAATATTTCGGGCAGCTTTTATCGGGTTCCAGGTCAGAGAAGTCAAGGGAAGGGATGAGAAGGGAAGACAAAGGAAAAGAGGAAGGAAGAGGCGAGAAGCCTCAGTCCCAGGGGAGATGTGCTCTGTCTGGAGCAGGCAGATGAGGCCCCCCTCGGCTCCAGAAGTCCCCAGAGCCACGTGGACCCTCTAACCTGGCAGGAGATCCTTCTACCCTCCCAGCCCCACTCCTAAGCCCTGGGTCTTTTTTCACCGTGGACACCAAAGAGCATTCAGTTCAGCAATGTAAACAGTCCTTCTTGCTGTACAGCGAAAAGACATCCATTGGTAAATCTCCCAATCTGACATTGGCTGGAGTTGATGGTGGAGAATTTTGAAATCTGAATTCTGGCAGCACTGCACACACCAAACAATTCCCAGCATTAAAACCTCGGGACCAGGCTTTCTGATGGGAACCTCAAGGGGAGGGGAGCCTCCGTGGGGACAACGTACTCCTTCAAGGGTCTGCTTGAGGGATTCTGGGTGGGAGAAAGAGATGGGGATTTCTCTCAGCCCACCTGCCACCTTCCCTGCCACAGAGTATCTCCGTGTGTATGGGCCAGGGGCAGGCAGGTCTGCTTTGAACAATGTTTATCTAGTCATTCAACTCATTCATTCAAGTGTCCATTAAGTGTCTAAATGACTGGGTGCTTTTCCAGCCTCCGGGGAACACACAGGCCCCTGAGATGTGCACAGGCTCTGCTCTCAGGACCTGACCTCACAGCCCAGGAGGACAGGGTTGTTGGTTAGGGGTCACCTAGGTGGATGAGGGATGGGGATACTTCCTCCCATCCTACCGTGACCTCAGTGAGCTGGAAGGCCATCAGGGTATACAGTGGTCAAAGTTTCCAGACCTGAAAAAGTGTCTAAACTGAAACACTTTTTTATGGGCTCCATTTCTCGGTGAAAGAAATAGTCTGGGAGATGCAGTTTCTGTGATGAGAAGGACTCTATAGCAAATTCCTTATTACGTGGGGTAAAATACATGTGGGAAGAACATTAGAAATAAGGAAATATGAAGGAACGAGATTTGCCATTCTGGGGACAGGATCCTTATTTGTAAGATTTATGTACCGTGGCTGAATGGGAAAACAGTTTATTTTGCATATGAGCAATGGTACAAGTAATTAGTAGCTAATAACATATATGTAGCTAACATTTATTGAGCTCTTACTCTGTGCCAGATTACTAACTTTGCATATACTATGTCATTTAACTCTTGCAGCAACCTCCTGGGAGGGGTATTCTTACTATTCCCAGTTCCCTGTTCATATCCGGCAGAACCTAAACTCAAACTCAGAAAACCTGCCTCTTAGAGGAGCTCTTGCGCCAGACTGTATTTGGTTATAGGGGAACAGGCTGTCTACCAAGTCTAGTGAAAATAAATGACTGCACATTGTGAGGCAAGGCTGGGCTTGAGGCAGAAAAACTAGCCTGAATCTCCAGGTCGTTAGCTAAGTGACCTGGATCTAGCTCCCTCTTCATTCATTCACTCTGCCTCTTTCTCCTACACGGAGGAAACACTGTTTACTGTGCTCTAGATGAGATGGCCCCTGGGGGGGGGTAGTTTTGGGGGGCCAAAGATGAGGGCAGCCAGGTCATGCACTCGAGATGGGGCATGAAACTGTGAGCAAAGCACCACAGTCCCACGTGATGGTGAAATCTGTTGAGGACCCAGAGTGAGAACTGGCCACTGCTGGGCTGCATCCAGGGCACACGCTGTCCAGGTGGGGAGTCAGGGAGGTATGGCAGGGCATGAATGACCACTGTCTAGTAGTATGGCTGCATAGCAGTGAGAACACGGCCCCTCCCAGCAATGCAGTGAGGACAAGGGCACAAAGAAGGGCCTTGGATGCTGTATCCTGGGCTGTGGTCTTGATCAAGCTGTCAGTGAGGAGCCTGCTGGAAGCACATCATAGCAGAGGAGGGCTATAGTAACCAATGGATGATAAACTCTCATGGTCGGGTTTGACGCTCAGAGGGTTAGGAGGGGTTGGGCGTGGTGGGGAGAAACGGAAATAGTGAGAAGCCTGGGTCACACCCCTTTTGAATGCTTTTCCAACCTGCCCTCATACAAACCTGCATCTAGTAAAGTTCTGATAAAGTGAAGTAACTGGATTTCAAACACCAGACTAGAGCTTCCCTTTTGTTATTCCTTTTTTAAAAAAGTAATTGCCTTTAAACAAATTTACAAGATGGCTTGGGCTTCCCTGGTAGCTCAGCTGGTAAAGAATCTGCCTGCAATGCAGGAGACCCTGGTTTGATTCCTGGGTTGGGAAGATCCCCTGGAGAAGGGATAGGCTACCCACTCCAGTATCCTTGGGCTTTCCTGGTGGCTCAGATGGTAAAAAATCTGCCTGCATTGCGGGAGACTTGGGTTGGGAATATGCCCTGGAGGAGGGTTTGGCAATATTCTTTTCATGGAGAATCTCCATGGACAGAGATGTCTGGCGGGCTACAGTTGATGGGGTCGCAAAGAGTCGGACACGACTGAGCAACTAAGCACAGCACAGCACAAGATGGCTTGAGAAGTGTTTATTTGAAAGAGTAAACCATTTTCTAATGCTTTATCAATTTCTTGGGTGAAAGCCACATATGATGTACAGAGGACCTTGCTTGTTTATTAAAGCACATTCTCTAGAGAGTCTCCAGCAATACTGTTTTCCATGAATATGTTTACTGCTAAGTGTGGAAGCTACATGCCCACGTGGCTGCATCTTTTAACATTTATTGTACAACATCATCAGTTCCCTAAATCTTTGTCTATGTTCTTCTCACACACACACCCCTTTAGCCTATATCAGTGCAATTTAATTACAATCTCCAGCCAATTCCATTTTAGCACAATAAAAGCTAAAGGGCCTTAATGGCTAGCAAGTGAGGGTTCTGGTGAAATTTTCATCTGGGGAAAGATGAGACAAAGCTTTTGATCAGCTTGCCTGCGGGCTGATGTGGTAGTCTGGACTTACTCTGTGTTTATAGGAGTGGCCCTGCCATCCTGGTCTTCCACATCTGCAGTGCCTCTGGTTTGGGAGCCGGCAACCAAAGCATTAAAAATGTTACATTTATTCCTCCATGCCCACCCTTAATTTTAGGTTTTTCTTTCTTCTTATCCCCAGAGGGGAACCATCTATTTTTGGTTAGATAAATGGTTCATCATCTATTGCAGTTGACTTCCTTTTATGATCAATTAGTTTAAGGTTGTCAGCGCTGTTTCAAAGCCACTATGTATCTTTCACACCGCTCTATCCTATAATTTATAAGCACTATGGTTTCCAAAAAAGAGAAGAAAAACAGCCCCTCCAGTACTTTTATTAGCTGCTGAAATGCATTAGGGTATATACACTTTGAACTGTGCAGAAGAAGATAACCATGCTTGGAATAATTCACATTGGTCCCCTCTCGGCTCCCTTTAATAACCTCTGCATTGTTTTACCCCCAGGATTTGCTGATGACCTGCAATAGCCCTCTCCCAGGCCCTGGCCCACTGGGGTGTTTGTGGGGGAAAGGGCAATGCGCGTGGCCCACTCCCTGACCCGAGCCGCCCCATAAATCAGGGCCTGCATTCGTCTGGGATGGTGAGCCAGATGGCAGCTGTTATTGGAGGAGCTCAACAGGAATCAAGGCCTGTGATCTTTCCTGTTGCTAACAGGCCTGATTTTTTATGGCTGTCAGCATCCCTGGAATGGCTGAGGGAGGCACTAAGGGAGGCGGGGGTGGGGTGTCAGCGGGGGCCTGATGGCTCTAGATCTCAGTTTTCTTCTCCCAAGGGGGCAAGCCACAGAGGTCTTTCTTTCTCACTGGCCAGGGGGCTTGGCCTCATACTCTGTTTCTGAAGAAGTTTCCTGGCACTTGTGAGTGATAAAGTAAACGTGATCAAACACCTTCTAGAAAGGAAAATGGTGGCTGGCTTCCCTTTGCTGTTGGTTCATGGCCCCTTAGCATTGCCCTACCTGAGAAATAATAGTTGGCTTTTCCCTCAGAGTAGCAGTCTCATATTCAGCGGGTTGCTTAGAACACAGTCTTGGGTGCCTTTGATACAGAAATGAAAGCAACTACTTAAAGCTACTTGGTGGGTCCAGCATTTGAATTTCTTTGCTTTTTCAGAATGACTGAACGGAAAATTCAGGAAGGATGAGCAGTTAGGATGTAAGGGTACAGGATGAAAAGGAAAGCACTTGCCAGACAAAAGAAAGAAACTCCAGCCAGTTTTGAGGTACCTGATTAGGGGGTGTTAGCTGCAGAGATCCGCTCATTAAGGTGGAGCTGGGGCCACAGTGGGTGTACCGGCCTGAATACCAGTGAGGAATAAACAGTTTATTCACAGTCCTTGTGTGGTCCAGCAGCCTGCCTCCAACAGACGAACCTCCTAGCAAGAACAGAGCCGCCACAGGGCAGGGTTGTGTGACCAACACCAGACAGAGGCTGCAGAAGCCCAGACAGATAGTAATAGAATCCCAGATGCAGCCAAGCAGTTTCCAGGGCAGGACTGAGAATCTATTTATTTATTTATGCAGAGCTTGAAGCTGGTCTCAGACCATGGGTATGCTAAGCTTACAGATAAAACACATGCAGAAAGTTCCAAGGAGACACAAGTTTTTCGAAATATTTTGGGTCCACTGAGACTTGCTGTAACTCTATTTGTGACAGTGGGATTTAGCCTGTATGTCCATTTCTTAAGCTCTAAGTCCTATGACAGATGGGTAAGTAGATGACAATTTCATTCCCAGTTAGGATCATCCATAGGCCAGTGATATGACAACCACAACACATCATGTCCAGAGGTCTCACTCATTCAAAACGCCAAATTGTTGAAACAGCCTCAGGATAGTTTACTAGTACAAAAGCAAAGTCAAGTGAAAGTGTTAGCCTCTCAGTCATGTCTGACTCTTTGTGACCCCAGGGACTGTAGCCCTCCGGGCTCCTCTGACCATGGGATTCTCCAGGCAAGAATACTGGAATGGGTTGCCATTCCCTTCTCCAGGGGATCTTCCTGACCCAGGGATCAAACCCAGGTCTCCTGTATTGCAGGTAGATTCTTTACTATCTGAGCTACCAGGGAAGCCCTGTTTACTAGTACAGGGCAGGTAAATAATGGACTGGCTGGAAAAAGGCCATTCTGATGTTTCCCAGAAAGGCTGGTGCTCTGCATTTCCCCAGACCAGTCACCAGGGAAGGCCTCAGTGTGGTCATCAAGGGGGTCAGGTCATAGGCTCGATCTTCCTGACTAACATAGCCCACTGGCAGACAGGTGCATGAGTTGTATTCTGTCCTCAGTCAGGGCTTTGGGCCTTCTGAGACACCTGGGAGATAGGACATTGAGTCGCACTGTAAAAATGGTGGTGAGACCCTGCCTTCAGCTCCCTTCTTCTGAGCCCATGGAAGCAGAGGCAGTAGAGGGAGCAAACAGGCAGAAATATTTTGTTCCTCCTTGATACAACTGCTTTGATGGAGGCCCCATGTGGATCCCTCCCTCCCAACTTTAAGGCATTCAGCAAGGCCTTTCAGGAAAGGCATATGGACCCAATGCTTACACTGGGCCTTACGGGGAGGGAAGAGTCCTATAAACTCCTTCCCAGCATGAGGGAAGGTCCCACAGTACAGGCACCTTCACAGCGGTTATAGTGAGAGTCCCCAGACCCTGAACAGATGGAATACCCACTGCAGTGGGCAGAATAATGACCCCCAGAGAAGCTCCCCAGAAACTGTGAATACGTTACCTCACATGACAAAGGAGGCTCTGCAGGTGTGACAAAGTTAAGGAGCTTGAGATGGGGAATTTATCCTGGTGGGCCAATGGACTCACAAGTTAAAGAGGGAGGAGAAGTCATAGAAGGAGATCTGACAATGGAAGCAGAGGTTGGAGAGATGCAATTTCTGGCAGGAAAAGGCCAAGAGCCAAGGAATGTGACAGCTTCTAGAAGATGGAAAAACAAGGAAATGAATTCTCCCCTGGAGCCTCCGGAAGGAGCACAGCCCTGCCGACACCTTGATTTCAGCCCAGGAGACCCATTTTGGACTGCTGGTATCCAAAACTATAAGATAATAAATTTGTGTTGTTTTAAGCCTCTAAGTCTGTGGTAACTTATAACCGCAGCAGCAGGAAACAAGTACACTCATCACTCAGGAAATGGTCTTTCCCTGTGTTAACCTCACTTTGAAAAAAGCATTGTTTCTCCTCACACAAACTCTCAGTCCCCCCGTGATTTGATGCCAATGGTGTTCTGAACAACCCAGGAGAAAAGTGAAGAATTGAGGTGGAATTTGTTATTTGAGAACAGATGCAGTAGCTATGCTAACAATCAGAACAAATTAATCTTGAGTATGAGAGCCAAGTGCAGGAGCCAGCAAGGATGAACAAGGGGGTGGAGACTCAGGGTGGGAACCCCCTTTCACTCTGGGCGTGATTTTGCTAGTGCAGAGTTTTGTAAAGGGCTCTCTAGGCATCTGTCTTATAGGCTTGATCCATTGTCTGAAAAAGAAATGCTTAAGATGTTTTTCTTAATTGATAAATCTGATTTAAGCAAACACACACAACAGACACAGATCCACACACAATTTGGTCCTTGTTAAATTTCAATAATGCCCAATGTATTGAGCTCAGCTTTGCCTGTAAGCTGATGTATAGGAAGACAGGAACTCATAGTGGTGTGAGCATGAGCTATGGCGCTGGAGAGCTGGGTATAAATAAACAGCCTTTTTTGACACTAGTGAATGGCCTTGGGTAGTTGATTACTATCCCTGACTCTCCATTCCCTCCATGTAGAAAGATGGTAATTCTATCCCCTACTTCTTAACATCATTGAAAACATTCAATACTGGTGCCTGCCAGGCCCTTATCACAGTGCTCAGCTCGTGGGCACATAGCTGGTACTCTGCAAAAGTGAATTAGTTATTTTGATAACTGCTATTTGGTACAAATGAATGTGCAGTTTATTTAATTGTTCATTAACAAAGCTCATAAACTGATCCAAAGCTGATGAAAGTGGCAATGATAAAAATAGCAAGCATGAATTAATCACCTACAATGTATCATTCACTCTTTGAAGCATTTTACATATGATGTAATGGAAGCTCTGGGAGTCTGAGTAACTTGTCTGGGTCATCTTGATAGTCAGCAGCAGAACTTGGATCTAAACCAAAGCAGTCTATGCTCAGAGGCTGACTAACCACCTTGCCATGCTGTTGTCAAGGGAGACCCTCTCAAGGCTTATGCCTTGACCTATATAACCACAGAAGGGTGGGCGGATTCACTTCTGCTCTTGATTTCCTTATGTCCCACACGGTCAGTGCATTACCCTGAGCATTTTCCTTAAATACTTAGATGACACTGATTAATATCTTGGAAATGTTGGCCAGTGAAATTCTTGGCTTCCCAATGGAATGAGATGTGCAGAAAGGTAAATGATTGTTTAGCCAAGTGAGCTTGAGGTAAGTCTTCCAGGCATCTCTCCAGCATCATGGCCAGGGTAATCCCCATGACTAGTTATCATTTAGGAATGATTTACATTGGCATTATCTTCTGAATACAAAGTGAGAACCAGGGTGCTCATCTCTAGAGGATAGTCATTTCCATGATTACAAGCAAAAATGACTGCTTTCCAGTATTCTGGAAAATGTGGGTGACTGGGCTCAGAGCAAGTCACCTAAAAAGGAAGAGGGTGACAACCTGGAAAGGTGAGCACATCACTTGAAAAACTCCAGGAAAAGTAGGAGTCAGGAAAAATAGGTAACACCAAATATCCTAGAAATAGGAGAGCAGAGTTGTCGTGAATATCTAGGAAAGAGTAAATCCTAGAAGAGATTAAGAATTGAGTTCCAAAAACTGAAAAAAGAAGTGAACAAAATGATTAAAATTCTAGTTCTTGATGAGAATGGGAGGAGAAAGATTTCAAGATGAGATGGCCAGTGGGGCTCAGAGACCTTCCCCATCTCTTCCAACTCAGATTGTAAGTGAAAGTGAAAGTGAAAGCCACTCAGTTGTGTCCAGCTGTTTGTGACCCCATGTACTATATACAGTCTATGGAATTCTCCAGACCAGAATACTGGAGTGGGTAGCCTTTCCCTTCTCCAGGGGATTTTTCCAATCCAGGGATGGAAACCAGGTCTCCCGCATTGCAGGTGGATTCTTTACCAGCTGAGCTATCAGATTGTAAGACAATAACTAAGTGATTTATCATGCGATTCTATCATGTCATTTAAGTGACCACAATTTCCTTTGCCCAAAATAGCAGCTGCTCCATCTGACCTAAACATTTCTGGAGCTAAACATTTCTGAATAGTTTTCAAACCAACTGAATCCCGCTTTGCAGTCCTGATGGCTTAAGAAGTTCCTTTTCTTAAGAAATTCTTCTCCCTCTTGCTTTCTCTCCTCTCTCTGCTTCCTTCCTTCTCCTTCCCGCCTCCTACCTCTACCTCCTCTTCCTTCACATTCCCTGCTTAGATTTCTGGATGCTGGTATAATTTAATTCCAATAGGATACAAAGCAAATGCCCTGACTTAGAAGGTGTAAGTGAGATTTAACACCATTTCACACTCAGCCGTTAGTGGCGTAGTAAAGAATGATTTTCTCTTAAAGGAAATGAAATTTAAAAAAGAATTTTTTTATTTTTTTGCTGTCAATTTTGAGTTTAAAGTTTTATTTTCATAAGAGAGAAGAAAGTAAAATAAAACAAAGGAAAGAAAAGAGAGTTCTTATGTACTGTGGTCTGATTAGGCTGTCCTTGGGGTTGAAGAAAAGCAGAGTGTGACTTTGTTAAAGTTTATGTCCTGATTCCATAGTGAGGAAGCTGTAGATTTTCATTGCACAATAATAACATTTCAGCTGTGGCTTGTGAACCCTGGTGGGGCTGTTGCTTTGCATATAATTTCCATTGGATTATGCTTCATTGAGGCCTGGGTTTTGTTAATACTGATATTTAAAAAATCTTATCTCAGCTATCAACTCTTTTAAATATCAGGAAGAATTTTATGGAGACACCAAGGTTACATAGATGACATGAACTGCATTAAAACGAGCTGTTCTTTCTTCCTTATCAGTTATGTTGCAGATTTGGAGTCAGCAACTCTTGTCTCAGAAACAAACTTGAGCAACGCAGTGCAAGCAGGAGCCTGTGGGAAGAGGCAAGGAACCTTAATTAAACAATAGAGACCAGGGAGGAGCCAAACTAACAGAAACCAAGGACAGAGAAAAATAAACGAACCATAGACTAAGTAGGGCAAAGTCGATTTCATATCCTCTTTATCCCTTCTTGCATACCCCAAATATCCTTTTCAGTAATCATTCATTCATTTGTTCACTTTCAGAAGAGATTAAGAGGAAACAGAACTTTAAAAAATAAAAGCAACAGCATGAATTAAATGAATAGGGGGAAACACAGAGGAGGCAAACTAAGGCATGAAACTGACAGAGGAGTTAGACGAAGGAACACTTTTCTTGCAGTTCAACAAAATCAAATCTCAGAGTGGCATATTTTATGCCTTTGGCCTAAGTATGCTTTTGATGCCTGATGAAAAAATGGAATAAAATTGACTGCATTATTTTTATATTCCTCACTTGAAAAAATGGAAGGATTAGGAAATGAGCAGAATGGTGAGCTCTATAAATGTGAAAATGAAGAGCGTTAACAAGGGTGGGAATAAAATGGGAAACGCAGTAGAGGATGGACTGGGGAAGAGGGAAAGGAGATGAAGGAGCCACAGAGAAAGGGCTGTGCAGAGCAGAGCATCATAGGGAGGAAGGGTCCTTTGTCTGTGCTTTGCCAGCATCCTGAACAATTTTCATCAGAAGGTGGGGAGTCACTGATGTTCTGTACCACTATCTCCACTATTAGTCTATCAACTTGTCCCTAGGGCAGCCTCTAACCCACAGCAGATGCTCCATAAATGTTTGTTGGATTCAGGTCTAAAAGATACAAATGGAAGAACAAGTATAAGAAAAAATACCAAATGCCAAGTGAAATAAAGGTGATGAAAAATAGTAATTAGAGATAAACAGTAAGGAACAAAAAGAAAGAGATATCTTTCAGGTGTCGCTTTGGAGCTTTCCGTCTCTGGAAACCCTTTACTGACCTTCTAGAACAAATGCCCCTCACGTGGGCTTCCATTACCCTTTACAGCAACCTAGGCTATGGCTGCATGGCTCTCTCTCTTCTCCTTTGGATGTTCAGCTTTGAGCAGACGCCAAGTGTGTCCATCGACTCACTATGGTGCCCACAGAATCTAGCACAGCAGCTGGCTCATTGTAATTGCTCAATATATGTTGTTTTGAATGAGACAAAAGTTAAAGGAAGTATCTCATGAATAAACAGGGGAAATTAAAAAAGACATGATAGAGGGCATAAGAGGCTGTTTAGGCACCTTTAAATGAAGGAATCTAACTTGAAAAATTCAATAAAATAGAGGCTGTTTAGTAAAAAGCGGGGAAGGTGTTCCTACACCGTTGGTGGGAATGTATGAAACCAGTATGGAAACCAGAATGGAGATTCCTCAAAAGCTCAAAACATGTTAGGCAAAATAAGACGTGTGATGACCAAAGACAAAACCCTGGATAGCTTGACTAATTTGTTAATTTTGATGATCAAGTCTCACTCAGTTGTCTTACTAAATATCTTCTAGTTTGTTTGTTTTCAGTCTAAATAATTTCAGATAACAATTGCAAAGGTGTTAAGGTAACTTTTCCATATATCAGTAAAACTGCTATAATTAAAAAAAAAAAACAAACTCAAAACAGAGTTACCCTATGATATGGCAATTCTACTCTTGGGCATGTATCCAGAAGAAATTCTAATTCAAAAAGATATATGCTCCTCAACATTCATAGCAACACTATGTACAATAGCCAAGACATGGAAGCAACCTAAATGTTTATTGACAGATGAATGAATAAAAAGATGTGGTATTGTATTACTGATCCTGCTCTTGACGCCAACTGTCTTGCTGTATCTCACTGTGCATACTGTTCGTTGAACCCAGGGTAGGCAAGGCATGAGCTAAGAGGCTGGAAGGAGACTCGAGGAGCAGTAGCAACTGCAGACACATTTATTCTCTCCTGGCTGACACAACAGCCATAACACAGCCTCTCTCCTGGCTGGCGTAGCAGTCATGGCAGCAGACATGCTATATTATCTCCTCTCCTGGCTGATGCAATAGACACAGCCCTGATGCAGCAGTAACGCTGCTGCTTTCTAGGTGGAGCTCATATATCCCTACAGCACAAAGTAGCTTGTGACCAAGCGAGTACCTAGTGATGTGCATGCACACTGCTACAAATGATCTCAGCTGCTACATGGTCATTATTTATGAAACGTGGGGTGAGAGAGGCTGAACAAACCATTTACCTAATTTGCGCTCTCTCTCCACAGGTATATACACAATGGAATGTTGCTGCTGCTACTGCTAAGTCGCTTCAGTCGTGCCCGACTCTGTGCGACCCCATAGATGGCAGCCCACCAGGTTCCCCTGTCCCTGGGATTCTCCAGGCAAGAACACTGGAGTGGGCTGCCATTTCCTTCTCCAATGCATAAAAGTGAAAAGTGAAAGTGAAGTCTCTCAGTCGTGTCCGACTCTTAGCGACCCCATGGACTGAAGCCCACCAGGCTTCTCCGTCCATGGGATTTTCCAGGCAAGAGTACTGGAGTGGGGTGCCACTGCCTTCTCCCAATGGAATGTTAGTCATAAAGAATAATGAAATAATGCCATTTGCAGCAACATGGACGGACCTAGAAATTATCATACTAAGTGAAGTAAGTCAGAAAGAGAAAGACAAATATCATTTTATATCACTTATCTATGGATTCTAAAATATGACACAAATGAGCTTACTTATAAAAACAGAAACAGATCCAGAAAACAAACGTATGGTTACAAAAGGGGAACAGGATTTCAGGGAGGAATGAATTAAGAGCTTGAGATCAGCAGATATACAATCAGATCAGATCAGATCAGTCGCTCAGTCGTGTCCGACTCTTTGAGACCCCATGAAACGCAGCACGCTAGGCCTCCCTGTCCATCACCAACTCTCGGAGTTCACTCAGACTCACGTCCATCGAGTCAGTGATGCCATCCAGCCATCTCATGCTCTGTCGTCCCCTTCTCCTCTTGCCCCCAATCCCTCCCAACATCAGAGTCTTTTCCAATGAGTCAACTCTTCACATGAGGTGGCCAAAGGACTGGAGTTTCAGCCCTAGCATCATTCCTTCTAAAGAAATCCCAGGGCTGATCTCCTTCAGAATGGACTGGTTGGATCTCCTTGCAGTCCAAGGGACTCTCCAGAGTCTTCTCCAACACCACAGTTCAAAAGCATTAATTCTTCGGCGCTCAGCCTTCTTCACAGTCCAACTCTCACATCCATACATGACCACAGGAAAAACCATAGCCTTGACTAGATGGACCTTTGTTGGCGAAGTAATGTCTCTGCTTTTGAATATGCTATCTAGGTTGGTCATAACTTTCCTTCCAAGGAATAAGCGTCTTTTAATTTCATGGCTGCAGTCACCATCTGTAGTGATTTTGGAGCCCAGAAAAATAAAGTCTGACACTGTTTCCACTGTTTCCCCATCTATTTCCCATGAAGTGGTGGGACCGGATGCCATGATCTTTGTTTTCTGAATGTTGAGTTTTAAGCCAACTTTTTCACTCTCCACTTTCACTTTCATCAAGAGGCTTTTGAGTTCCTCTTCACTTTCTGCCATAAGGGTGGTGTCATCTGCATATCTGAGGTGATTGATATTTCTCCCAGCAATCTTGATTCCAGTTTGTGCTTCTTCCAGTCCAGCATTTCTCATGATGTTCTGCATAGAAGTTAAATAAGCAGGGTGACAATATACAGCCTTGATGTACTCCTTTTCCTATTTGGAATCAGTCTGTTGTTCCATGTCCACTTCTAACTGTTGCTTCCTGACCTGCATACAAATTTCTCAAGAGGCAGATCAGGTGGTCTGATATTTCCATCTCTTTCAGAATTTTCCACAGTTTATTGTGATCCACACAGTCAAAGGCTTTGGCATAGTCAATAAAGCAGAAATAGATGTTTTTCTGGAGCTCTGTACTACGTATAAAACAGATCCTACTTAAGAACCTAAACAAAGTCTTACTGTATAGCACATACTATATACTCAATATCTCATAATAAACCATACTAGAAAAGAAAATAGATACATACAATTGAATCACTTTGCTGTACACCAGTAATTGGCGATGGCCCCCCACTCCAGTACCCTTGCCTGGAAAATCCCATGGACAGAGGAGCCTTGTAGGCTCCGGTCCATGGGGTCGCTAAGAGTCAGACACGCCTGAGTGACTTCACTTTCACTCTTCATTTTCATGCATTGGAAAAGGAAATGGCAACCTACTCCAGTGTTCTTGCCTGGAGAATCCCAGGGACAGGGGAGCCTGGTGGGCTGCCGTCTATGGGGTCGCACAGAGTTGGACACGACTGAAGCGACTTAGCAGCAGCAGCAGCAGTAATTAACACATTGTAAATCAACTAAATTTTAAAAAACAAAATCAAATTTAACAAAATCATATCAATTAAAAAAATTTTTTTTAAAGCAGGGAAGGTGCTTTTATAGTGAGATATAATCTCCTGGAATTTTTGTCTCTTTATCTAATTTAAAATGGAATTAACAATTACTATCTCCTAGGTTTTTTGTGAGGATTAAGTGAGACTGTGTAAAGTGTTGAGCACATCTTAGTCTGTACAGTTAATTAAAACTGTTCGGTTGAGGGAATTTCCTGGTGGTACAAGGCTTAGGACTTTTGCGCTTTCACTGCTGGGAGCCTAGTTCCAAATCCCTGGTTGGGGAAATAAGATCCTGAAAGCTGAATTGTGAGGCCAAAACAAAAAACAAGATGGTTAGGTTGAAAGGGATAGAAGCCCAGTTTGAACTTATTTATGAAAAAAAAAAAAAGAAGGGGAGGTTGCTTTGCTGGTTTGTGTAACCAAGCCAGGAGGAGGACGGGGCCGGGGGTGGAGGGTGAGGGGAGTGGGAGTGCAGTGAGGACCCCCTGATTCCTCGGTTTGTCGGATTCCCCCTGTCCCACTCTAGCTGTCTCACAAACCTGTCACTGTGACTGCCAGTAGCTCCTGATACATATGTTGACAGTTGCACACGTAGAGAGAAAAACAGGGTTTCTCTCTCCTGGTCCCAATTCAACAAATTCCAAGAAGGTCTCTGATGAGTTCCATTCAAATGGTGTCCTCACCTATGTTCCTCACTGGGCTCTGGGACCTGACTTACCTTGAGTGCCCTACTCTGGATCACATGCTCACCTTTCAAAAGAGGGACCGAGGAAATCATTGTTGTCCAGGCAGTCATCCCAAACTGTGTCTATGATATTCAAAAAAATGGAAGTTACTAAATGGTACTAGCAAATGCAGTGAAGAAAGCAAAGGAAACCAACCATAGCTTAAATTTTTGTTGTTGTTGTTGTTGATTGTTCAGTTGCTAAGTCGTGTCTGACTCTTAGCAACTCCATGGACTGCAGCACACCAGCCTCCCCTCTCCTTCACCATCCCCCAGAGCTTGCTCAAACTCAAGTCCATTGAGTCGGTGATGCCATCCAACCATCTCATCCTCTGTCGTCCCCTTCTCTTCCTGCCTTCAATCTTTCTGAGCATAAAGGTCTTTCCGTATGAATCAGCTCTTCACATCAGGTGGCCAAACTATTGGAGCTTCAGCTTCAGCATCAGTCCTTCCAATGAACACTCTTTACTTGGTTTAATAACATGGCTCCTGTGTGTGTGTTGTGCTTAGTCACTTAGTCATGTCTGACTCTCTGTGGTCCCATGGACTGTAGGCTGCCAAGGCTCCTCTGCCCATAGAATTTTCCAGGCAAGAATACTGGAACGGGTTGCCATTTCCTACTCCAGGGGATCTTCCCCACCGAGGGATGGAACCCACATGTGCTTCATCTCCTGCATTGGCAGGCAGATTCTTTACCACCAGCACCACCTGGGAAACCCAACTTGGCCTCTGCCTTGGCTTTGAGCTTTGATCCCTATTCTGTATCTAAAGGCATCAAGAGTGGAAAGCCACATGTTGCGCTGGGTAAAATTCAGTGTCCAAACTGGCTGGTCTGCCAGCTAGCCAGAAGCAAGGCAACTGGCACCTTGGAGCTGCTTCTCTTTTCCCTCCTCCTCTTGTTTGGATGAATAAATTTCAAGCTCCACAAAAACAGGCACCATGGCTCCTACTTTCTTTTGTGTACCTTGCCTTACCCCCAGAGTGCCATGTACCCAGGAAATGTTTATTGAGTGCTTTTTAACGATTGAATTAACAAGCAAACAGATGAGTAACAGCATCAGGCATCAACCATGTTGTGAAATGAAATGCTTGTGTCAAAATTTTTCTGTGAAAGTAACTCACTAAAAACAACTGAAAATATTGCTTCAGAAAATTCGTCTCCTAAGCCAGTTAAACATGTTTGTTGAATGCCTAAGATGTACAGATTTGTAAATTTGGCACACTTCCTGATGAAACAGAAGATTTGGCCTCTGAGAAGATTCCAATTAAATGACTTCTTTATTGTTTCTAAAGTAAGCTGTTTTAATATTTCTAAGTGAAAGATTAATTTATCTCCTTGTATTTCAGCTCTGAACTCTTTTTGCTAATCCTACATGTAAAATCTAGTCTGAAAAGGCAGCATAGAAATCCAAAGAACACATTTACAAAAGAGCTCACCAACAAGAGAATGTTAACACAGTCCTCAGGATTAGCTAAGTTCCGGGGATGGAGGGCAACAGCAAAGGAATGACCCAATTCATGTGAAATCAGTCCTGAACAAAGAGAGTTTGGAGTCATATTTTAAAGGAAGTTAGAACCATGCCCTGAAGTTAGGAGTGGGGACAGGAACCTGGGAAAAGGAATGATCTAGTCACAAATGTGAATTTTAAAGCAAGACAGATGGATCTATCTCTATCCTGGAAAATGTATTACCTCTGAGATTAATGAGAGGAAGGGAGGTGGAGTGTGAGAGATCAGATGGGGGAAACTGGTGGGAAGTTGCTCCAATGAGCCCTCTCCTCTTACTGGGCTGTTTCCAGAAGCAGCATTGCTGTGAGAGGTCAGCACTAAGAGGCGGGCATGGGAAGCCAGGGCCAGTGTTTGAAGACCTGGCGGAGGCAGACAAACTGCAGAAACGTGGGAGCTCTTAAAGAAAAAGAGATCATCACTGGGATGGCCGGGGAGAGAGATCTGGAAAAGCGGAATAAGCAATAAAACGTGGGAGACACATTGAAAGCCCAGTCAATCTGAATTTACAAAGGACTGGAGTGAAAAAGAAGCCCAAGGAAGAGAGAGAGTGCTGACTGCTCAGGATGGCTGAGGTTCTGCTTCAGCTACAGTTTCCACATCCCTGTGGTTGAAACAACAAAGGTCTTCTTGCTGAACTGCTTCTCTGTTGCATGTTGGTATCATGTCACTTGGGGACCTAGGCTGATGGGAGCTCCATCTTGACTTTTGTTACCACCATCAAGACAGGACAAAGGGTACTCGTAGAATATTTTACACTGATTCTCAAAGCTTCTGTCCAGAAATGACACACATTTCTTCCACTCATAGCTAGAACAAGTCATGTGATCATATCCAACTTCAAAGTTCCTGACCATCTTTTTTTAATTTCCTAGTAAAATGCCCTTCAAATTCCCAAGCTTAACATTTAAAGTTACTCTTCACCTGAGTTTATTTTCATATCTGTGAATAAAGACGCTATAGTACATGAAGAAGGCCTGCATTGTGTTCTATGATGAGTCATCTTCTATGCTGAATGAAAGACCTTGTTAGAATAGAATATTCTCGGGGAGGCAGAGGTGTTAGAGTGAGAGGCTGACATGGTTGAGCAAGACTTGCCAAAGGGAATTCCTTGAATAGAAGAACCTTTGCTTTGCATTATGCAAGAGCAGGTCCAAAGCCAATGCCACAGCCGAGCTCAGGGAGAGCCTGCTTGCTCCACGGAGCTGCCGTGAGAGCAGACAGTGTGCCTCCGGGGGAATGGGGCCACGGAGAATTTGATAATGTGCGTCTCTGTCAGGCTCTCAGGTGTGGCAGTAAGGCACTTGGGATAGTGAAGATTCGTCCCTGATCTGCTCCAAAATTAATGAAAAAAGCGTGTCCTGTTGGGACTGAAATTCACGATTAAGCAAAGTGGTTTGAAGTGGTAATATGTGATGGTGACTTGAAGGAGATGAACTGACTCTGAAGCCACTAACACCTGTATCAAACATTCATCTATCTGTCAAAACCTTACTGAGTACTTCCCATGGACCACGTGCTGTTATGGGCACTTGGAATGCAGTGATGAACAAGATAGATGTGCTGGCTACTGGGAGGTGCCACCAGTTCCCCTTACAGAAGGAAGCTGCTGGAAGCATTGCCTGCAGATGGCTGTCAGCTGTCAGGTCCCCTGGGGGCTGCTGCTCAGAGGCAGAGAGCTGCCTCCCTCAAGATCACATCCCCTTTTGGCAGGCAGCCCACATCCTGCCTGATCAGTGACTGATCAGTGAGGGGCAATATCCCAGGGAGAGGAGGACAAGTGCAAGAGTTTTGAGGTGGAAATGGGCTTCAGGAAGGTGTGGAAGAGAGAAGTGTGCTGTGGCCGGGTGACATGAACACCGGGAGTGTTCATGGAGTTCATGGAGTAGTCCCTTTGAGATCAGTGAAATGGTGGGGGCAGGCCGTGGAGGCCACCTTTGGCCATGGCAGGTGATTTTAAGGGCAATGAGAGATAGGGGCCACTAGTCCATACAGTATTTTTCCATGATTTCAAAAAAGGCACCCCCTCTCAAGTTAAAAAAAAAAAAGTTGGGACTTTCCCAGTGGTCCTGTGGTTAAGAATCTGCCTTCTAATGCAGGGGACAAAGATCCCTCATGCGGTGGGGCAACTAAGCCTGCTAACCACAGCTAAAGAGTATGTGTGCTGCAGCAAAAAATCCGCGTGGTAACTGAGACCCAATGCAGCCAAATAAAGACATATATATATATATATATATATATATATATTTTTTTTTTTTTTTTTAAGCTGGGGACTAGTCTAGTGCATGAGTTGAAGAGCAGGGATGCAGAAGTTTGTGGCAGCTGAGACACGTAACTGGAAGAAGAGTGGGGATGAGGGGGTAGGAAGGACATCAGCTCTGGAATTTAATAGGCAGCATCCAGCTCAGGTTCATCCAAAGAGTGATTCCATAATTCAACCTGCATTTTAAATCACTAGCCAGACGTATGCATCTTATTAGGAATTAGGCAAAGCTGCTGCTGTGAGGACATAGCCCTTGACTCGGCCTGCGTGCTTGACTTGACTCCCCATGTGCTCACTCATCACCTCTCGATGTGGGGGTGCATAAGCGGACAATAGTATGCACACGCCTCCCACACACTCCCCTGAACGCCTGCATGTCCCAAGTTGTTTAACACAGCTGGAGAGGGAAGGGCTTCTTTGATTGGTTAGTTGTATATCTCTAAATAAAACACTGTGGGTTTTTTTTTGTATCAGATAGGGATTGTGTTCAGCTGCCAGTACAGAGATCCAGCAAAATCTGTTTAAACAAGATAAAGATTTGTTTATCTCTCACATAGGAGAAACCAGGCACAGGGAGCAGAAAGATAGAAAGAACTTGGATTCCAAATGATTACAGAGCCACTGTAGAAACCCCAGACTGTCTATATCTGGCTGGAAAGGAGACAAGGGAAAGGAAGACAGGAATGCCCCCACATGTTCTCTGACCTTTTAAGGAGCTTTTCCATAAGTCCTACCAACAGCTTAGGCTCAGATTTCATGGGCCCTAACTTAGCTACATCTCCTCTCCACCTTTGTCCTGATATAGATATATCGCTATTTCTAGTTATTGATAATAATCAAACTTTCTGTTTTTATGGTTTACTGCAGCTGCAAGAAATGAATCATTTCTATTCTTATAAAGAATATCTCTTATCAAGGATTTGTTCTTTCCTAGAGTTTTAAGCAGCCTTTATTTTTGGTACTATCTGCCATTATTATAAGCTCATCTTTTTTCTCCACCCCCACCCTGCCCTTGAGTCTCCATCATTTCTGGTATGCTTTTTTTCTGCATCACAAAGTCCTTTCTCCCTAGACTTTCTGTTCCTTGGTCTCTTCGTCTACTGTTTTATCTCAAGATCTGCTGCTCTACTGTCATCCTTAGACTTGCCATCCCACTCTTGTGAGTTGGAGGCATTGTTTCCAGGGTCCCATATCTTCTTTCTTCATTTGTTCCACATTTCGCTAGAACTTTCCTACTAATTACTTCTACTTTAGTAACCAAAGAGGTACCCAACTAGGCACCAGACAGACAGAGATGAATGAAATGTAATTCCTGTCCCAAAGTGTTTCACAGCCTAGTGATGGAGACAGACACGTAGAAAGATGAGTAATAATACTTCAGTGCACTTACACACTCTCAAAGCTAAAGTGTGAGGCAGTGTCTGAGCAGGAAAAATGAGGACGGCTTCATAGTAAAGGTGACACCAGGCTTTTAAAGAGGCTAAGTTTTCGCTTATTGGAGAGGTGGAGGAAGGGAATTCCAGGAAGAGGTAACAGCATGGGAAAAGGCATAGAGGCAGGAAAGAGAAAGCCAGTTAGAAGAATGGCAAATTCAATGCTACTGCAGTATAAAATACAAAGGGGAGAGTCAGCTAGGCTTAAAGTAGGTTATGGCCAGAGGATACAAGACCTAGCACGCTTTCCAAGTTCCAAACCACCCGTTTATAAACTTCTGAGCATGTCTTATTTGCAAGTTGCGGGTGGCCTAAGTAGGTCTATAAATGTAGGCAGCGCATTAAAAAACTCGAACATTTCTGTGCAAGAAATAAAGTCTCTTCCATTCTGTCTGTTGGTTTTTCAGTCCTAGCTCAGAACGAGGAGACTGCCATGCTTCCATCAGGCCTACGCAGCCCTGACTAACAAGCAGGTCACTCGAGGCTTCTCAAGAGATAAGGGGTTTCAGTAGAATGTAAAAAAGAATAATTAATCTAGTATGCAACATCTTTGGTATTCCTGTGTCACTAGGAAATGTTAGGATTCCAAACAACTTAAAACTTCTCTAGCGCTTAAAATCTTGCCTGCCTTAAAATGCTAAAATGTTTCTTTCTTAGATACATACTCTGATTTCCCTTCAAAAGACAAAGCAAACCCAAGTCACCGAGAGCAAAGACCCTTGCCTTTTCCACCTTTCCAGATTATTGGGTTTATTCTATATTTGCAACATTTCTAAGTGCTTCAAAGGGGACTAGGGCAGACATAACCTCACCTCATAGACTCCTTCTGGCTCCACATCACAAGTCTCCTGGGCACTTTTACAATATTATTGGTCAAAAATCATTTAAAATATCTTTCCTCTATAAACGCATGGGCATATAGCTTTCCCGTTTCCCTGCAATGCCCACATTATACGTAGGAAGTAGCCAGTTGGGCAACTGTTTTATGGAGAGACTCAGACCTCTAGAAAAAAATACCTTCACACTCCTTAATGGTGGAAACCAATATAAGGTAGTTCATGGTTACTCTTTTTTCAGATTATTTTTTGACCTTATAAATCAAGGTGTTTGTCATAATAGCTCTTTAGGAGGACAGAATGAGAGAGGAAAATAGTTTAATTGGTTAGGGGAAGTGTGGAAAAGTGAGGGGGCAAGTAACACTTAATGTTTTGAAACCTTCTTCTAAACCTAAAACCTCATTCATAATTTTAGTTATAACATTCAAAGGTGTTTGGTTCATTTATTTATTTTTCCAGCTAATATTGAGTGTGCCTCTGGTTTGATGTGGGCACTTGCTGGATGATGAGAACAAGATGAAGAGGAGGACCAGATCTGCAGGGGACTTGGGGTCCACTCCCCAGCAGAAGAGAACTTCCTCCCACTGGGTGCTGTCAGTGCTAGGAAGGCTGAGGGGTACCAGGCTGTGCACCCTATTCTTGGGCTCACGTTTTCAGATTTAATTTCCATCTCTGAAATGACAGCTTCTGTCCACTTCATCAAGTTCCACTATTATAAAACATTTTTTGTTGTTGTTTAGTAACTAATCATGTCCAACACTTTTGCGACCCATGGACTGTAGCCTGCCAGGCTCCTCTGTCCAAGAGATTCCCCAGATTATTCCCCAGAATATTGGAGTGGGTAGCCATTCCCTTCTCCAGGGGATTTTCCCAACCCAGGGATTGAACATGTGTCTCCTCTATTGGCAGGTGGGTTCTTTCCACTGAGCCACCTGGGAAGCCCCTATAGAACATTTTAGATTTTTTTAAAAAAGGCTTTTTGATCATTGTTCAACTGCAGGTGATCTTCTTTGGGCTTAACCTATCTTACTATAGTTTCCCTTGGCTTAAGAACCCCAGCATTGCCACTGAGGATTCTCTTTGCTTCTGGGAGGGAATGTTGACTGCCCAATCTCTCATTCCAAAATTATAACCCGTCCACTATAATTCTGGAATCTTTTCTAGGCATGTGTGTGTACATACACATACGTGTGTATAGTATGTTTGTGTATGTGTATAGATGTATATATACTCATATATGTATGTACAGTATATATTATACACATAAAATGTGTAAACACATATAGCCATGTATACATATGTGTGTGTTTGTGTGTGTATATATATATATATTTCTGTTTGTGCCCCTCTTTTCTTCATACGAGAAAGAAATGCAGCATTAACAAAGAAACAAAAACATTAACTGGTTTATGGCTCTAGACTTCACAGCTCCGTGAATGTGCAGAAGTTTGTAGTGACCAAAAGAAGAGTGTCCCATGATCTCCTCATCTCTAAGCCTGGGAGGGAGTCACCCTCTGGAAGTGAGCAATATTGGACAGTTCTAATGATAAGACCATTTGGAGTTAAGTTGACCCAAATCCCCATGCAGCAGACAGAAAACATCTGCCTGGTGAGAAGCCTACCCTGGCAGCCAAATCTCCACAGGTGTAATCAGTTTTATGGAAACAGTGGTTGGCAAACGCCCATTCCACTTTGTGCCTCAGTCTAATACCCTGCATTGTGGCTGGTGAGGTGCTGTGAAGTGACGCCTAGGGCAGCAGTTCTGAACCTTGGACCCTGGAATCACCCGAGGAGCTTCCAAACTTCCTCCTGTCAGGGTGCTCCCTGCAGTCTTCCCTGACTGGTGTGTGAAGGCCAGTCAAGCTTGGAAGCCACTGTACTGAGGTCACTGGCCGAGAGATAGTTGGTATCTGGGGACAGAAACTATCAAGATGACTTGCCTTCAACCTGTCTCTTCTTCTGGAGTGGAAAGTCCTGGAAAGAAACGGCACAGGGAAAGTGCACTGACGCTAGAAGACCTCAGGCCTAGGCACTCCTTCAGGGCACCAGTGGCCCTGCCTGGGTGGCTGCTGCCACGCACCAACCTGCCGCACGCCACACATGTGGGCTGTCTTAATTGTGTAAGATAAGCTCCTGGAATTGAAAAGAGGGCAGCCTGACTTTGTGGGTTCTTGTGCCAAAACAGGAGGTCTCAGAACCACATGGTGGGGGCAATATTGTTTGTGGACAGAAGAAACCAAAGGACAAGAGGACTCTGTTTTAGCAGAATCGTTTATAAGGAAAATATCAGAGGCAAAAGGCACACATGGGAATATTGTTATTGGAAAGAGCATTTTGCTAAAGAATTTTTATAAATGGAAACTGCTTCAAGTTCAAGCCATATTTAAAAACACAACCACATGGGTGGCAGGAAGGAGGGTAACAGCTGTGTTCAAATATTTTTCTGAAGGGATGAACACCCGACCTCATTCAGCTGTCTCTCTCAAGAGACTGAAGTGGCTCTGTGTGGGTCCTGCTATGTTTGGACCTGCCCCCAGCCCCTTCCGAGGCCTCTCTGACCCAGTGAAGATGATGAAACATGGTAGCCAGGTAAAGAGCTATCCTTTTCAGAGATACAGATTATTCCCCCACCCCAGGATAGTTCAAGAACAATTTATTTTGGTACTGCAGGGAGAAATGGATGCAAACCATGTATGAATTAGTGAAAAGTCAAGGGGTCCAATTCCCTGTGAAACGCATACCCGAGGGCAGCTTGAACTTTGTGATATTTGGCTCAGGGATTACTCAGGGACTTGCTCTCCCTCCCTGTGACCCATAGCACAATGGACTGGGTTAATTTGGGGTATTTGGGGGAGTTGTCTGGGAATGGAGGTTGGGGAGATTGGGGGGGATTAGGGGCAATCACTGTTCCTGAAGGGACCAGAATAGAGTGTTAGCTGTGGTGTGCAGCCCAGAATCTGGTGTAGGCCCTCCTCTGTGGGAATTTTGGAAGTGTCTATGGTTTGACACAACTGTCTTTGGCCTGATAGAACTTTGCTTTTCTAGAAAACCACATTTCTCTGTTAAACGAGGTGTATGCTCCACTGCTGGATGCCAGGTCCATGAGGGCAGGCATTTTTCCACCCTCCCCAATGGGGTCGGCCTCATGCCCTGAGCGGCTGGCACAGGGGGCAGGCACTCCAAATATTTGTTGAACAAGCGAAAGGGTAAATGTCTCCCCTGTAAACTTCCAGGAAACATTTCTGAAGTAGACAAAAGACCCTTAATACACATTTTGCCCCAAATTAATCATTTCAGTTCTCAGAAAACAAAAAACTATCTGACTTTCTCTTTGCCATCTCATATCATATTGTTTTTGTTGTTCAGTCACTCCGTCATGTCCAACTCTTTGTGACCCCATGAACTGCAGCATGCCAGGCTTCCCTGTCCATCACCAACTCCTGGAGTTTGCTCAAACTCATGTCCACTGATTCAGTGATGCCACCCAACCATCTCATCCTCTGTCGTCCCCTTCTCCTCCTATCCCCAATCTTTCCCAGCATCAGGGTCTTTTCCAATGAGTTGGCTCTTCGCATCAGGTGGCCAAAGTATTGGAGCTTCAGCATCAGTCCTTCCAATGAATATTCAGGGTTGATTTCCCTTAGGATTGACTGGTTTTATGTCCCTGCTGTCCAAGGAACTCTCAAGAGTCTTCTCCAACACCACAGTTTGAAACAATTCAACAAAATCTATTCTTTCTATTGATGATAATTAACACCAAGCACATAATATGGAATCAGGCAGTATCTAAAGGGGGTTGCATTTATTACCCCTTTTTGCTTTCACAACTGTGTAGGAACAGCTATGCACATTTCACAGATGAGGAAATGGAGGCACAGAGGTTTTAATATCTTAGTTAGAAATTCATCTAATGAGCGGTGGAATTAGGAGCCCAGCCCAGGCAGTCTGCTTGTGGATCTTGTCCCCCTGCCCACCACCCTGCCCTGTGTCTAGGGGTCATAGAGTTGATGTGGTTTTGCTTGCCCAGCAAAACCTTGCTTACTCCTTCCTTCTGGATGCCCTGGCTGATTCCATTAACATGGTTTATGTTCTCCTATGATCTTGTCCCCAATCTTAGTTCATTGAACTATGAATGTGCCCCTGATTCATCAATTTATGACTTCATTCCCCCAATGTTTTTGACCTTGAAATTAGTAAGGAGTCAAGTCTATTTCTCTCAAATAACTACAAAACTCATGAGCTATTGGCAACCCCATCTACCACTGCAAGGAGAAAGCTCCCTGCAACCAGAGGGAGGAAGGAAGCCAGGCCCTCAGAGAAATGGGACGGAGAGGCCAGCAGTCCTAGAACACTAAGCCTCTGGTTCTTAATGTTCCTAAGAGCCATCACCTTCTTATGTAGGATCCATTGTCTCTGTGACATTTCTCCTTTTGGCCAAAGCTACTCTGAATGAGGTTTCTGTCAATTACAACTTAGATACTTCTAACTGGGAGAGGCAGAAGCTCAACTCTGAGCCCTAAACCAAAGACTTCAGAGCACTTTTGCCTTCTCATCAACAAAGAAGGCCTTTGTCTAGAGAGGGATGTAAGCCTTCCCCACATGGCCTCTCCCATAAGACAGGGACTGTTCAGGAGCACTTCACACCTGCATTGCCACTCCAGATGTTTTTCAAAGATGCTGCAGCGACCGTGGTCTCTTGCAATGGGACTCTGCTGCTCCTTCCATCAACAGGCAAAGTCTGTTTCCCTTTCCCTTAAATTTGGGCATGACACTTGACTTACTTAGACCAACACAGTACAGCAGAGGTGGGTTATGTGACCTCCTAGACTAGGCCTTAAAAGGCCTTGCAGCTTCTGCTCTTGCCTTTTGGAGCACTGCCCCAAGGCCACCAAGTAAGGAAGCCAGCCCAGCTTCCTGGGGAGTGAAAAGCCAGGTGGAGGAGAGCTGAAGCACCTGGCTATGAGTTGTGGCATCTGCCGGACTCACAAGTGAGTCCCTTTTTAACCTTCTGACCCAGGCGACCTTCCAGCTACATGCAGCCATGTGAGTGAGTCTAAGTGAGTCAGCAGAGAGAGAAACCCACATTCAGAATCTAAAGAAATAATACATCATTGTTCTAAGCCACTAAGTTTTGGGGTGGTTTCCTTTCCAGCAATAGAGAAGTGATACAGTCAGTTTCCATGTTTAAATTTTTCAAGTTTTGTATTGAATATTCCTAATGAAAACAAACACAGCTGGCAGCTAGCAGGAAGCCTCTGAATAGAGACAAGAAGATGTTACAGGAGAAAAAAGTTATCAGATAGGGGATAATTTCCTTGTATTTCCTGGTCTGCAATATCCTTTGGGACAGAGAGGGGTCAGAAAGTGTTCTTGCCACTTAGCAGGCTGTATGGAGTCTGAGTATTTAAGTGTCAGACACTTTAACATGTGTGTAATAAGAAACCATACTTGAGGGCTCCTGAGTGTGGATATGTTAGTTGTACAACATTATCATGGGTGGAGAAAGCCCTGGGTGTCATCTGAGTCCTGGCCCAGTGAAGCAGGAAAGGAATGTTCTGGGTGAGCTGTGAACAGGTTTGCCTATGGAGTCGCAGAATCGCATGGCTTTACAGTCCTTCTTCCAGGCCCTGTAGCACTCTCCCTTCAGGCACAACTGGTCCAGGTCTGACTACCGGGAGCAAATCAAACTTGTGATATGTTAAGCTTACAAATTTAGAATTCATGATTCAGCCAGGATGGCTTTATGACTTTCTCCTCACTGCACTCGTTATTCAGCAAAGATCTTTTCTAACCTTTCACTGTTTCTCCTCCTAGTTACCGAGACAAAATCATGGGTATGTAGAGCTGCAGAGTCTTGGCATACAACGGAGCAAAGCTCCTTGTTTTTCATGAGGTTCGGGTGTCTTGGTGATGTGAAACAGACGTGGTGGAGTGTGGAATTGGGTGTTGGTTCCCAGTGGGCTTCTGTTTGTTCAGGGCAGAAAAAATGACTTTGTCATTGTTGTTCAGTCACTGTGTCTGACTCTTTACAACACCATGGGCTGCAGCATGCCAGGCCTCCCTGTCCATCACCTCCAGAGTTTGCCCAAGTTCATGTCCATCACATCAGTGATGCCATCCAACTATCTCATCCTCTGTTACCCTCTTCTCCTTCTGTCTTAAATCTTTCCAGCATCAGGGTCTTTTCCAATGAGTCGGCTGTTTGCATCAGGCAGCCAAAGTATTGGAGCCACCTTAATTGTGACCAAATTCTCAAGATCTCATAAACTAGTATCCAGCTAACTCTGTTGGTTTTACTGAGATCCCACTGAAAAGGACTTAAGCCTCCATGAGAGACAGGTGTCTGAAGGACTCAGAACCCTCCAGGAAACAGGATTGCAGAGGAACTGCCCAGTGGAAGGTTTCCCAGTGTGAGGAAGGTGTCTGGCACACTGTAGGCAGAATGCCAGGTGCAGTGTGAGGAAGGAATGAGAGTCCAGGCAGGAATGTCCCCCTCTAGTCCCTGGTGTTGGAGAAGGCGATGGCACCCCACTCCAGTACTCCTGCCTGGAAAATCCCATGGACGGAGGAGCCTGGAAGGCTGCAGTCCATGGGGTCGCTGAGGGTCGGACATGCCTGAGCGAATTCACTTTCACTTTTTACTTTCATGCATTGGAGAAGGAAATGGCAACCCACTCCAGTGTTCTTGCCTGGAAAATCCCAGGGATGGGGGAGCAGCAGTCCCTGGTGTATCAACAAGAGGACACTATAGAGCCCACAGATCAAGTCTGCTTCTACTGCTGCTGCTAAGTTGCTTCAGTCGTGTCTGACTCTGTGCGACCCCATAGATGGCAGCCCACCAGGCTCCCCCAACCCTGAGATTCTCTAGGCAAGAACACTGGAGTGAGTTGCCATTTCCTTCTCCAGTGCATGAAAGTGAAAAGTGAAAGTGAAGTCGCTCAGTCATGTCTGACTCTTAACGACCCCATGGACTGCAGCCCACCAGGCTCCTCCGTCCATGGGATTTTCCGGGCAAGAGTACTGGAGTGGGGGGCCATTGTCTTCTCCAAGGCCTATTCTTGTGTATAAACCTCTATTGGCTCTCAGCTATGCCAATTTGTTGTAACAGTACTTACAGAGGAAAAGCATACATAATTCCATCAAGAAGTTCATTCTAGAGGTAGAGGCATCCCCACCCTTGCTGTCAGGAATGCAAAGAAAGGACAAGGGTAAAACCCAATCAATGATGAATCTGAATAGTTCAGTTCAGTTCAGATCAGTCCCTCAGTCGTGTCTGACTCTTTGCGACCCCATGAATCGCAGCACACCAGGCCTCTCTGTCCATCACCAACTCCCGGAATTCACTCAGACTCATGTCCATCGAGTCAGTGATGCCATCCAGCCATGTCATCCTCTGTCGTCCCCTTCTCCTCCTGCCCCCAATCCCTCCCAGCATCAGAGTCTTTTACAATGAGTCAACTCTTCACATGAGGTGGCCAAAGTACTGGAGTTTCAGCCCTACCATCATTCCTTCCAAAGAAATCCCAGGGCTGATCTCCTTCAGAATGGACTGGTTGGATCTCCTTGCAGTCCAAGGGACTCTCAAGAGTCTTCTCCAACACCACAGTTCAAAAGCATCAATTCTTCGGCGCTCAGCCTTCTTCACAGTCCAACTCTCACATCCATACATGACCACAGGAAAAACCATAGCCTTGACTAGACAGACCTTTGTTGGCAAAGTAATGTCTCTGCTTTTGAATACGCTATCTAGGTTGGTCATAACTTTCCTTCCAAGGAGTAAGCATCTTTCAATTTCATGGCTGCAGTCACCATCTGCAATGTTTAAAAGGATATCTCAACTAGTTCTAAAAAAATGCTGGCAGTAGATACAAATATAGCTATCGAGAGATAAAGTAAATTTGGCAAAATGAATCTGGTGAAGGTTATATGGGAGTTCTTTATACTATTCCTGCAAATCTTCTCTAAGATTTCCGTAAGTTTGAGTTACAAAAGAACATAGAGTATGTGCTTTAATTATCAACCTTGGTACAACTTCATGTCATTGGAAAGTTCAGACCTAGTGACTTAACAGTTGGGGAGCAGGAGTATATCTTCACTAATAGTGAGGCTGATTTATTAATAATTGTTTTAGTGGTAATATGCTGATTGGAAGGGCCAGTCTTTTGATAACGAAACATTAGAGGTGAAGAAGGCAGCCTGCAGGTGGAGTCTTTTTTCTTTCTTTTTGGAACACTTTATTATGAGATATAATCCATATATGTATAATTCATGAATTTAAAGTGTACAATTCAGTGCCTTTTAGCATCTTTACTGTTGTGCAGCTATCATCACAGTCAGTTTTGGAACACTGTCATCTCCCCCAGGAAAAACCCCTTACATCTATCTTATCTATCACCCCATCTCCTCAACGTTCACTCAGCAGAGGCAACCACTAATCTGCTTTCTGACTCTACTGATTTACCTAGTTGGTGCATTTCATATGGAATTACATAATACGTAGTCTTTCGCGACTGGCTTCTTTCGCTTAGCGTAATGTTTTCAAGGTTCATCCATGTTGCAGTGTTTATCAGCACTTCATTCCTAACGTACAAATGAGCCATGATGACCTTAGCTTGTTTATTTCTTCACAGCAGGCTGAGACCTCTTACCTCAAAAGTCTGCAGGTGCCACACTCAAAATTTTACACATCTAATTGTTTTAAGAGTAGCCCAAACAAGCAGACTTTTAGCCATATAGGATCTGCCTGTTTTGCATATCCTGAGGAAACTACACCCAGCTTTTGCCAGCCATTGACAAGATAGAGCCTTGTGGTTTTAAGATCCCACGGTGCTATTGCTCTTCAGAGCTCTCCGACTCAAAGATTCATTGCTGTGCTTCTAAGCAAAGTCACCTAGACACATATGCTCTTATTCTGACCCCCCTTCTCTGGGATTTCCTTGCCTTCCTCCCCTCTGGGGTTATCTTAAGCCTGTGCACCGTCTCATGTTATAAGGAACTTCCCCTCCTATAGAACCCTGTCCAAATGCTGCCCAAGAAAGCTTGTGTGTTACTCCCTCTTTTGGTCATCTCTTTCCTACATTTCCCCCAAATCACACATAACCTCTATAATTTCTTCTTATTGTTCTGAAGTGAAGTTGCTCAGTCGTGTCCAACTCTTTGCAACCCCCTGGACTGCAGCCTAACAGCTTTCTTTGTCCATGGGATTTTCCAGGCAAGAATACTGGAGTGGGTTGCCATTTCCTTTTCCAGGAGATCTTCCCAACCCAGGGATTGAACCCAGGTCTCAGGCATTGCAGGCAGATGCTTTACCATCTGAGTCACCAGGGAAGTAATAGCATTCAATTGTATGGAGAGACCACATTTTCTTTACTCATTAATCCCTTGATGGACATTTTGGTTGTTTCCAACTATGGGCTATTATTTTTGCTGCTATGAATATTTATGTCCAAGTTTTTATTTGAACACTTATTTTTATTTCTCTTGCTACCTAAGCGTAGCATTGCTGGATCATAGAGTAACTGTATGCTTAAACCTTTGATAAACTGCCAGACTGCTTTCCAAAGTGGCTGTAATATTTTCTATTCCTGCCAGCAGTGGACAAGGGTTCCAATTATCCCACATCCTTGCCAACATCTGTTATTATCTGACTTTTTTATTATAGTGATCTTAGTGGGTATAAAGTAGTAACTTGTTTTGATTTGCATCTTCCTGATCAGTAATGATGTTGACCATCTTTTCATGTGTTATTGGCCATTTGTATATTTTCCTTGGAGAAATGTCTGTTCAGATTATTTGCTCATTTTAAAATTAAGTTATTTTTATTATTCAGTTATAAGAACTACTCATATATTCTGGATCCAAGTTCCTTATCAGATATGTGATTTTGAAATATTTTCTTATAGTCCATGAATTCTCTTTTTATTTCTTGGTGATCAGCATAAAAGTGTAGAATTTTGTTGCTGTTTCATTTACATATAATTATATATATATGCATATATACTTTTTTCTTTTGTTGCTTAAGCTCTTGATGCTATATCTAAGAATCTATTGCCAATCCAGAATCACAAAGATTTAGCCCTCTGTTGTCATCTAAGAGTTCTACAGGTTTAGCTCTTACATTTAGATCTTTGATCCATTTTGAGTTAATTTTTGTGTATAGTGTAGGTTCATTTCCATGTGGTGATTATTTCCCTACTTCTAGAATATCTTTTTCATGCTTCTTTAGACTGCTTCACATCTTGGCCTCAACTTTGGTATTTTCAAATCAGAACCAAAAAAGACAGAGTCAACACCCGAAGACCAGTGTCAGTGGGAGACAAGAAGTGCAGAGGAACCCGCACTCCCCTGTCTCTGGTAGACGATGAGTTTTATCACTGCCCTTCACCAGTCTCTTACTGTTTCAAGTTACCAAGCTTTTGTCTCAGCACTGTTTGTTGAAAAGACAATTATTTCCCCATTGAATTGTCTTGGCATCTTTGTCCAAAATCAATTGAACATAGATATATTGATTTGTTTCTGAACTTTCAATTCTATTCCTTTGATCTGCAAATTTATACTTATGTCAGGACCACAACATTTTAATGCTTGGAGTGAAGACTTTTATGTGACTTATTCCCTTAACTAATGAACTGAGGTGAGTTGAGGCGTCACCCTAGGCCCTGTGTCCTACATATAAGAGTACGGTGCCTTTTAAAGCAGCTGCTGCCTGAGGTCCTCAGACTTGCAGTGTATCCCTGTCCATGTCTTTTGCATCTCCTCCTTTCTTGCTTTTATTGGACATTCTATCACTCAGGAACATTCCCCCTAGGCTGGTGGCAGTGGCTCATGATAACTTGAAACAGTAAGAGACCTGGTGAAGGGCAGTGATTAAACTCAGTCTATAGGAGATGGGGGCATCCCTCTGCACTCCCTGCCTCCCACTGACACTGGCCTTTGACTCTGCTTCACTTTTTGGGTTTTGATTTCAAAATACAAAAGTTGAAGCCAAGGTGTGAAACAGTCTAGTGAAGCAAGGAAAAAAATTCCAGAAGTAGGGAAATAGTCCCTGGGAAGAAAAAGACAAGGGCTCAATTCCTCGATACTTGGGCCTTTAGCCTTCATATGTTCTCTAGACTTCCATCCCTTTGCAGTGAGGTAAAAAAAGCATGTTGAGAAGGAATCCATTTGTAATCAGTAGTTCCATGGCTTTACAAACCTTCGTCAACCTGAAACATTTCCAAAAAGGGATATTTTACAGACTCGCTAGGGAACATAATAGAATCTGGACCTGGAAAAGCAACTGAAAAGAGGTGAAGATCATTGCCTTCAGGAGGGAAATACTGGGGAAAGGAGATATCCCCAAAGAGTGTTTTCACATGGAAGAGGGATGTGAGGAGAGCTCAGGTAATACATCTCCAGAATGAGGTCACTTCAGGTGCTTTACTGGGAACCAAGAAGACCTTATATCATCTGGGAACATCTTTAATGAAAGCATCACTGGCGATGATTTTAGACAGAGGAAGAGTTGCTTAATATTTCTCATCTGGAGCCCAGCTGGAACAGGATGGGGGTGCAGGGAGGGTCCAAGGACATCTAGAAGGACCTCTTTCCTAGATGAGAAAACAGCATCACCATTTTGCAAACATAAAGAAGGTCGGGACCATGTCAGCTTTAAGTTGTCCTATCAGAATTCCAGAGTCCATATCAGCACTATAGCCACTAGTCCCTGACTCCAGAGGCCATGGGAGGAAAAGGTAAAAGGCACAGAGACAAGGCTTAGCTTAGATTGGACCATCATGTCTAGAGTGGCTCACTTTGGCTTTCCCTGTTGGGACACTGAGGCCAACCTTTTTTCCCTTGCCTAAAACAATACATGTTTTTAATATCAGGTAGCCAAGAGCTGGAATGAAGACTCTAAGGGTCCCCCTTAGCACAGGGTGTGGAGGTCACAATATGACAAGAGTTCCTAGAGCTGTGCCCTGAGGGGACCCTGGGAATTTGGTCTGTCCCCAAGGTGTTGTAAGCAGGATATTTTTTATACCTTAACAATTTTCTTTCATGTTAATTATATGCTGATTTAAACAGTGCAAGAAATTAAAAAAAATAGTGATAATGACCTGGCATTCTACCTGATAGCTTTTGAGAATATTTTCACATCTACTCTCTATGACTTAAAAATACATACTCACTTATACACACGCACACATACAGAGGCACATATAATTTCTTCAAAAATTGAGTTTAACTGTAGGTTTTTTTTCCACTCAACTGTATATAAGGAATATATATCTTCTCATCTCTACATGATGAATATTTTCCCATATCAACTGACATCTTTCACAACATCATTTCTTAATTGAAGTTAAAAATTAATTAATGGGTTGATTGATTAATTAATTGATTTACAATGTTGTGTTAGTTTCTGGTATAGAACAAAGTGATTCAATTATATATTATATATATATATGTAAACATATATATTTATACTTTTACATATTGTTTTCCACTATAGCTTATTATAGGATATAGAACATTGTTCTCTCTGCTATACCATAAAACTCTGTTGTTTATCCATTTTATATAAAGTAGTTTATATATGCTAATCTCAAACTCCCAATTATCTCCCCCTGCCCTTTCCCCTTCGGCATGCCTAAGCTTGTTTTGTGTGTCTGTAGGTCTGGTTCTGTTTTATAAATAAGTTTATTTGCATCATGTACATCATTTTCAGTGCTTGTTTAGTATTCCATCCCATGGATGGTTCACAGCCTTCTAGTGGGTAGTATATTAGACTAATAATTATAATCAGAGCAGCACATTTTTTACTCTCCTGAGCAGAGCCAGAATAATGATATCTGTTAGACATTCATCTTCTATCTCCCAACTTTTCTTAAAGAAATAAGGGTTCATAAAAAGGAAGACCAGGGAAAATAGTGATCCCATACTGAGTAAACACTGAATCCTGTGTAAGAATTCTTTATTTCTGATGGTTCCCTTAAGCTTCAGTGAAATTCATGGCTTCTCTAGAATAGATAATATCGGTGGTTCAGAGGGTAAAGCATCTGCCTGCAATGCAGGAGAGCCGGGTTTGATCCCTGGGTTGGGAAGATCTCCTGGAGAAGGAAATGGCAACTCATTCTAGTATTCTTGCCTGGAGAATCCCATGGATGGAGAAGCCTGGTAGGCTACAGTCCACGGGGTCGCAGAGTCAGACACGACTGAGCAACTTCAATTTCAAGTGAGGTAATACATTTAAAGTCATCTGTGAGATATCAAATTGCTATTTAAATATAATGATAGCACAAAAATAATAGCATTTTAATTATAAATTAAGTTCTAGACTTTGGGTCCATAGCAAGAACCTATAGAAGATTTAGAACTACACAAAGCAATAGTGTGTTTCACTTTAGCCATTAAAAAAAATGGCTCCAAAAAGATTGGACAAAATAAATCTTTAGTAAATTAAACCATACATTCATGCTGAAACTTGAAAATGGTTCTGAAAATGGTTATATTTTCCTTTCTGATTGGTGTTCAATTTTCTCTGCTGTTAAAATTTTAGTTTCAAGTTCCTCCAAGAGGCTACGGTTAGGCAAACACTTAAACCTTCAGGGGACCCTCCTAAAGGATTGGTCCAAGTGTAAAGCATCCTGTGTGCTGCCTTCTGCCTCCTGCCATCCACCGTCACCCTCCTGACACGCCCCTGAACCAGGAGTCTGGCATGTATGGACTGCATTCTACAGCTTTGAGGTCCTCAGGCTTCTCGGTGGGCTTGGCCAATGGAGGCCCTAAGAGGAGATCAGAAGGAGGGGAAAGATGGAGGCCAGGGTATCCATTGCTCTGGCTTCCTCCCTACAAAGTCACCTTTTGAGAAGGCATCCTCCTCACAACTCTTTCCTTCTTCATCCCTTAACTTTTTCCCCTTCCTTATCTCATTGGGTTTGATGGTTCTAACAGCTCCTCTGCCCTAGCCTACACCTTGTAAGTAGCCCCTTGGTAATTTAAAGAATCCCTATTCTAAGTATTGTAATTTGAGTGTACCTTCTCTTTCCTATTGGGGCCCTGCCTGATAAAGTCTGGAGGGCTCAGGAATCCTTTGATAATAGATTGCACTGGTGGCTAGAAGCCAGTGGAAGCTTTGCTATTTTTTTCAAGGGCTCTGTGAATTAAAGATGTAGGCACAAAATAGGGAGGACCATCAAGGATCTAGGTGCTGGACAAAAATGGCAAAGCTATCAGCAGGAGAAGATGATAGCAGTCAGGCGTATAAGCTCTGGTGTCATGCTGCCTGCATTCAAATACAGCACAGTGCTCGCTTGAAGGTGGCCTCCACTGACCCTGGCTCCTGCATTCTGCCCCTGTGCGATCCCTCCCTTTTAGTGTAGTAACATGTGACTGCTTCTAACCAATAGAATATGATAAAGGTGATAAGGTATCATTTCTGTGATTATGTTGCTTTAGTTTGTAACTTCTTTTCTAGTAGACCCTCTCCCAGCAGCTTTGACGATGCAAGCTACTGTGCTGTGAATCATCATAAAAAGAGGCCCGTGAGGCAAAGAAATGAGGTGGTCTTTGGCCAACAGTCAACAGGGAACTGAAGATTTGACTATAACAGTACTCAAGAATCTGCCACATCCAACAACTCTGTGAGTGTGGAAGGAAATCCTTCCCCAGTCAAGTCTCCAGATGAAATCCCACCCGTGGAACTTGATTGCAGCCTCATAAGAGACCTTGAGCCAGATCATTCAGCTAAACTATGCATGGGTTCCTGACCCATAGAAGCTGTGAGATAATAAATGAGGATTGTTTTAAGTCACTAACTTTGTGGTAATTTGTTAGCCAACAAAAGATAATGGTAAACTTTCTATCTGTGTAACTGCAGAGAAGTTACTCAACCAATTTATGTCTTAGTTTCCTCATCTTTAAAACTGGAATTAAGATAATAATTACACACTTCTGCTCTGTAGGGCTGGAGTAAGGATAAAAGGGGTGAACTGAAAGATGCCTAATACAGCATCTGTCATAGAGGTGGCTAATTACATCAAGTCAAGTCAAGTGTTGGTTGCTCAGTTGTGTCCAGTACTTTGTGACCCCATGGACTGTAGCCTGCCAGGCTCCTCTTTGTTCATGGGATTCTCCAGGCAAGAATACTGGAGTGGGTTGTCAGGCTGGTTACATAATGTTGGCTAATATTTTTAGACCAGACTCTATAACCCCTTTGGGGATATGCCACCTTCCCTGATAATAAGATTCCATTGATCCTGAACCCCAATTTTCCTCCCTCATTTGTCTCTTCAGTAAGTTTGCTGTTTAATAACAGATTTTCACAGAGCAGAAAGATTTTGCAAGCTTGCAGAGCCCTGGAGCATGAAAACATTGCCCTGAACTTTTTCCAAGACTCAGCCATCCACTCTGTCATCCTCTCTATGGATTCTACCCCACTGTGATCTCTGAATTCCGAAAATTAGCTGGAGACACAGCTTGGCTGACTTGTGGAGCTCAGAATCAGAGCATAAGTCTGGATGTTTGTTTGGTGACATTTATTATAATTCATCTCTCTAGGGGCCAAAAGAGCATGAGAGACCCGTGGCATTCGGAAGTTGGAGAGGAGGGTCTCCAGTTCTGCATCTCCCAAAACAAAGTGCTCTTACAGTGCCAATTCAGTGTTCTGCCCAGATCTTGGGTCCTTCTCTCTTCCTTAGGTCTGACAGATTCTGGATTTTGAGGATCTTTTCTTATTGATCCTCTTTCTCCATACCGTCTCCCCATACAGTTTAAACCTCCAGATCCATCTTCTTATCAGCATGAGGCCTACGCCTCTGAGCTCCTTCCCTTCTCCGTGTACCCACCATGCTCCTTTTTCTTCATTAACATTTTATCTTTCCACCCAGACAGCCCTCTCTTTTACCTCCTGTTCTTACCTACCTGGATTTGGTAGACATGGGTTTTCCCCATTGTCCCAAAAACTACCTCTCCCCAAATAAACACATGTATACCTATGTACACATGCAAAATATACTTGCTTCAAGCTGCCCCACATGCTGTGGTACAAAAAACAGATCAAAAGATGAAAAAATGACTCCCCAAATTAGGGGATCACTCCAGCTAGTGATCATTACCCCAGGAATTAAATCCAGGTGTCCTGACCTAGAGTAGACACTATCAGGCAACAGAGCTGGCCTTGTCGCTGGGTGCAGTCAGCTGTGTGATAGTTATGGTTACTTTCTGACCCCATGAGATGGGGCAGAGCTGGACATGGGAAGCACTCAGGAAATGTGGGTTTACTTGTCATTTCTTTCAGAGGGCAGGGAAACTAAGAGGTTGGAGCTCATCCGGAAAAACAGCCCACACTTTCCAGTGGAGCCTTTCCAGGGGGTGCATTTCATATATTTCACAATAGCTGTTTACCTTTAAGCATGCTGTCAGCTCTCAGGGGCTCTGCTGCATGCGTTCTGTTTCAGGGCCAGGCGAAATGATTCTTTTCATTGCCAACTGTGGTTTTTTAATATGTGAGCAAGCAGCTCCCTTGCATCTTTTAAATCTCCCTCTGCTGAACTCTGGGCTGCAGCACTGAGGAGAGCAAGGCCAGAAACAGAGTGGATTTGTTCACAGGGATATTTTATTAGTAGAAAGACAGCTTCCTTTCCTTTCCCCCTTTTTAAGGAGGGCAGTGGGTAGACATGACAGTCCTGTGAGTAGGTGGGCAGATGACTGAGTGGATAGACAGAAGAGTTTCCTTCTTGGCATTCTTATTGGTTTGATTGGTCTGTGGTTTACATCCCATTCATCGGGAGGACACGAGATTAATCAGAAACAACTTGAGCTGAAACTGCCTTTGCTGTCACAAACTTGCTGAACTCCATCAGGATTTCTTCTCTCCTTCCCACCAGTCAACTCTTGCTTTATTTTAAACAAAACTCCCCCCAAGTGTCCTCAATCTCAGGTAACCAACACATATAAATTCATCATTTAAACTAAAAGCAGTAGGTACACAGAGTTAAAAAAAAAAAAAAAAGACAAAAACAGTACAGAGAAATGTACAATAAAATTCCAGGTGCTCTCCTCAAAAGAAACTTTTAGAGATTGGACATTTACAGAAAAATGCAGCTACTACACCAAGAAAGCTTATGTACTTTTTATTTATATAAAAGGATTTTCTCTACATTCACAACTCTGCTCCTTGCTTTCTACTGGATTTTACTTTCTACACATTAGAGATCTTTTCAGATGTGATCACTCTAGTTCCTTCCTTATAACAGTTGCTATTGTTCAGTCGTTTAGTTGCTCTGTCCTGTCCGACTCTGCAGCCCCATCGACTGCAGCGAACCAGGCTTCCCTGTCCTTTACTATTACCTGGAGTTTGCTCAGACTCATTTCCAGTGAGTCAGTGATGCCATCCAACATCTCATGCTCTGTTGCCCGCTTCTCCTCCTGCCCTCAGTTGTTCCCAGCATCAGGGTCTTTTCCAATGAGTTGGCTCTTCACATCAGGTGGCCAAAGTATTAGAGCTTCAGCATCAGTCCTTCAAATGAGTATTCAGGGTTGATTTCCTTTAGGATCAACTGGTTTGATCTCCTTGCAGTCTGAGAGACTCTCAAAGAGGCTTCTCCAGCACCACAGTTTGAAAGCATCAGTTCTTCAGTGCTCAGTTCTTCAGTGCTCAGTCTTCTTTATAGTCCAACTCTCACATCCATACATGACTATGGAAAAACCATAGCCTTGACTAGATGCACCTTTGTCAGCAAAGTGATGTCTCTGCTTTTTAATATGCTGTCTAGTCTTGTCATAGGTTTTCTTCCAAGGAGCAAGAGTCTTTTAATTTTATGGTAGCAGTCACTGTCCATAGTGATTTTGGAGCCCAGGGAAATAAAGTCTGTCACTGTTTTCAGTTTTTCTCTATTTCCCTATCTATTTGCTCCTTGGAAGAAAAGCTATGACCAACCTAGACAGCATATTAAAGAGCAGAGACATAGCTTTGCTAATAAAGGTCCATCTAGTCAGAGCTATGGTTTTTCTAGTAGTCATGTATGGATGTGAGAGTTGGACTATAAAGAAAGCTGAGCACCAAAGCACGGACGCTTTTGAACTGTGGTGTTGGAGAAGACTCTTGAGAGTCCCTTGGACTGCAAGGAGTTACAACCAGTTGATCCTAAAGGAAATCAGTCCTGAATATTCATTGGAAGGGCTGATGCTGAAGCTCCAATACTTTGGCCACCTGATGCGAGAGCTGACTCCTTAGAAAAGACCCTGATGCTGGGAAAGATTGAAGGCAGGAGGAGAAGGTGATGACGGAGGCTGAGATGATTGGATGGCATCACCAAGTCAATGGACATGAGTTTGAGCAAGCTCCAGCAGCTGGTGATGGACAGGGAAGCCTGGCATGCTGCAGTCCATGGGGTCACAAAGAGTTGGACATGACTGAGTGACTGAAGTGAACTGAACTGATTAGCCATGAAGTGATAGGACTGGATGCCATGATCTTAGTTTTTAATGTTGAGTTTTAAGCCAGCTTTTTCACTTTCCTTTTTGGCTTCATCAAAAGACTCTCTAGTTCCTCTTCACTTTCTGCCATTAGGTTGGTATCATTTGCATATCTGAGGTTACTGATCTATCTTCCAGCAATCTTGATTCCAGCTTGAGCTTCATCCAGTGCATTTCATCCAGGCATTTCACATAATGTACTCTGCAAATAAGTTAAATAAGAACAGTGACAATATTCAGCCTTGAGGTACTCTTTTCCCAATTTGGAACCAGTCTGTTGTTCCATGTTCAGTTCTGACTGTTGCTTCTTGTCCTGCATACAGGTTTCTCAGGAGGCAGGTAAGGTGGTCTGGTATTCCAATTTCTTTAAGAATTTTCACAGTATGTTGTGATCCAAATAGTCAAAGGATTTAGCATAATAGTCAATGAAGCAGAAGTAGATGTTTTTCTGGAATTATTTGCTTTTTCCAAGGTCCGGAGGATGTTCGCAATTTGATCTCTGGTTCATCTGCCTTTTTAAAATCCAGCTTGAACATCTAGAAGTTCTCAGGTCACATAATGTTGAAGCCTAGCTTGCAGGAGTTTTAATATTACCTTGCTAACATGTGAAATGAATGCAATTGTGCAGTAATTTGAACATTCTTTGGCATTGCCTTTCTTTGGAAATGGAATGAAACCTGACCTTTTCCAGTCATGTGGCCACTGCTGAGTTTTCCAGATTTGCAGGCATATTGAGTGCAGCACTTTCACAGCATCATCTTTTAGGATTTGAAATAGCTCAGCTGGAACTCCATCACCTCCTTTAGTTTTGTTCAAAGTAATGCTTCTTAAGGCCCACTCAAGGATATCTGGTTCTAGGTAAATGATCACCATCATAGTTATCTGGGTCATTAAGATCTCTTGTATAGTTCTTCTGGGTATTCTTGCCACCTCTTCTTAATATCTTCTGCTTCTGTTGGGTCTATACTGTTTCTGTCCTTTGTTGTGCCCATCTTTGCTTGAAATGTTTCCTTGGTATCTCTTATTTTCTTCAAGAGATCTCTAGTCTTTCCCATTCCATTGTTTTCCTCTATTTCTTTGCATTTTTCACTTAAAAAGTCTTTCTTATCTCTCCATGCTATTCTTTGGAACTTTACATTTAGACAGGTATCTTTTTCCTTTTCTCCTTTGCCTTTCACTTCTCTTCTTTCATCAGCTATTTGTAAGGCCTCCTCAGACAACAATTTTGCCTTTTTGCATTTCTTTTTCTTGGGGATGGTTTTGTTCACCACCTCCTGTACAATGTTATGAACCTCCATCCATAGTTCTTCAGGCACTCTGTCTATCAGATCTAATCCCTTGAATCTATTTGTCACTTCCACTGTATAATCATAAGGGATTTGATTTAGGGCATACCTGAATGGTCTAGTGGTTTTTCCTACTTTCTTCAATTTAAGACTGAATATTGCAATAAGTTCATGATCTGAACCACAGTCAGCTCCTGGTCTTGTTTTTGCTGACTGTGTAGAGCTTCTCCATCTTTGGCTACAAAGAATATAATCAATCTGATTTTGGTATTGACCATCTGGTGATGTCCATGTGTAGAGTCTTCTCTTGTATTGTTGGAAGAGGGTGTTTGCTATGACCAGTGTGTTCTCTTGGCAAAACTGTTAGCCTTTGACCTACTTCATTTTGTACTCCAAGGCCAAACTTGCCTGTTACTCTAGATATTTCTTGACTTCCTACTTTTGCATTCCAGGCCCCTATGATGAAAAGGACATTTTTTTTTCATGTTAGTTCTAGGAGGTCTTGTAGATCTTCACAGAACCTACTTCAGCTTCTTCGGCATTAATGGTTGGGGCATAGTCTTGGATTATTGTGATATTGACTGGTTTGCCTTGAAAATGAACAGAGATCATTCTGTTGTTTTTGAGATTGCATCCAAGTACTGCATTTCAGACTCTTTTGTTGACTATGAGGGTTACTGTATCTCTTCTGAGGGATTCTTGCCCGCAGTAATAGATATAATGTCATCTGAATTAATTCACCCACTCCCTTGCATTTGAGTTCACTGATGCCTAGAATGTTGACGTTCACTCTTGCCACCTCCTGTTTGACCACTTCCAATTTACCTTGATTCTTGGACCTAGCATTCCAGGTTCCTATGAAATACTGTGGGTTTTTTTTTTTTTTTTTTTTACCATATCCATTCCTTTTGAAGCTATTTCTCTGCAGTTCTCCAGTAGCATACTGGACACCTGCCAATCTGGGGGTGGGGTTCATCTTTCAGTGTCATATCTTTTCATCTTTTCATACTCTTCATGGGGTTCTCAAGGCAGAAGAATGCACAAGTACTATATCATTCCCTTCTCCAGTGAGCCACGTTTTGTTAGAACTCTCCACCATGACCTGTCCCTCTTGGGCTGCCCTACACAATACGGCTCGTAGTTTCAAAGAGTGACACAGAGCTATGATCCATGTGATCATTTTGGTTAGTTTTCTATGATTGTGGTTTTCATCCTTTCTGCCCTCTGATAGATGTGGATAAGAGGCTTGTGCAAGCTTCCTGATGGGAGAGACTGGCTGTGGGAAAAACAGTCTTGATCTGGTGGCCAGGGCTGTGCTCAGGGTCATTCCTTATAATGGCTGGATTGTATTCCATTATATGGTCACTTCTAATTTATTTAATCAGTTTTTTGTTGATCATTGTTTTGGTGGTTTGCAGTTTTTAATGTGGCAGCTTCAATGGCAGAAGTTTCTGACAGGAATGTGAGCCCTGGTGGTCACTGGCACATTGCTCCTGATTAAGGAGTCTACCATCCAGGGGCTGAGCCCATGGACTCTCAGAGATGCCCCCTCCTGCAGCAAGGCCCCATCACAGGAGGGACCCAGGCACTGCATATTAAAGAGATGTAGAGAAAAGAAATATGTAGTATACTTATACTACAAAATAAAAGATGTAGGACCCTGGGCTCCAGGGTCCTAAATTGGGGCACCATTACACAACATCTCCAGAGCGAGCAGGGAGAACATTCTCTGGGAGCCCATGCCATGGGCTCTGGTCCTCCCTCTACACAAGAGTAAGAAGTTTAGGGGGCATGGACCAACAGTTCACTGTGCTCTGACTCAGAGCCAGTCACTTCGCACAGGCCATGGCCCCTCCTGCTCATTACAGGGGTAGGTATGTGGGTGAGGGGACTGCAGCATCAGTGCTAAGTCTCCTGCCCTAGGTCAACACTATTCTTGTCCTAGTGGCAAATGCCAGGGTCACTTCTCTAATAATTCTGAGTTTGAACTTTTTCCTTCCCACCCTCACTTGCTCTCCTTTTTGCCACTCTTTCCCCATTTTTTCTGCCTTCTCCTTTCAGGATAAACTAAACAAGACCAAGTTTTTACTGAGCACCTGTTCTTTACAGAATATTTCTTTTTCTCTTTATTCTATATGTTTCCAAATAGGAAGCAAAGTTGTCTACATGATTATTGGTCTCAAATCATGCCCCTTGGACCACAGACTCAAGAAGTCTGCCTTCTTGGTACTCAACATTGCTAATTATCAGAGAAATGCAAATCCAAACTATGAGGTACCACTCCACACTGGTCAGAATGGCCTTAATTAAAATGTCTACAAATAAGAAATGCAGGAGAGGGTGTGGAGAAAAGGGAACCCTCCTACACTGTTGGCGGGAATATAAATTGGTGCAGCCACCATGAAAAGCAGTATGGAGATTCCTTTAAAAACTAAAAGCAGAGTTGCCATACGATCCAGCAATCCCACTCCTGGGCAAATGTCTGGAGAAAACTCAAATTCCAAAACATACATGCACCCCAGTGTTCACTGCAGCACTGTAATAAAACAGCCAACACACAGAAGCTATATACACACACACACACATAATATATATAATAAATTATTACTCAGCCATAAAGCAACATGGATGGACTAGAGATTACCATAAAAATAAGAAGGAGAAAGACTCACCGACATAGAAGACAAATCTATGGTTACCAAACGAGAAAGGGGGTGGGTGAGGGATAAAGTAGGAGATTGAGATTAGCAGATACAAACTACTACACGGAAAATAGATAAACAACAAGGACCTGCTGTATAGCACAGGGAATTATATTCTATATCCTATAAGAAATCAGAATTAAAAAGAATATGAAAAAGTTGTACATACAGTATATATATGTATACCTGAATCACTTTGTTGTACACCTAAAATTAACACAACATTGTAAATAAACTATATTTCAATTAACAACAACAACAAAACGTCTACCTTCTCAAGGTCTCCTTGGGGAGAAGTCACAGGATGCCCTCCTGGCATATAATAGAGTAAAAGGGGTTTGAAGAGGGGGGCTGGCGGTGAAGTGGGTCCTCCCTGCCTTCATGTGTCTCCAGCCAGTGCAGTGAGCCCAGAGCTTCTCTAAGCTGCACTCTGAGCTTCAATGCTACGTGTGTCCCAGGCTGGGAGGCTGGGGGCTGCACCAGGGCTCAGGCCAGAGAGGGCTTAGAGGGGAGGGACCTGAAAGGTCCCTGGGGCAGGGTGAAGGCAGCATGCTAGTATCTGCAGGGCTGCAGACTGAAGGAGGAGGTATATGCAGTCAGAAGCCAGGCACCTAAGCCCTGTCCCTACCACCCACCCCACCAGTCCCTGTGGGAAATGGGCTCTGAGGAGTGAATCGACAGCAAGTAGCACAGCCCTAGGCCCCTTGCTGCCATCAAAATCCGGCCTGTCAGCAAGTCTATGGGACCTCCCCAATTGCTTCAAAGTCTGAATGAGGCAGCCCTTCACTGGGCAGTTGCTGAGGCCAGGCTCTATCTAAGCTGGGCCCTTTTCTAAACCCACAACGGCCCTGTAAGTCATCTAACAATAGTCGCATTTTTAAAAGAGCAAAACAGAAGTTAAAGTTAGTCAACTGTGTCTCCCAGAACATGAAGCACGTATAAACCAGGCAGATAAACTGTGAGCCTGACGTAGGGAAACCTGGGTGGCAGCCTGGGGTGGATGGGAGGTGGCCCTGGCTAGGGTGTGGGAAGCAATGGCATTAAAGAGCCCTTTGGGCCTTGTCTTCCTTGAATGGGGCTATTTATTGGTGAATCCATAACACTGGAGCAGATTGGCCTCTTTGGCAAATCTCTTGGCAAACCCCTTGGCAGGCTTTCCTTAATGGAACATCCAGAGAGAAAAAGTCCCCTGTCCTCCTCCATGTCCCTCGTAACCTCTGCCCCAACCACAGGGACCATGTTTGCTCTGGCAGACAGGGAACCCATTCAGAGCCCTGGGGTGGCACAGATCGAGTCTGGCTTG